>NC_091170.1:47194543-47475659 GCF_040958095.1 Procambarus clarkii | reverse complement strand
AAATCCTCAAATATGGTAAATATTGACTTTTTTCACGTTTTTCATGTAGTTTGATACTACGTAAATATATTCATTTTTACCAATATTTCGATACTATTTCATGTAGTATCACGATATATGATGTGGCCTTCAAATCTCAGAATTTCGCATAATATTGCATTTTAAGCACGTTTTCTTGCATTTTGTTTCATACGAAAAATCATCGAATTTAGCAATATTATGACGTTTATCATCCCCTTTTCCTTTATGTGACTTAAGCAAAATATTATCGAATTAGGCAATATTTTGCCGTTTTTCCACGTTTTTGTGAATGTTCAGTCTATGGGTATATATATTCATATATATACGATAAAAATGATGCAAACACATAATTGATTAGATAATAACATTAAATACTTCATTTTCATCATCTATTTGTTTCTCGTTAAAATACTGAGTAATATATTGAAAAGGGGAGAAGTTCGGTTTTTATTGCATATATCGACGTTTCAGCCGGATAGAGCGATTTTCGTGTACATCTTCCATCCGTAATATAAACGGAAAATCAGGAACATTTTAGTTAATACTAATGAAAACACATTGATTTTTATCATTTGTATTGGAAACAACATTGTCATATGTCTTTTCTTGGATCTAAATAATGCGAACCTCGCTCTATGATTTGAGTTAAAATCCTCAAATATGGTTAAATATTGACTTTTTTCACGTTTTTCATGTAGTTTGATACTTACGTAAATATATTCATTTTACCAATATTTCGATACTATTTTCATGTAGTATCACGATATGTGATTTGGCCTTCAAATCTCAGAATTTCGCATAATATTGCATTTTAAGGAAGTTTCTTGCATTTTGTTTCGTACGAAAATCATCGAATTTAGCAATATTTTGACGTTTATCATCCCCTTTTCCTTTATGTGATTTAAACAAAATATCATCGAATTAGGCAATTATTTTGCCGTTTTTCCACGTTTTGTGAATTTTCAGTCTATGGGTATTAATTCATATATATACGATAAAAATGATTCAAACACATAATTGATTAGATAATAACTATAAATACTTCATTTTCATTCATCTATTTGTTTCTCGTTAAAATACTGAGTAAGATATTGAAAAGGGGAGAAGTTCGGTTTTTATTGCATATATCGACGTTTCAGCCGGATTAGAACGGTTTTTACGTGTACATCTTCCCTTGGTAATATAAACGAAAATCAGGAACATTTTAGTTAATTCTAATGAAAACACATTGTTTTTTATCATTTGTATTGGAAACAACATTGTCATATGTCTTTTCTTGGATCTAAATAATACGAAACCTCGCTCTATGATTTGAAGTTAAAATCCTCAAATATGGTTAAATATTGACTTTTTTCACGTTTTTCATGTAGTTTGATATTACGTAAATATATTCATTTTTACCAATATTTCGATACTATTTCATGTAGTATCACGATATGTGATTTGGCCTTCAAATCTCAGAATTTCGCATAATATTGCATTTAAGGCAAGTTTTCTTGCATTTCGTTTCGTACGAGAAATCATCGAATTTAGCAATATTTGACGTTTATTCATCCCCTTTTCCTTTATGTGACTTAAACAAAATATCATCGAATTAGGCAATATTTTGCCGTTTTTCCACGTTTTTGTGAATTTTACAGTCTATGGGTATAATTCATATATATACGATAAAAATGATTGCAAACACATAATTGATTAGATAATACCCTTAAATACTTCATTTTCAATCATCTATTTGTTTCTCGTTAAAATACTGAGTAAGATATTGAAAAGGGGAGAAGTTCGGTTTTTATTGCATATATCGACGTTTCAGCCGGATTAGAACGGTTTTACGTGTACATCTTCCCTTGGTAATATAAACGAAAAATCAGGAACATTTTAGTTAATTCTAATGAAAACACATGTTTTTTATCATTTGTATTGGAAACAACATTGTCATATGTCTTTTCTTGGATCTAAATAATACGAAACCTCGCTCTATGATTTGAAGTTAAAATCCTCAAATATGGTTAAATATTGACTTTTTTCACGTTTTTCATGTAGTTTGATACTACGTAAATATATTCATTTTTACCAATATTTCGATACTATTTCATGTAGTATCACGATATGTGATTTGGCCTTCAAATCTCAGAATTTCGCATAATATTGCATTTAAGCAAGTTTTCTTGCATTTTGTTTCGTACGAGAAATCATCGAATTTAGCAATATTTTGACGTTTATTCATCCCCTTTTCCTTTATGTGATTTAAACAAAATATCATCGAATTAGGCAATATTTTGCCGTTTTTCCACGTTTTGTGAATTTTCAGTCTATGGGTAGTAATTCATATATATACGATAAAAATGATTCAAACACATAATTGATTAGATAATAACTATAAATACTTCATTTTCATTCATCTATTTGTTTCTCGTTAAAATACTGAGTAAGATATTGAAAAGGGGAGAAGTTCGGTTTTTATTGCATATATCGACGTTTCAGCCGGATTAGAACGGTTTACGTGTACATCTTCCCTTGGTAATATAACGAAAAATCAGGAACATTTTAGTTAATTCTAATGAAAAACACATTGTTTTTTATCATTTGTATTGGAAGCAACATTGTCATATGTCTTTTCTTGGATCTAAATAATACGAAACCTCGCTCTATGATTTGAAGTTAAAATCCTCAAATATGGTTAAATATTGACTTTTTTACGTTTTTCATGTAGTTTGATATTACGTAAATATATTCATTTTTACCAATATTTCGATACTATTTCATGTAGTATCATGATATGTGATTTGGCCTTCAAATCTCAGAATTTCGCATAATATTGCATTTCAAGGCAAGTTTTCTTGCATTTCGTTTCGTACGAGAAATCATCGAATTTAGCAATCTTTTGACGTTTATATCCCCTTTTCCTTTATGTGACTTAAACAAAATATCATCGAATTAGGCAATATTTTGCCGTTTTCCACGTTTTTGTGAATTTTACAGTCTATGGGTAATAATTCATATATATACGATAAAAATGATGCAAACACATAATTGATTAGATAATACCCTATAAATACTTCATTTTCAATCATCTATTTGTTTCTCGTTAAAATACTGAGTAAGATATTGAAAAGGGGAGAAGTTCGGTTTTTATTGCATATATCGACGTTTCAGCCGGATTAGAACGGTTTTACGTGTACATCTTCCCTTGGTAATATAAACGAAAAAATCAGGAACATTTTAGTTAATTCTAATGAAAACACATTGTTTTTTATCATTTGTATTGGAAACAACATTGTCATATGTCTTTTCTTGGATCTAAATAATACGAAACCTCGCTCTATGATTTGAAGGTAAAATCCTCAAATATGGTAAAATAGTGACTTTTTTCACGTTTTCATGTAGTTTGATACTACGTAAATATATTCATTTTTACCAATATTTCGATTCTATTTCATGTAGTATCACGATATGTGATTTCGCCTTCAAATCTCAGAATTTCGCATAATATTGCATTTTAAGGAAGTTTTCTTGCATTTTGTTTCGTACGAAAAATCATCGAATTTAGCAATATTTTGACGTTTATCATTCCCTTTTCCTTTATGTGAGTTAAACGAAATATCATCGAATTAGGCAATATTTTGCCGTTTTCCACGTTTTTGTGAATTTTCAGTCTATGGGTATTTATTCATATATATACGATGAAAATGATGCAAACACATAATTGATTAGATAATAACCTATAAATACTTCATTTCATTCATCTATTTGTTTCTCGTTAAAATACTGAGTAATATATTGAAAAGGGGAAAAGTTCGGTTTTTATTGCATATATCGACGTTTCAGCCGGAATAGAAGCGATTTTACGTGTACATCTTCCATCGGTAATATAAACGGAAAATCAGGAACATTTTAGTTAATACTAATGAAAACACATTGATTTTTATCATTTGTATTGGAAACAACATTGTCATATGTCTTTTCTTGGATCTAAATAATACGAAACCTCGCTCTATGATTTGAAGTTAAAATCCTCAAATATGGTTAAATATTGACTTTTTTCACGTTTTTCATGTAGTTTGATATTTACGTAAATATATTCATTTTTACCAATATTTCGATTCTATTTTCATGTAGTATCACGATATGTGATTTGGCCTTCAAATCTCAGAATTTCGCATAATATTGCATTTTAAGGAAGTTTTCTTGCATTTTGTTTCGTACGAAAAATCATCGAATTTAGCAATATTTTGACGTTTATCATCCCCTTTTCCTTTATGTGATTTAAACAAAATATCATCGAATTAGGCAATATTTTGCCGTTTTTCCACGTTTTTGTGAATTTTCAGTCTATGGGTATTAATTCATATATATACGATAAAAATGATGCAAACACATAATTGATTAGATAATAACTATAAATACTTCATTTTCAATTCATCTATTTGTTTCTCGTTAAAATACTGAGTAAGATATTGAAAAGGGGAGAAGTTCGGTTTTTATTGCATATATCGACGTTTCAGCCGGATTAGAACGGTTTTACGTGTACATCTTCCCTTGGTAATATAAACGAAAAATCAGGAACATTTTAGTTAATTCTAATGAAAACACATTGTTTTTATCATTTGTATTGGAAAGCAACATTGTCATATGTCTTTTCTTGGATCTAAATAATACGAAACCTCGCTCTATGATTTGAAGTTAAAATCCTCAAATATGGTTAAATATTGACTTTTTTCACGTTTTTCATGTAGTTTGATATTACGTAAATATATTCATTTTTACCAATATTTCGATACTATTTCATGTAGTATCACGATATGTGATTTGGCCTTCAAATCTCAGAATTTCGCATAATATTGCATTTCAAGCAAGTTTTCTTGCATTTCGTTTCGTACGAGAAATCATCGAATTTAGCAATCTTTTGACGTTTATTATCCCCTTTTCCTTTATGTGACTTAAACAAAATATCATCGAATTAGGCAATATTTTGCCGTTTTTCCACGTTTTTGTGAATTTACAGTCTATGGGTAATTAATTCATATATATACGATAAAAATGATGCAAACACATAATTGATTAGATAATACCCTTAAATACTTCATTTTCAATCATCTATTTGTTTCTCGTTAAAATACTGAGTAAGATATTGAAAAGGGGAGAAGTTCGGTTTTTATTGCATATATCGACGTTTCAGCCGGATTAGAACGGTTTTACGTGTACATCTTCCCTTGGTAATATAAACGAAAAATCAGGAACATTTTAGTTAATTCTAATGAAAACACATTGTTTTTTTATCATTTGTATTGGAAACAACATTGTCATATGTCTTTTCTTGGATCTAAATAATACGAAACCTCGCTCTATGATTTGAAGGTAAAATCCTCAAATATGGTAAAATAGTGACTTTTTCACGTTTTTCATGTAGTTTGATACTACGTAAATATATTCATTTTTACCAATATTTCGATTCTATTTCATGTAGTATCACGATATGTGATTTCGCCTTCAAATCTCAGAATTTCGCATAATATTGCATTTTAAGGAAGTTTTCTTGCATTTTGTTTCGTACGAAAAATCATCGAATTTAGCAATATTTTGACGTTTATCATTCCCTTTTCCTTTATGTGAGTTAAACGAAATATCATCGAATTAGGCAATATTTTGCCGTTTTTCCACGTTTTTGTGAATTTTCAGTCTATGGGTATTAATTCATATATATACGATAAAATGATGCAAACACATAATTGATTAGATAATAACTATAAATACTTCATTTTCATTCATCTATTTGTTTCTCGGTAAAATACTGAGAAACATATTGAAAAGGGGAGAAGTTCGGTTTTAATTGCATATATCGACGTTTCAGCCGGAATAGAGCGATTTTCGTGTAACATCTTCCATCGGTAATATAAACGGAAAATCAGGAACATTTTAGTTAATACTAATGAAAACACATTGATTTTTATCATTTGTATTGGAAACAACATTGTCATATGTCTTTTCTTGGATCTAAATAATACGAAACCTCGCTCTATGATTTGAAGTTAAAATCCTCAAATATGGTTAAATATTGACTTTTTTCACGTTTTTCATGTAGTTTGATATTACGTAAATATATTCATTTTTACCAATATTTCGATTCTATTTCATGTAGTATCACGATATATGATTTGGCCTTCAAATCTCAGAATTTCGCATAATATTGCATTTTAAGCACGTTTTCTTGCATTTTGTTTCATACGAAAAATCATCGAATTTAGCAATATTTTGACGTTTATCATCCTCTTTTCCTTTATGTGACTTAAACAAAATATTATCGAATTAGGCAATATTTTGCCGTTTTTTCCACGTTTTTGTGAATGTTCAGTCTAGGGGTATTAATTCATATATATACGATAAAAATGATGCTAACACATAATTGATTAGATAATAACTATAAATACTTCATTTTCAATTCATCTATTTGTTTCTCGTTAAAATACTGAGTAATATATTGAAAAGGGGAGAAAGTTCGGTTTTTATTGCATATATCGACGTTTCAGCCGGAATAGAGCGATTTTCGTGTACATCTTCCATCGGTAATATAAACGGAAAATCAGGAACATTTTAGTTAATACTAATGAAAACACATTGATTTTTATCATTTGTATTGGAAACAACATTGTCATATGTCTTTTCTTGGATCTAAATAATTACGAAACCTCGCTCTATGATTTGAAGTTAAAATCCTCAAATATGGTTAAATATTGACTTTTTTCACGTTTTTCATGTAGTTTGATACTACGTAAATATATTCATTTTTACCAATATTTCCATTCTATTTCATGTAGTATCACGATATGTGATTTGGCCTTCAAATCTCAGAATTTCGCATAATATTGCATTTTAAGGAAGTTTTCTTGCATTTTGTTTCGTACGAAAAATCATCGAATTTAGCAATATTTTGACGTTTATCATCCCCTTTTCCTTTATGTGATTTAAACAAAATATCATCGAATTAGGCAATATTTTGCCGTTTTTCCACGTTTTTGTGAATTTACAGTCTATGGGTATTAATTCATATATATACGATAAAAATGATGCAAACACATAATTGATTAGATAATAACCTTAAATACTTCATTTTCAATCATCTATTTGTTTCTCGTTAAAATACTGAGTAAGATATTGAAAAGGGGAGAAGTTCGGTTTTTATTGCATATATCGACGTTTCAGCCGGAATAGAGCGATTTTACGTGTACATCTTCCATCGGTAATATAAACGAAAATCAGGAACATTTTAGTTAATACTAATGAAAACACATTGATTTTTATCATTTGTATTGGAAACAACATTGTCATATGTCTTTTCTTGGATCTAAATAATACGAAACCTCGCTCTATGATTTGAAGTTAAAATCCTCAAATATGGTTAAATAGTGACTTTTTTCACGTTTTTCATGTAGTTTGATACTACGTAAATATATTCATTTTTACCAATATTTCGATTCTATTTCATGTAGTATCACGATATGTGATTTGGCCTTCAAATCTCAGAATTTCGCATAATATTGCATTTTAAGGAAGTTTTCTTGCATTTTGTTTCGTACGAAAAATCATCGAATTTAGCAATATTTTGACGTTTATCATCCCCTTTTCCTTTATGTGAGTTAAACAAAATATCATCGAATTAGGCAATATTTTGCCGTTTTTCCACGTTTTTGTGAATTTTCAGTCTATGGGTATTAATTCATATATATACGATAAAAATGATGCAAACACATAATTGATTAGATAATAACCTATAAATACTTCATTTTCAATTCATCTATTTGTTTCTCGTTAAAATACTGAGTAAGATATTGAAAAAGGGAGAAGTTCGGTTTTAATTGCATATATCGACGTTTCAGCCGGAATAGAGCGATTTTCGTGTACATCTTCCATCGGTAATATAAACGGAAAATCAGGAACATTTTAGTTAATACTAATGAAAACACATTGATTTTTATCATTTGTATTGGAAACAACATTGTCATATGTCTTTTCTTGGATCTAAATAATACGAAACCTCGCTCTATGATTTGAAGTTAAAATCCTCAAATATGGTTAAATATTGACTTTTTTCACGTTTTTCATGTAGTTTGATATTACGTAAATATATTCATTTTTAGCAATATTTCGATACTATTTCATGTAGTATCACGATATGTGATTTGGCCTTCAAATCTCAGAATTTCGCATAATATTGCATTTTAAGCAAGTTTTCTTGCATTTTGTTTCGTACGAAAAATCATCGAATTTAGCAATATTTTGACGTTTATCATCCCCTTTTCCTTTATGTGACTTAAACAAAATATCATCGAATTAGGCAATATTTTGCCGTTTTCCACGTTTTTGTGAATTTTCAGTCTATGGGTATTAATTCATATATATACGATAAAAATGATGCAAACACATAATTGATTAGATAATAACCTTAAATACTTCATTTTCAATCATCTATTTGTTTCTCGTTAAAATACTGAGTAAGATATTGAAAAGGGGAGAAGTTCTGTTTTTATTGCATATATCGACGTTTCAGCCGGAATAGAGCGATTTTCGTGTACATCTTCCATCGGTAATATAAACGGAAAATCAGGAACATTTTAGTTAATACTAATGAAAACACATTGATTTTTATCATTTGTATTGGAAACAACATTGTCATATGTCTTTTCTTGGATCTAAATAATACGAAACCTCGCTCTATGATTTGAAGTTAAAATCCTCAAATATGGTTAAATATTGACTTTTTTCACGTTTTTCATGTAGTTTGATATTACGTAAATATATTCATTTTTACCAATATTTCGATACTATTTCATGTAGTATCACGATATATGATTTGGCCTTCAAATCTCAGAATTTCGCATAATATTGCATTTTAAGCAAGTTTTCTTGCATTTTGTTTCATACGAAAAATCATCGAATTTAGCAATATTTTGACGTTTATCATCCCCTTTTCCTTTATGTGACTTAAACAAAATATTATCGAATTAGGCAATATTTTGCCGTTTTTCCACGTTTTTGTGAATTTTCAGTCTATGGGTATTAATTCATATATATACGATAAAAATGATGCAAACACATAATTGATTAGATAATAACCTTAAATACTTCATTTTCAATCATCTATTTGTTTCTCGTTAAAATACTGAGTAAGATATTGAAAAGGGGAGAAGTCCTGTTTTTATTGCATATATCGACGTTTCAGACGGAATAGAGCGATTTTCGTGTACATCTTCCATCGGTAATATAAACGGAAAATCAGGAACATTTTAGTTAATACTAATGAAAACACATTGATTTTTATCATTTGTATTGGAAACAACATTGTCATATGTCTTTTCTTGGATCTAAATAATACGAAACCTCGCTCTATGATTTGAAGTTAAAATCCTCAAATATGGTTAAATATTGACTTTTTTCACGTTTTTCATGTAGTTTGATATGACGTAAATATATTCATTTTTACCAATATTTCCGATACTATTTCATGTAGTATCACGATATATGATTTGGCCTTCAAATCTCAGAATTTCGCATAATATTGCATTTTAAGCACGTTTTCTTGCATTTTGTTTCATACGAAAAATCATCGAATTTAGCAATATTTTGACGTTTATCATCCCCTTTTCCTTTATGTGACTTAAGCAAAATATTATCGAATTAGGCAATATTTTGCCGTTTTTCCACGTTTTTGTGAATGTTCAGTCTAAGGGTATTAATTCATATATATATACGATAAAAATGATGCAAACACATAATTGATTAGATAATAACAATAAATACTTCATTTTCATTCATCTATTTGTTTCTCGTTAAAATACTGAGTAATATATTGAAAAGGGGAGAAGTTCGGTTTTTATTGCATATATCGACGTTTCAGCCGGAATAGAGCGATTTTACGTGTACATCTTCCATCGGTAAATATAAACGGAAAATCAGGAACATTTTAGTTAATTACTAATGAAAACACATTGATTTTTATCATTTGTATTGGAAACAACATTGTCATATGTCTTTTCTTGGATCTAAATAATACGAAACCTCGCTCTATGATTTGAAGTTAAAATCCTCAAATATGGTTAAATATTGACTTTTTTCACGTTTTTCATGTAGTTTGATACTACGTAAATATATTCATTTTTACCAATATTTCGATTCTATTTCATGTAGTATCACGATATGTGATTTGGCCTTCAAATCTCAGAATTTCGCATAATATTGCATTTTAAGGAAGTTTTCTTGCATTTTGTTTCGTACGAAAAATCATCGAATTTAGCAATATTTTGACGTTTATCATCCCCTTTTCCTTTATGTGATTTAAACAAAATATCATCGAATTAGGCAATATTTTGCCGTTTTTCCACGTTTTTGTGAATTTTCAGTCTATGGGTATTAATTCATATATATACGATAAAAATGATGCAAACACATAATTGATTAGATAATAACCTATAAATACTTCATTTTCAATTCATCTATTTGTTTCTCGTTAAAATACTGAGTAAGATATTGAAAAGGGGAGAAGTTCGGTTTTTATTGCATATATCGACGTTTCAGCCGGATTAGAACGGTTTTACGTGTACATCTTCCCTTGGTAATATAAACGAAAAATCAGGAACATTTTAGTTAATTCTAATGAAAACACATTGTTTTTTATCATTTGTATTGGAAAGCAACATTGTCATATGTCTTTTCTTGGATCTAAATAATACGAAACCTCGCTCTATGATTTGAAGTTAAAATCCTCAAATATGGTTAAATATTGACTTTTTTCACGTTTTTCATGTAGTTTGATATTACGTAAATATATTCATTTTTACCAATATTTCGATTACTATTTCATGTAGTATCACGATATGTGATTTGGCCTTCAAATCTCAGAATTTCGCATAATATTGCATTTCAAGCAAGTTTTCTTGCATTTTCGTTTCGTACGAGAAATCATCGAATTTAGCAATATTTTGACGTTTATTATCCCCTTTTCCTTTATGTGACTTAAACAAAATATCATCGAATTAGGCAATATTTTGCCGTTTTCCACGTTTTTGTGAATTTACAGTCTATGGGTAATTAATTCATATATATACGATAAAAATGATGCAAACACATAATTGATTAGATAATAACCTTAAATACTTCATTTTCAATCATCTATTTGTTTCTCGTTAAAATACTGAGTAAGATATTGAAAAGGGGAGAAGTTCGGTTTTTATTGCATATATCGACGTTTCAGCCGGAATAGAAGCGGATTTTACGTGTACATCTTCCCTTGGTAATATAAACGAAAAATCAGGAACATTTTAGTTAATACTAATGAAAACACATTGATTTTTATCATTTGTATTGGAAACAACATTGTCATATGTCTTTTCATTGGATCTAAATAATACGAAACCTCGCTCTATGATTTGAAGTTAAAATCCTCAAATATGGTTAAATATTGACTTTTTCACGTTTTTCATGTAGTTTGATATGACGTAAATATATTCATTTTTACCAATATTTCGATACTATTTCATGTAGTATCACGATATATGATTTGGCCTTCAAATCTCAGAATTTCGCATAATATTGCATTTTAAGCACGTTTTCTTGCATTTTGTTTCAAACGAAAAATCATCGAATTTAGCAATATTTTGACGTTTATCATCCTCTTTTCCTTTATGTGACTTAAACAAAATATTATCGAATTAGGCAATATTTTGCCGTTTTTCCACGTTTTTGTGAATGTTCAGTCTAAGGGTATTAATTCATATATATACGATAAAAATGATGCTAACACATAATTGATTAGATAATAACTATAAATACTTCATTTTCATTCATCTATTTGTTTCTCGTTAAAATACTGAGTAATATATTGAAAGGGGAAAAGTTCGGTTTTTATTGCATATATCGACGTTTCAGCCGGAATAGAGCGATTTTCGTGTACATCTTCCATCGGTAATATAAACGGAAAATCAGGAACATTTTAGTTAATACTAATGAAAACACATTGATTTTTATCATTTGTATTGGAAACAACATTGTCATATGTCTTTTCTTGGATCTAAATAATTCGAAACCTCGCTCTATGATTTGAAGTTAAAATCCTCAAATATGGTTAAATATTGACTTTTTTCACGTTTTTCATGTAGTTTGATACTACGTAAATATATTCATTTTTACCAATATTTCGATTCTATTTCATGTAGTATCACGATATGTGATTTGGCCTTCAAATCTCAGAATTTCGCATAATATTGCATTTTAAGGAAGTTTTCTTGCATTTTGTTTCGTACGAAAAATCATCGAATTTAGCAATATTTTGACGTTTATGATCCCCTTTTCCTTTATGTGATTTAAACAAAATATCATCGAATTAGGCAATATTTTGCCGTTTTCCACGTTTTTGTGAATTTACAGTCTATGGGTAATAATTCATATATATACGATAAAAATGATGCAAACACATAATTGATTAGATAATAACCTTAAATACTTCATTTTCAATCATCTATTTGTTTCTCGTTAAAATACTGAGTAAGATATTGAAAAGGGGAGAAGTTCGGTTTTTATTGCATATATCGACGTTTCAGCCGGATTAGAACGGTTTTACGTGTACATCTTCCCTTGGTAATATAAACGAAAAATCAGGAACATTTTAGTTAATTCTAATGAAAACACATTGTTTTTTTATCATTTGTATTGGAAACAACATTGTCATATGTCTTTTCTTGGATCTAAATAATACGAAACCTCGCTCTATGATTTGAAGTTAAAATCCTCAAATATGGTTAAATATTGACTTTTTTCACGTTTTTCATGTAGTTTGATACTACGTAAATATATTCATTTTTACCAATATTTCGATTCTATTTCATGTAGTATCACGATATGTGATTTGGCCTTCAAATCTCAGAATTTCGCATAATATTGCATTTTAAGGAAGTTTTCTTGCATTTTGTTTCGTACGAAAAATCATCGAATTTAGCAATATTTTGACGTTTATCATCCCCTTTTCCTTTATGTGATTTAAACAAAATATCATCGAATTAGGCAATATTTTGCCGTTTTTCCACGTTTTTGTGAATTTTCAGTCTATGGGTATTAATTCATATATATACGATAAAAATGATTCAAACACATAATTGATTAGATAATAACTATAAATACTTCATTTTCATTCATCTATTTGTTTCTCGTTAAAATACTGAGTAAGATATTGAAAAGGGGAGAAGTTCGGTTTTAATTGCATATATCGACGTTTCAGCCGGATTAGAACGGTTTTACGTGTACATCTTCCCTTGGTAATATAAACGAAAAATCAGGAACATTTTAGTTAATTCTAATGAAAACACATTGTTTTTTATCATTTGTATTGGAAGCAACATTGTCATATGTCTTTTCTTGGATCTAAATAATACGAAACCTCGCTCTATGATTTGAAGTTAAAATCCTCAAATATGGTTAAATATTGACTTTTTTTACGTTTTTCATGTAGTTTGATATTACGTAAATATATTCATTTTTACCAATATTTCGATACTATTTCATGTAGTATCACGATATGTGATTTGGCCTTCAAATCTCAGAATTTCGCATAATATTGCATTTCAAGCAAGTTTTCTTGCATTTCGTTTCGTACGAGAAATCATCGAATTTAGCAATCTTTTGACGTTTATTATCCCCTTTTCCTTTATGTGACTTAAACAAAATATCATCGAATTAGGCAATATTTTGCCGTTTTCCACGTTTTTGTGAATTTACAGTCTATGGGTAATAATTCATATATATACGATAAAAATGATGCAAACACATAATTGATTAGATAATACCCTTAAATACTTCATTTTCAATCATCTATTTGTTTCTCGTTAAAATACTGAGTAAGATATTGAAAAGGGGAGAAGTTCGGTTTTTATTGCATATATCGACGTTTCAGCCGGATTAGAACGGTTTTACGTGTACATCTTCCCTTGGTAATATAAACGAAAAATCAGGAACATTTTAGTTAATTCTAATGAAAACACATTGTTTTTTTATCATTTGTATTGGAAACAACATTGTCATATGTCTTTTCTTGGATCTAAATAATACGAAACCTCGCTCTATGATTTGAAGGTAAAATCCTCAAATATGGTAAAATAGTGACTTTTTTCACGTTTTTCATGTAGTTTGATACTACGTAAATATATTCATTTTTACCAATATTTCGATTCTATTTCATGTAGTATCACGATATGTGATTTCGCCTTCAAATCTCAGAATTTCGCATAATATTGCATTTTAAGGAAGTTTTCTTGCATTTTGTTTCGTACGAAAAATCATCGAATTTAGCAATATTTTGACGTTTATCATTCCCTTTTCCTTTATGTGAGTTAAACGAAATATCATCGAATTAGGCAATATTTTGCCGTTTTTCCACGTTTTTGTGAATTTTCAGTCTATGGGTATTTATTCATATATATACGATGAAAATGATGCAAACACATAATTGATTAGATAATAACTATAAATACTTCATTTTCATTCATCTATTTGTTTCTCGGTAAAATACTGAAAAACATATTGAAAAGGGGAGAAGTTCGGTTTTAATTGCATATATCAACGTTTCAGCCGGAATAGAGCGATTTTCGTGAACATCTTCCATCGGTAATACAAACGGAAAATCAGGAACATTTTAGTTAATACTAATGAAAACACATTGATTTTTATCATTTGTATTGGAAACAACATTGTCATATGTCTTTTCTTGGATCTAAATAATACGAAACCTCGCTCTATGATTTGAAGTTAAAATCCTCAAATATGGTTAAATATTGACTTTTTTCACGTTTTTCATGTAGTTTGATATGACGTAAATATATTCATTTTTACCAATATTTCGATACTATTTCATGTAGTATCACGATATATGATTTGGCCTTCAAATCTCAGAATTTCGCATAATATTGCATTTTAAGCACGTTTTCTTGCATTTTGTTTCAAACGAAAAATCATCGAATTTAGCAATATTTTGACGTTTATCATCCTCTTTTCCTTTATGTGACTTAAACAAAATATTATCGAATTAGGCAATATTTTGCCGTTTTTCTACGTTTTTGTGAATGTTCAGTCTAAGGGTATTAATTCATATATATACGATAAAAATGATGCTAACACATAATTGATTAGATAATAACTATAAATACTTCATTTTCATTCATCTATTTGTTTCTCGTTAAAATACTGAGTAATATATTGAAAAGGGGAGAAGTTCGGTTTTTATTGCATATATCGACGTTTCAGCCGGAATAGAGCGATTTTCGTGTACATCTTCCATCGGTAATATAAACGGAAAATCAGGAACATTTTAGTTAATACTAATGAAAACACATTGATTTTTATCATTTGTATTGGAAACAACATTGTCATATGTCTTTTCTTGGATCTAAATAATTCGAAACCTCGCTCTATGATTTGAAGTTAAAATCCTCAAATATGGTTAAATATTGACTTTTTTCACGTTTTTCATGTAGTTTGATACTACGTAAATATATTCATTTTTACCAATATTTCGATTCTATTTCATGTAGTATCACGATATGTGATTTGGCCTTCAAATCTCAGAATTTCGCATAATATTGCATTTTAAGGAAGTTTTCTTGCATTTTGTTTCGTACGAAAAATCATCGAATTTAGCAATATTTTGACGTTTATCATCCCCTTTTCCTTTATGTGATTTAAACAAAATATCATCGAATTAGGCAATATTTTGCCGTTTTTCCACGTTTTTCTGAATTTTCAGTCTATGGGTATTAATTCATATATATACGATAAAAATGATTCAAACACATAATTGATTAGATAATAACTATAAATACTTCATTTTCATTCATCTATTTGTTTCTCGTTAAAATACTGAGTAAGATATTGAAAAGGGGAGAAGTTCGGTTTTTATTGCATATATCGACGTTTCAGCCGGATTAGAACGGTTTTACGTGTACATCTTCCCTTGGTAATATAAACGAAAAATCAGGAACATTTTAGTTAATTCTAATGAAAACACATTGTTTTTTATCATTTGTATTGGAAGCAACATTGTCATATGTCTTTTCTTGGATCTAAATAATACGAAAACTCGCTCTATGATTTGAAGTTAAAATCCTCAAATATGGTTAAATATTGACTTTTTTTACGTTTTTCATGTAGTTTGATATTACGTAAATATATTCATTTTTACCAATATTTCGATACTATTTCATGTAGTATCACGATATGTGATTTGGCCTTCAAATCTCAGAATTTCGCATAATATTGCATTTCAAGCAAGTTTTCTTGCATTTCGTTTCGTACGAGAAATCATCGAATTTAGCAATCTTTTGACGTTTATTATCCCCTTTTCCTTTATGTGACTTAAACAAAATATCATCGAATTAGGCAATATTTTGCCGTTTTCCACGTTTTTGTGAATTTACAGTCTATGGGTAATAATTCATATATATACGATAAAAATGATGCAAACACATAATTGATTAGATAATAACCTTAAATACTTCATTTTCAATCATCTATTTGTTTCTCGTTAAAATACTGAGTAAGATATTGAAAAGGGGAGAAGTTCGGTTTTTATTGCATATATCGACGTTTCAGCCGGATTAGAACGGTTTTTCGTGTACATCTTCCCTTGGTAATATAAACGAAAAATCAGGAACATTTTAGTTAATTCTAATGAAAACACATTGTTTTTTTATCATTTGTATTGGAAACAACATTGTCATATGTCTTTTCTTGGATCTAAATAATACGAAACCTCGCTCTATGATTTGAAGGTAAAATCCTCAAATATGGTAAAATAGTGACTTTTTTCACGTTTTTCATGTAGTTTGATACTACGTAAATATATTCATTTTTACCAATATTTCGATTCTATTTCATGTAGTATCACGATATGTGATTTCGCCTTCAAATCTCAGAATTTCGCATAATATTGCATTTTAAGGAAGTTTTCTTGCATTTTGTTTCGTACGAAAAATCATCGAATTTAGCAATATTTTGACGTTTATCATTCCCTTTTCCTTTATGTGAGTTAAACGAAATATCATCGAATTAGGCAATATTTTGCCGTTTTTCCACGTTTTTGTGAATTTTCAGTCTATGGGTATTTATTCATATATATACGATGAAAATGATGCAAACACATAATTGATTAGATAATAACTATAAATACTTCATTTTCATTCATCTATTTGTTTCTCGTTAAAATACTGAGTAATATATTGAAAAGGGGAAAAGTTCGGTTTTTATTGCATATATCGACGTTTCAGCCGGAATAGAGCGATTTTCGTGTACATCTTCCATCGGTAATATAAACGGAAAATCAGGAACATTTTAGTTAATACTAATGAAAACACATTGATTTTTATCATTTGTATTGGAAACAACATTGTCATATGTCTTTTCTTGGATCTAAATAATTCGAAACCTCGCTCTATGATTTGAAGTTAAAATCCTCAAATATGGTTAAATATTGACTTTTTTCACGTTTTTCATGTAGTTTGATTCTACGTAAATATATTCATTTTTACCAATATTTCGATTCTATTTCATGTAGTATCACGATATGTGATTTGGCCTTCAAATCTCAGAATTTCGCATAATATTGCATTTTAAGGAAGTTTTCTTGCATTTTGTTTCGTACGAAAAATCATCGAATTTAGCAATATTTTGACGTTTATCATCCCCTTTTCCTTTATGTGATTTAAACAAAATATCATCGAATTAGGCAATATTTTGCCGTTTTTCCACGTTTTTGTGAATTTTCAGTCTATGGGTATTAATTCATATATATACGATAAAAATGATTCAAACACATAATTGATTAGATAATAACTATAAATACTTCATTTTCATTCATCTATTTGTTTCTCGTTAAAATACTGAGTAAGATATTGAAAAGGGGAGAAGTTCGGTTTTTATTGCATATATCGACGTTTCAGCCGGATTAGAACGGTTTTACGTGTACATCTTCCTTTGGTAATATAAACGAAAAATCAGGAACATTTTAGTTAATTCTAATGAAAACACATTGTTTTTTATCATTTGTATTGGAAGCAACATTGTCATATGTCTTTTCTTGGATCTAAATAATACGAAAACTCGCTCTATGATTTGAAGTTGAAATCCTCAAATATGGTTAAATATTGACTTTTTTTACGTTTTTCATGTAGTTTGATATTACGTAAATATATTCATTTTTACCAATATTTCGATACTATTTCATGTAGTATCACGATATGTGATTTGGCCTTCAAATCTCAGAATTTCGCATAATATTGCATTTCAAGCAAGTTTTCTTGCATTTCGTTTCGTACGAGAAATCATCGAATTTAGCAATCTTTTGACGTTTATTATCCCCTTTTCCTTTATGTGACTTAAACAAAATATCATCGAATTAGGCAATATTTTGCCGTTTTCCACGTTTTTGTGAATTTACAGTCTATGGGTAATAATTCATATATATACGATAAAAATGATGCAAACACATAATTGATTAGATAATAACCTTAAATACTTCATTTTCAATCATCTATTTGTTTCTCGTTAAAATACTGAGTAAGATATTGAAAAGGGGAGAAGTTCGGTTTTTATTGCATATATCGACGTTTCAGCCGGATTAGAACGGTTTTACGTGTACATCTTCCCTTGGTAATATAAACGAAAAATCAGGAACATTTTAGTTAATTCTAATGAAAACACATTGTTTTTTTATCATTTGTATTGGAAACAACATTGTCATATGTCTTTTCTTGGATCTAAATAATACGAAACCTCGCTCTATGATTTGAAGGTAAAATCCTCAAATATGGTAAAATAGTGACTTTTTTCACGTTTTTCATGTAGTTTGATACTACGTAAATATATTCATTTTTACCAATATTTCGATTCTATTTCATGTAGTATCACGATATGTGATTTCGCCTTCAAATCTCAGAATTTCGCATAATATTGCATTTTAAGGAAGTTTTCTTGCATTTTGTTTCGTACGAAAAATCATTGAATTTAGCAATATTTTGACGTTTATCATTCCCTTTTCCTTTATGTGAGTTAAACGAAATATCATCGAATTAGGCAATATTTTGCCGTTTTTCCATGTTTTTGTGAATTTTCAGTCTATGGGTATTTATTCATATATATACGATGAAAATGATGCAAACACATAATTGATTAGATAATAACTATAAATACTTCATTTTCATTCATCTATTTGTTTCTCGGTAAAATACTGAAAAACATATTGAAAAAGGGAGAAGTTCGGTTTTAATTGCATATATCAACGTTTCAGCCGGAATAGAGCGATTTTCGTGTACAACTTCCATCGGTAATACAAACGGAAAATCAGGAACATTTTAGTTAATACTAATGAAAACACATTGATTTTTATCATTTGTATTGGAAACAACATTGTCATATGTCTTTTCTTGGATCTAAATAATACGAAACCTCGCTCTATGATTTGAAGTTAAAATCCTCAAATATGGTTAAATATTGACTTTTTTCACGTTTTTCATGTAGTTTGATATGACGTAAATATATTCATTTTTACCAATATTTCGATACTATTTCATGTAGTATCACGATATATGATTTGGCCTTCAAATCTCAGAATTTCGCATAATATTGCATTTTAAGCACGTTTTCTTGCATTTTGTTTCAAACGAAAAATCATCGAATTTAGCAATATTTTGACGTTTATCATCCTCTTTTCCTTTATGTGACTTAAACAAAATATTATCGAATTAGGCAATATTTTGCCGTTTTTCCACGTTTTTGTGAATGTTCAGTCTAAGGGTATTAATTCATATATATACGATAAAAATGATGCTAACACATAATTGATTAGATAATAACTATAAATACTTCATTTTCATTCATCTATTTGTTTCTCGTTAAAATACTGAGTAATATATTGAAAAGGGGAAAAGTTCGGTTTTTATTGCATATATCGACGTTTCAGCCGGAATAGAGCGATTTTCGTGTACATCTTCCATCGGTAATATAAACGGAAAATCAGGAACATTTTAGTTAATACTAATGAAAACACAATGATTTTTATCATTTGTATTCGAAACAACATTGTCATATGTCTTTTCTTGGATCTAAATAATTCGAAACCTCGCTCTATGATTTGAAGTTAAAATCCTCAAATATGGTTAAATATTGACTTTTTTCACGTTTTTCATGTAGTTTGATACTACGTAAATATATTCATTTTTACCAATATTTCGATTCTATTTCATGTAGTATCACGATATGTGATTTGGCCTTCAAATCTCAGAATTTCGCATAATATTGCATTTTAAGGAAGTTTTCTTGCATTTTGTTTCGTACGAAAAATCATCGAATTTAGCAATATTTTGACGTTTATCATCCCCTTTTCCTTTATGTGATTTAAACAAAATATCATCGAATTAGGCAATATTTTGCCGTTTTTCCACGTTTTTGTGAATTTTCAGTCTATGGGTATTAATTCATATATATACGATAAAAATGATTCAAACACATAATTGATTAGATAATAACTATAAATACTTCATTTTCATTCATCTATTTGTTTCTCGTTAAAATACTGAGTAAGATATTGAAAAGGGGAGAAGTTCGGTTTTTATTACATATATCGACGTTTCAGCCGGATTAGAACGGTTTTACGTGTACATCTTCCCTTGGTAATATAAACGAAAAATCAGGAACATTTTAGTTAATTCTAATGAAAACACATTGTTTTTTATCATTTGTATTGGAAGCAACATTGTCATATGTCTTTTCTTGGATCTAAATAATACGAAAACTCGCTCTATGATTTGAAGTTAAAATCCTCAAATATGGTTAAATATTGACTTTTTTTACGTTTTTCATGTAGTTTGATATTACGTAAATATATTCATTTTTACCAATATTTCGATACTATTTCATGTAGTATCACGATATGTGATTTGGCCTTCAAATCTCAGAATTTCGCATAATATTGCATTTCAAGCAAGTTTTCTTGCATTTCGTTTCGTACGAGAAATCATCGAATTTAGCAATCTTTTGACGTTTATTATCCCCTTTTCCTTTATGTGACTTAAACAAAATATCATCGAATTAGGCAATATTTTGCCGTTTTCCACGTTTTTGTGAATTTACAGTCTATGGGTAATAATTCATATATATACGATAAAAATGATGCAAACACATAATTGATTAGATAATAACCTTAAATACTTCATTTTCAATCATCTATTTGTTTCTCGTTAAAATACTGAGTAAGATATTGAAAAGGGGAGAAGTTCGGTTTTTATTGCATATATCGACGTTTCAGCCGGATTAGAACGGTTTTTCGTGTACATCTTCCCTTGGTAATATAAACGAAAAATCAGGAACATTTTAGTTAATTCTAATGAAAACACATTGTTTTTTTATCATTTGTATTGGAAACAACATTGTCATATGTCTTTTCTTGGATCTAAATAATACGAAACCTCGCTCTATGATTTGAAGGTAAAATCCTCAAATATGGTAAAATAGTGACTTTTTTCACGTTTTTCATGTAGTTTGATACTACGTAAATATATTCATTTTTACCAATATTTCGATTCTATTTCATGTAGTATCACGATATGTGATTTCGCTTTCAAATCTCAGAATTTCGCATAATATTGCATTTTAAGGAAGTTTTCTTGCATTTTGTTTCGTACGAAAAATCATCGAATTTAGCAATATTTTGACGTTTATCATTCCCTTTTCCTTTATGTGAGTTAAACGAAATATCATCGAATTAGGCAATATTTTGCCGTTTTTCCACGTTTTTGTGAATTTTCAGTCTATGGGTATTTATTCATATATATACGATGAAAATGATGCAAACACATAATTGATTAGATAATAACTATAAATACTTCATTTTCATTCATCTATTTGTTTCTCGTTAAAATACTGAGTAATATATTGAAAAGGGGAAAAGTTCGGTTTTTATTGCATATATCGACGTTTCAGCCGGAATAGAGCGATTTTCGTGTACATCTTCCATCGGTAATATAAACGGAAAATCAGGAACATTTTAGTTAATACTAATGAAAACACATTGATTTTTATCATTTGTATTGGAAACAACATTGTCATATGTCTTTTCTTGGATCTAAATAATTCGAAACCTCGCTCTATGATTTGAAGTTAAAATCCTCAAATATGGTTAAATATTGACTTTTTTTCACGTTTTTCATGTAGTTTGATTCTACGTAAATATATTCATTTTTACCAATATTTCGATTCTATTTCATGTAGTATCACGATATGTGATTTGGCCTTCAAATCTCAGAATTTCGCATAATATTGCATTTTAAGGAAGTTTTCTTGCATTTTGTTTCGTACGAAAAATCATCGAATTTATCAATATTTTGACGTTTATCATCCCCTTTTCCTTTATGTGATTTAAACAAAATATCATCGAATTAGGCAATATTTTGCCGTTTTTCCACGTTTTTGTGAATTTTCAGTCTATGGGTATTAATTCATATATATACGATAAAAATGATTCAAACACATAATTGATTAGATAATAACTATAAATACTTCATTTTCATTCATCTATTTGTTTCTCGTTAAAATACTGAGTAAGATATTGAAAAGGGGAGAAGTTCGGTTTTTATTGCATATATCGACGTTTCAGCCGGATTAGAACGGTTTTACGTGTACATCTTCCCTTGGTAATATAAACGAAAAATCAGGAACATTTTAGTTAATTCTAATGAAAACACAATGTTTTTTATCATTTGTATTGGAAGCAACATTGTCATATGTCTTTTCTTGGATCTAAATAATACGAAAACTCGCTCTATGATTTGAAGTTAAAATCCTCAAATATGGTTAAATATTGACTTTTTTTACGTTTTTCATGTAGTTTGATATTACGTAAATATATTCATTTTTACCAATATTTCGATACTATTTCATGTAGTATCACGATATGTGATTTGGCCTTCAAATCTCAGAATTTCGCATAATATTGCATTTCAAGCAAGTTTTCTTGCATTTCGTTTCGTACGAGAAATCATCGAATTTAGCAATCTTTTGACGTTTATTATCCCCTTTTCCTTTATGTGACTTAAACAAAATATCATCGAATTAGGCAATATTTTGCCGTTTTCCACGTTTTTGTGAATTTACAGTCTATGGGTAATAATTCATATATATACGATAAAAATGATGCAAACACATAATTGATTAGATAATAACCTTAAATACTTCATTTTCAATCATCTATTTGTTTCTCGTTAAAATACTGAGTAAGATATTGAAAAGGGGAGAAGTTCGGTTTTTATTGCATATATCGACGTTTCAGCCGGATTAGAACGGTTTTACGTGTACATCTTCCCTTGGTAATATAAACGAAAAATCAGGAACATTTTAGTTAATTCTAATGAAAACACATTGTTTTTTTATCATTTGTATTGGAAACAACATTGTCATATGTCTTTTCTTGGATCTAAATAATACGAAACCTCGCTCTATGATTTGAAGGTAAAATCCTCAAATATGGTAAAATAGTGACTTTTTTCACGTTTTTCATGTAGTTTGATACTACGTAAATATATTCATTTTTACCAATATTTCGATTCTATTTCATGTAGTATCACGATATGTGATTTCGCCTTCAAATCTCAGAATTTCGCATAATATTGCATTTTAAGGAAGTTTTCTTGCATTTTGTTTCGTACGAAAAATCATCGAATTTAGCAATATTTTGACGTTTATCATTCCCTTTTCCTTTATGTGAGTTAAACGAAATATCATCGAATTAGGCAATATTTTGCCGTTTTTCCACGTTTTTGTGAATTTTCAGTCTATGGGTATTTATTCATATATATACGATGAAAATGATGCAAACACATAATTGATTAGATAATAACTATAAATACTTCATTTTCATTCATCTTTTTGTTTCTCGGTAAAATACTGAAAAACATATTGAAAAAGGGAGAAGTTCGGTTTTAATTGCATATATCAACGTTTCAGCCGGAATAGAGCGATTTTCGTGTACAACTTCCATCGGTAATACAAACGGAAAATCAGGAACATTTTAGTTAATACTAATGAAAACACATTGATTTTTATCATTTGTATTGGAAACAACATTGTCATATGTCTTTTCTTGGATCTAAATAATACGAAACCTCGCTCTATGATTTGAAGTTAAAATCCTCAAATATGGTTAAATATTGACTTTTTTCACGTTTTTCATGTAGTTTGATATGACGTAAATATATTCATTTTTACCAATATTTCGATACTATTTCATGTAGTATCACGATATATGATTTGGCCTTCAAATCTCAGAATTTCGCATAATATTGCATTTTAAGCACGTTTTCTTGCATTTTGTTTAAAACGAAAAATCATCGAATTTAGCAATATTTTGACGTTTATCATCCTCTTTTCCTTTATGTGACTTAAACAAAATATTATCGAATTAGGCAATATTTTGCCGTTTTTCCACGTTTTTGTGAATGTTCAGTCTAAGGGTATTAATTCATATATATACGATAAAAATGATGCTAACACATAATTGATTAGATAATAACTATAAATACTTCATTTTCATTCATCTATTTGTTTCTCGTTAAAATACTGAGTAATATATTGAAAAGGGGAAAAGTTCGGTTTTTATTGCATATATCGACGTTTCAGCCGGAATAGAGCGATTTTCGTGTACATCTTCCATCGGTAATATAAACGGAAAATCAGGAACATTTTAGTTAATACTAATGAAAACACATTGATTTTTATCATTTGTATTGAAAACAACATTGTCATATGTCTTTTCTTGGATCTAAATAATTCGAAACCTCGCTCTATGATTTGAAGTTAAAATCCTCAAATATGGTTAAATATTGACTTTTTTCACGTTTTTCATGTAGTTTGATACTACGTAAATATATTCATTTTTACCAATATTTCGATTCTATTTCATGTAGTATCACGATATGTGATTTGGCCTTCAAATCTCAGAATTTCGCATAATATTGCATTTTAAGGAAGTTTTCTTGCATTTTGTTTCGTACGAAAAATCATCGAATTTAGCAATATTTTGACGTTTATCATCCCCTTTTCCTTTATGTGATTTAAACAAAATATCATCGAATTAGGCAATATTTTGCCGTTTTTCCACGTTTTTGTGAATTTTCAGTCTATGGGTATTAATTCATATATATACGATAAAAATGATGCAAACACATAATTGATTAGATAATAACCTTAAGTACTTCATTTTCAATCATCTATTTGTTTCTCGTTAAAATACTGAGCAAGATATTGAAAAAGGGAGAAGTTCTGTTTTTATTGCATATATCGACGTTTCAGCCGGAATAGAGCGATTTTCGTGTACATCTTCCATCTGTAATACAAATGGAAAATCAGGAACATTTTAGTTAATACTAATAAAAACACATTGATTTTTATCATTTGTATTGGAAACAACATTGTCATATGTCTTTTCTTGGATCTAAATAATACGAAACCTCGCTCTATGATTTGAAGTTAAAATCCTCAAATATGGTTAAATATTGACTTTTTTCACGTTTTTCATGTAGTTTGATATTACATAAATATATTCATTTTTACCAATATTTCGATACTATTTCATGTAGTATCACGCTATGTGATTTGGCCTTCAAATCTGAGAATTTCGCATAATATTGCATTTTAAGCAAGTTTTCTTGCATTTCGTTTCGTACGAAAAATCGTCGAATTTAGCAATATTTTGACGTTTATCATCCCCTTTTCCTTTATGTGATTTAAACAAAATATCATCGAATTAGGCAATATTTTGCCGTTTTTCCACGTTTTTGTGAATTTTCAGTCTATGGGTAATAATTCATATATATACGATAAAAATGATGCAAGCACATAATTGATTAGATAATAACTATAAATACTTCATTTTCATTCATCTATTTGTTTCTCGTTAAAATACTGAGTAAGATATTGAAAAGGGGAGAAGTTCGGTTTTTATTGCATATATCGACGAATCAGCCGGAATAGAGCGATTTTCGTGTACATCTTCCATCGGTAATATAAACGGAAAATCAGGAACATTTTAGTTAATACTAATGAAAACACATTGATTTTTATCATTTGTATTGGAAACAACATTGTCATATGTCTTTTCTTGGATCTAAATAATACGAAACCTCGCTCTATGATTTGAAGTTAAATCCTCAAATATGGTTATATATTGACTTTTTTCACGTTTTTCATGTAGTTTTATATTACGTAAATATATTCATTTTTACCAATATTTTGATACTATTTCATGTAGTATCACGATATATGATTTGGCCTTCAAATCTCAGAATTTCGCATAATATTGCATTTTAAGCAAGTTTTCTTGCATTTTGTTTCGTACGAAAAATCATCGAATATAGCAATATTTTGACGTTTATCATCCCCTTTTCTTTTATGTGACTTAAACAAAATATCATCGAATTAGGCAATATTTTGCCGTTTTTCCACGTTTTTGTGAATTTTCAGTCTATGGGTTTTAATTCATATATATACGATAAAAATGATGCAAACACATAATTGATTGGATAATAACCTTAAATACTTCATTTTCAATCATCTATTTGTTTCTCGTTAAAATACTGAGTAAGATATTGAAAAGGGGAGAAGTCCTGTTTTTATTGCATATATTGACGTTTCAGACGGAATAGAGCGATTTTCGTGTACATCTTCCATCGGTAATACAAACGGAAAATCAGGAACATTTTAGTTAATACTAATGAAAACACATTGATTTTTATCATTTGTATTGGAAACAACATTGTCATATGTCTTTTCTTGGATCTAAATAATACGAAACCTCGCTCTATGATTTGAAGTTAAAATCCTCAAATATGGTTAAATATTGACTTTTTTCACGTTTTTCATGTAGTTTGATATTACGTAAATATATTCATTTTTACCAATATTTCGATACTATTTCATGTAGTATCACGATATATGATTTGGCCTTCAAATCTCAGAATTTCGCATAATATTGCATTTTAAGCAAGTTTTCTTTCATTTTGTTTCATACGAAAAATCATCGAATTTAGCAATATTTTGACGTTTATCATCCCCTTTTCCTTTATGTGACTTAAACAAAATATTATCGAATTAGGCAATATTTTGCCGTTTTTCCACGTTTTTGTGAATGTTCAGTCTAAGGGTATTAATTCATATATATACGATAAAAATGATGCTAACACATAATTGATTAGATAATAACTATAAATACTTCATTTTCATTCATCTATTTGTTTCTCGTTAAAATACTGAGTAATATATTGAAAAGGGGAGAAGTTCGGTTTTTATTGCATATATCGACGTTTCAGCCGGATTAGAGCGATTTTCGTGTACATCTTCCATCGGTAATATAAACGGAAAATCAGGAACATTTTAGTTAATACTAATGAAAACACATTGATTTTTATCATTTGTATTGGAAACAACATTGTCATATGTCTTTTCTTGGATCTAAATAATACGAATCCTCGCTCTATGATTTGAAGTTAAAATCCTCAAATATGGTTAAATATTGACTTTTTTCACGTTTTTCATGTAGTTTGATACTACGTAAATATATTCATTTTTACCAATATTTCGATTCTATTTCATGTAGTATCACGATATGTGATTTGGCCTTCAAATCTCAGAATTTTGCATAATATTGCATTTTAAGGAAGTTTTCTTGCATTTTGTTTCGTACGAAAAATCATCGAATTAAGCAATATTTTGACGTTTATCATCCCCTTTTCCTGTATGTGTCTTAAACAAAATATTATCGAATTAGGCAATATTTTGCCGTTTTTCCACGTTTTTGTGAATGTTCAGTCTAAGGGTATTAATTCATATATATATACGATAAAAATGATGCAAACACATAATTGATTAGATAATAACGATAAATACTTCATTTTCATTCATCTATTTGTTTCTCGTTAAAATACTGAGTAATATATTGAAAAGGGGAGAAGTTCGGTTTTTATTGCATATATCGACGTTTCAGCCGGAATAGAGCGATTTTCGTGTACATCTTCCATCGGTAATATAAACGGAAAATCAGGAACATTTTAGTTAATACTAATGAAAACACATTGATTTTTATCATTTGTATTGGAAACAACATTGTCATATGTCTTTTCTTGGATCTAAATAATACGAAACCTCGCTCTATGATTTGAAGTTAAAATCCTCAAATATGGTTAAATATTGACTTTTTTCACGTTTTTCATGTAGTTTGATACTACGTAAATATATTCATTTTTACCAATATTTCGATTCTATTTCATGTAGTATCACGATATGTGATTTGGCCTTCAAATCTCAGAATTTCGCATAATATTGCATTTTAAGGAAGGTTTTTTGCATTTTGTTTCGTACGAAAAATCATCGAATTTAGCAATATTTTGACGTTTATCATCCCCTTTTCCTTTATGTGATTTAAACAAAATATCATCGAATTAGGCAATATTTTGCCGTTTTTCCACGTTTTTGTGAATTTTCAGTCTATGGGTATTAATTCATATATATACGATAAAAATGATTCAAACACATAATTGATTAGATAATAACTATAAATACTTCATTTTCATTCATCTGTTTGTTTCTCGTTAAAATACTGAGTAAGATATTGAAAAGGGGAGAAGTTCGGTTTTTATTGCATATATCGACGTTTCAGCCGGATTAGAACGGTTTTACGTGTACATCTTCCCTTGGTAATATAAACGAAAAATCAGGAACATTTTAGTTAATTCTAATGAAAACACATTGTTTTTTATCATTTGTATTGGAAACAACATTGTCATATGTCTTTTCTTGTGTAACAAGAGAGCAGTACATAGTACATGAACATCTTAACAGCATGAACAGGCCACGTGGAGGATGAACAACCCACAGGCGCCAGACAGGCGGCGGCAGACAATGTAAAAGTTACACCTCTGTACAAGCTAGCCATAGAGTCAGGTCAACGGTCATCGAATCACAAAGAGGTCAGAATTGATGCCGTCATGGTAATCTTCAGGGATTAACCCCTAAACAACAAATGCAAAACCCTCATGTTCAGCTGAGGAGCAGCAGATCAGGGGAGAGTTAGTTGAGTGGGCGCAGCCCAGTAGGAAGGTGGGTGTGGTCTCGGGGAAGGAACATCATCTCCCGGAAACTGTGGAACAACATACGAGTAAGTACGGCTCTCTTGTACTAAAGCACCTCATTCAGTACCCTTGGCCTCTAGTAGGGAATATAGTTAGGGAGTGTCTTATTTAATTATTTTTAATAAAGTCAGATATTAAGTGTTATTAAATGTGTATTAATGGTTCCTTGCCTAGTGATATTGGGCCTACCGTCCCTTTTGCCCTAGTGACCTAGTGCTCTTAATTATTCAGTACTCCTCCCCCCGTTCGTCTTCCGTGTTGAGGTGTTAGTATTGGTGTGTCCCGCCTTATTCTTGTGTACACTATAGTTCCCAAGTGGTCAGGATTATTCGAGTGTCAGGCCAGGATCCTTGTACCGTTCAATTGTCCCCTACACCTGTCCTGGTAGGTTATTCCATCTGCAAGACCTACGAATCTCACTCCGGTCCCCTGTCCGGTAACTCAGGGTGGTGGCAGCGTCACTCGGTAACTCATACGATAGGCTGTGACTACGATTACCTCTATCTTTCTGTCTCACTCTCCCTCACTAGTGTCTCACTCTCCCTCGCCCTCACTCGCTCTCGTTCTCCCTCCCTTGCTCTCGTTCTCGCTCTCTCCTCTCTCTCTCCTCTCGCTCTGCCTCCCTCTTCCTCTCTCTCTCTCTCCTCATTCTCTGCCTCCCTCTTCCTCTCTCTCTCTCTCCTTCCTCTGTGTACTGGTTTACGTCTTCGAATGACGGCCCGAGTGTTAACATCTTACATGATCGGTATAGCATCTGTTATTACCATAGAAAGAGCGGAGATTGCACGGTTAGCTCAGTGGTAGTAGCGGAGTGCGCGGTCGAGATAGATACGAGGCGAGGTATTACATTCAGGGTCATTACACTTGGATCTAAATAATACGAAACCTCGCTCTATGATTTGAAGGTAAAATCCTCAAATATGGTAAAATAGTGACTTTTTTCACGTTTTTCATGTAGTTTGATACTACATAAATATATTCATTTTTACCAATATTTCGATTCTATTTCATGTAGTATCACGATATGTGATTTGGCCTTCAAATCTCAGAATTTCGCATAATATTGCATTTTAAGCAAGTTTTCTTGCATTTTGTTTCGTACGAAAAATCATCGAATTTAGCAATATTTTGACGTTTATCATCCCCTTTTCCTTTATGTGACTTAAACAAAATATCATCGAATTAGGCAATATTTTGCAGTTTTTCCACGTTTTTGTGAATTTTCAGTCCATGGGTATTAATTCATATATATACGATAAAAATGATGCAAACACATAATTGATTAGATAATAACTTTAAATACTTCATTTTCAATCATCTATTTGTTTCTCGTTAAAATACTGAGTAAGCTATTGAAAAGGGGAGAAGTTCTGTTTTTATTGCATATATCGACGTTTCAGCCGGAAGAGAGCGATTTTTGTGTACATCTTCTATCGGTAATACAAACGGAAAATCAGGATCATTTTAGTTAATACTAATGAAAACACATTGATTTTTATCATTTGTATTGGAAACAACATTGTCATATGTCTTTTCTTGGATCTAAATAATACGAAACCTCGCTCTATGATTTGAAGTTAAAATCCTCAAATATGGTTAAATATTGACTTTTTTCACGTTTTTCATGTAGTTTGATATTACGTAAATATATTCATTTTACCAATATTTCGATTCTATTTCATGTAGTATCACGATATGTGATTTGGCCTTCAAATCTCAGAATTTCGCATAATATTGCATTTTAAGGAAGTTTTCTTGCATTTTGTTTCGTACGAAAAATCATCGAATTTAGCAATATTTTGACGTTTATCATCCCCTTTTCCTTTATGTGATTTAAACAAAATATCATCGAATTAGGCAATATTTTGCCGTTCTTCCACGTTTTTGTGAATTTTCAGTCTATGGGTATTAATTCATATATAACGATAAAATGATGCAAACACATAATTGATTAAATAATAACTATAAATACTTCATTTTCATTCATCTATTTGTTTCTCGTTAAAATACTGAGTAAGATATTGAAAAGGGGAGAAGTTCGGTTTTTATTGCATACATCAACGTTTCAGCCGGAATAGAGCGATTTTCGTGTACATCTTCCATCGGTAATATAAACGGAAAATCAGGAACATTTTAGTTAATACTAATGAAAACAAATTGATTTTTATCATTTGTATTGGAAGCAACATTGTCATGTCTTTTCTTGGATCTAAATAATACGAAACCTCGCTCTATGATTTGAAGTTAAAATCCTCAAATATGGTTATATATTGACTTTTTTCACGTTTTTCATGTAGTTTGATATTACGTAAATATATTCATTTTTACCAATATTTCGATACTATTTCATGTAGTATCACGATATGTGATTTAGCCTTCAAATCTCAGAATTTCGCATAATATTGCATTTTAAGCAAGTTTTCTTGCATTTCGTTTCGTACGAAAAATCGTCGAATTTAGCAATATTTTGACGTTTATCATCCCCTTTCCCTTTATGTGATTTAAACAAAATATCATCGAATTAGGCAATATTTTGCCGTTTTTCCACGTTTTTGTTAATTTTCAGTCTATGGGTAATAATTCATATATATACGATAAAAATGATGCAAACACATAATTGATTAGATAATAACTATAAATACTTCATTTTCATTCATCTATTTGTTTCTCGTTAAAATACTGAGTAAGATATTGAAAAGGGGAGAAGTTCGGTTTTTATTGCATATATCGACGTATCAGCCGGAATAGAGCGATTTTCGTGTACATCTTCCATCGGTAATATAAACGGAAAATCAGGAACATTTTAGTTAATACTAATGAAAACACATTGATTTTTATCATTTGTATTGGAAACAACATTGTCATATGTCTTTTCTTGGATCTAAATAATACGAAACCTCGCTCTATGATTTGAAGTTAAAATCCTCAAATATGGTTAAATATTGACTTTTTTCACGTTTTTCATGTAGTTTGATATTACGTAAATATATTCATTTTACCAATATTTCGATTCTATTTCATGTAGTATCACGATATGTGATTTGGCCTTCAAATCTCAGAATTTCGCATAATATTGCATTTTAAGGAAGTTTTCTTGCATTTTGTTTCGTACGAAAAATCATCGAATTTAGCAATATTTTGACGTTTATCATCCCCTTTTCCTTTATGTGATTTAAACAAAATATCATCGAATTAGGCAATATTTTGCCGTTCTTCCACGTTTTTGTGAATTTTCAGTCTATGGGTATTAATTCATATATAAACGATAAAATGATGCAAACACATAATTGATTAAATAATAACTATAAATACTTCATTTTCATTCATCTATTTGTTTCTCGTTAAAATACTGAGTAAGATATTGAAAAGGGGAGAAGTTCGGTTTTTATTGCATACATCAACGTTTCAGCCGGAATAGAGCGATTTTCGTGTACATCTTCCATCGGTAATATAAACGGAAAATCAGGAACATTTTAGTTAATACTAATGAAAACACATTGATTTTTATCATTTGTATTGGAAACAACATTGTCATATGTCTTTTCTTGGATCTAAATAATACGAAACCTCGCTCTATGATTTGAAGTTAAAATCCTCAAATATGGTTAAATATTGACTTTTTTTACGTTTTTCATGTAGTTTGATACTACGTAAATATATTCATTTTTACCAATATTTCGATTCTATTTCATGTAGTATCACGATATGTGATTTGGCCTTCAAATCTCAGAATTTCGCATAATATTGCATTTTAAGGAAGTTTTCTTGCATTTTGTTTCGTACGAAAAATCATCGAATTTAGCAATATTTTGACGTTTATCATCCCCTTTTCCTTTATGTGTCTTAAACAAAATATTATCGAATTAGGCAATATTTTGCCGTTTTTCCACGTTTTTGTGAATGTTCAGTCTAAGGGTATTAATTCATATATATATACGATAAAAATGATGCAAACACATAATTGATTAGATAATAACGATAAATACTTTATTTTCATTCATCTATTTGTTTCTCGTTAAAATACTGAGTAATATATTGAAAAGGGGAGAAGTTCGGTTTTTATTGCATATATCGACGTTTCAGCCGGAATAGAGCGATTTTCGTGTACATCTTCCATCGGTAATATAAACGGAAAATCAGGAACATTTTAGTTAATACTAATGAAAACACATTGATTTTTATCATTTGTATTGGAAACAACATTGTCATATGTCTTTTCTTGGATCTAAATAATACGAAACCTCGCTCTATGATTTGAAGTTAAAATCCTCAAATATGGTTAAATATTGACTTTTTTCACGTTTTTCATGTAGTTTGATACTACGTAAATATATTCATTTTTACCAATATTTCGATTCTATTTCATGTAGTATCACGATATGTGATTTGGCCTTCAAATCTCAGAATTTCGCATAATATTGCATTTTAAGGAAGGTTTTTTGCATTTTGTTTCGTACGAAAAATCATCGAATTTAGCAATATTTTGACGTTTATCATCCCCTTTTCCTTTATGTGATTTAAACAAAATATCATCGAATTAGGCAATATTTTGCCGTTTTTCCACGTTTTTGTGAATTTTCAGTCTATGGGTATTAATTCATATATATACGATAAAAATGATTCAAACACATAATTGATTAGATAATAACTATAAATACTTCATTTTCATTCATCTGTTTGTTTCTCGTTAAAATACTGAGTAAGATATTGAAAAGGGGAGAAGTTCGGTTTTTATTGCATATATCGACGTTTCAGCCGGATTAGAACGGTTTTACGTGTACATCTTCCCTTGGTAATATAAACGAAAAATCAGGAACATTTTAGTTAATTCTAATGAAAACACATTGTTTTTTATCATTTGTATTGGAAACAACATTGTCATATGTCTTTTCTTGTGTAACAAGAGAGCAGTACATAGTACATGAACATCTTAACAGCATGAACAGGCCACGTGGAGGATGAACAACCCACAGGCGCCAGACAGGCGGCGGCAGACAATGTAAAAGTTACACCTCTGTACAAGCTAGCCATAGAGTCAGGTCAACGGTCATCGAATCACAAAGAGGTCAGAATTGATGCCGTCATGGTAATCTTCAGGGATTAACCCCTAAACAACAAATGCAAAACCCTCATGTTCAGCTGAGGAGCAGCAGATCAGGGGAGAGTTAGTTGAGTGGGCGCAGCCCAGTAGGAAGGTGGGTGTGGTCTCGGGGAAGGAACATCATCTCCCGGAAACTGTGGAACAACATACGAGTAAGTACGGCTCTCTTGTACTAAAGCACCTCATTCAGTACCCTTGGCCTCTAGTAGGGAATATAGTTAGGGAGTGTCTTATTTAATTATTTTTAATAAAGTCAGATATTAAGTGTTATTAAATGTGTATTAATGGTTCCTTGCCTAGTGATATTGGGCCTACCGTCCCTTTTGCCCTAGTGACCTAGTGCTCTTAATTATTCAGTACTCCTCCCCCCGTTCGTCTTCCGTGTTGAGGTGTTAGTATTGGTGTGTCCCGCCTTATTCTTGTGTACACTATAGTTCCCAAGTGGTCAGGATTATTCGAGTGTCAGGCCAGGATCCTTGTACCGTTCAATTGTCCCCTACACCTGTCCTGGTAGGTTATTCCATCTGCAAGACCTACGAATCTCACTCCGGTCCCCTGTCCGGTAACTCAGGGTGGTGGCAGCGTCACTCGGTAACTCATACGATAGGCTGTGACTACGATTACCTCTATCTTTCTGTCTCACTCTCCCTCACTAGTGTCTCACTCTCCCTCGCCCTCACTCGCTCTCGTTCTCCCTCCCTTGCTCTCGTTCTCGCTCTCTCCTCTCTCTCTCCTCTCGCTCTGCCTCCCTCTTCCTCTCTCTCTCTCTCCTCATTCTCTGCCTCCCTCTTCCTCTCTCTCTCTCTCCTTCCTCTGTGTACTGGTTTACGTCTTCGTATGACGGCCCGAGTGTTAACATCTTACATGATCGGTATAGCATCTGTTATTACCATAGAAAGAGCGGAGATTGCACGGTTAGCTCAGTGGTAGTAGCGGAGTGCGCGGTCGAGATAGATACGAGGCGAGGTATTACATTCAGGGTCATTACACTTGGATCTAAATAATACGAAACCTCGCTCTATGATTTGAAGGTAAAATCCTCAAATATGGTAAAATAGTGACTTTTTTCACGTTTTTCATGTAGTTTGATACTACATAAATATATTCATTTTTACCAATATTTCGATTCTATTTCATGTAGTATCACGATTGGTGATTTGGCCTTCAAATCTCAGAATTTCGCATAATATTGCATTTTAAGCAAGTTTTCTTGCATTTTGTTTCGTACGAAAAATCATCGAATTTAGCAATATTTTGACGTTTATCATCCCCTTTTCCTTTATGTGACTTAAACAAAATATCATCGAATTAGGCAATATTTTGCAGTTTTTCCACGTTTTTGTGAATTTTCAGTCTATGGGTAATAATTCATATATATACGATAAAAATGATGCAAACACATAATTGATTAGATAATAACCTTAAATACTTCATTTTCAATCATCTATTTGTTTCTCGTTAAAATACTGAGTAAGCTATTGAAAAGGGGAGAAGTTCTGTTTTTATTGCATATATCGACGTTTCAGCCGGAAGAGAGCGATTTTCGTGTACATCTTCCATCGGTAATACAAACGGAAAATCAGGATCATTTTAGTTAATACTAATGAAAACACATTGATTTTTATCATTTGTATTGGAAACAACATTGTCATATGTCTTTTCTTGGATCTAAATAATACGAAACCTCGCTCTATGATTTGACGTTAAAATCCTCAAATATGGTTAAATATTGACTTTTTTCACGTTTTTCATGTAGTTTGATATTACGTAAATATATTCATTTTTACCAATATTTCGATACTATTTCATGTAGTATCACGCTATGTGATTTGGCCTTCAAATCTCAGAATTTCGCATAATATTGCATTTTAAGCAAGTTTTCTTGCATTTCGTTTCGTACGAAAAATCGTCGAATTTAGCAATATTTTGACGTTTATCATCCCCTTTTCCTTTATGTGATTTAAACAAAATATCATCGAATTAGGCAATATTTTGCCGTTTTTCCACGTTTTTGTGAATTTTCAGTCTATGGGTAATAATTCATATATATACGATAAAAATGATGCAAACACATAATTGATTAGATAATAACTATAAATACTTCATTTTCATTCATCTATTTGTTTCTCGTTAAAATACTGAGTAAGATATTGAAAAGGGGAGAAGTTCGGTTTTTATTGCATATATCGACGTATCAGCCGGAAAAGAGCGATTTTCGTGTACATCTTCCATCGGTAATATAAACGGAAAATCAGGAACATTTTAGTTAATACTAATGAAAACACATTGATTTTTATCATTTGTATTGGAAACAACATTGTCATATGTCTTTTCTTGGATCTAAATAATACGAAACCTCGCTCTATGATTTGAAGTTAAAATCCTCAAATATGGTTAAATATTGACTTTTTTCACGTTTTTCATGTAGTTTGATATTACGTAAATATATTCATTTTACCAATATTTCGATTCTATTTCATGTAGTATCACGATATGTGATTTGGCCTTCAAATCTCAGAATTTCGCATAATATTGCATTTTAAGGAAGTTTTCTTGCATTTTGTTTCGTACGAAAAATCATCGAATTTAGCAATATTTTGACGTTTATCATCCCCTTTTCCTTTATGTGATTTAAACAAAATATCATCGAATTAGGCAATATTTTGCCGTTCTTCCACGTTTTTGTGAATTTTCAGTCTATGGGTATTAATTCATATATAAACGATAAAATGATGCAAACACATAATTGATTAAATAATAACTATAAATACTTCATTTTCATTCATCTATTTGTTTCTCGTTAAAATACTGAGTAAGATATTGAAAAGGGGAGAAGTTCGGTTTTTATTGCATACATCAACGTTTCAGCCGGAATAGAGCGATTTTCGTGTACATCTTCCATCGGTAATATAAACGGAAAATCAGGAACATTTTAGTTAATACTAATGAAAACACATTGATTTTTATCATTTGTATTGGAAGCAACATTGTCATGTCTTTTCTTGGATCTAAATAATACGAAACCTCGCTCTATGATTTGAAGGTTAAATCCTCAAATATGGTTATATATTGACTTTTTTCACGTTTTTCATGTAGTTTGATATTACGTAAATATATTCATTTTTACCAATATTTCGATACTATTTCATGTAGTATCACGATATGTGATTTAGCCTTCAAATCTCAGAATTTCGCATAATATTGCATTTTAAGCAAGTTTTCTTGCATTTTGTTTCGTACGAAAAATCATCGAATTTGGCAATATTTTGACGTTATCATCCCCTTTTCCTTTATGTGACTTAAACAAAATATCATCGAATTAGGCAATATTTTGCCGTTTTTCCACGTTTTTGTGAATTTTCAGTCTATGGGTATTAATTCATATATATACGATAAAAATGATTCAAACACATAATTGATTAGATAATAACTATAAATACTTCATTTACATTCATCTATTTGTTTCTCGTTAAAATACTGAGTAAGATATTGAAAAGGGGAGAAGTTCGGTTTTTATTGCATATATCGACGTTTCAGCCGGATTAGAACGGTTTTACGTGTACATCTTCCCTTGGTAATATAAACGAAAAATCAGGAACATTTTAGTTAATTCTAATGAAAACACATTGTTTTTTATCATTTGTATTGGAAACAACATTGTCATATGTCTTTTCTTGTGTAACAAGAGAGCAGTACATAGTACATGAACATCATAACAGCATGAACAGGCCACGTGGAGGATGAACAACCCACAGGCGCCAGACAGGCGGCGGCAGACAATGTAAAAGTTACACCTCTGTACAAGCTAGCCATAGAGTCAGGTCAACGGTCATCGAATCACAAAGAGGTCAGAATTGATGCCGTCATGGTAATCTTCAGGGATTAACCCCTAAACAACAAATGCAAAACCCTCATGTTCAGCTGAGGAGCAGCAGATCAGGGGAGAGTTAGTTGAGTGGGCGCAGCCCAGTAGGAAGGTGGGTGTGGTCTCGGGGAAGGAACATCATCTCCCGGAAACTGTGGAACAACATACGAGTAAGTACGGCTCTCTTGTACTAAAGCACCTCATTCAGTACCCTTGGCCTCTAGTAGGGAATACAGTTAGGGAGTGTCTTATTTAATTATTTTTAATAAAGTCAGATATTAAGTGTTATTAAATGTGTATTAATGGTTCCTTGCCTAGTGATATTGGGCCTACCGTCCCTTTTGCCCTAGTGACCTAGTGCTCTTAATTATTCAGTACTCCTCCCCCCGTTCGTCTTCCGTGTTGAGGTGTTAGTATTGGTGTGTCCCGCCTTATTCTTGTGTACACTATAGTTCCCAAGTGGTCAGGATTATTCGAGTGTCAGGCCAGGATCCTTGTACCGTTCAATTGTCCCCTACACCTGTCCTGGTAGGTTATTCCATCTGCAAGACCTACGAATCTCACTCCGGTCCCCTGTCCGGTAACTCAGGGTGGTGGCAGCGTCACTCGGTAACTCATACGATAGGCTGTGACTACGATTACCTCTATCTTTCTGTCTCACTCTCCCTCACTAGTGTCTCACTCTCCCTCGCCCTCACTCGCTCTCGTTCTCCCTCCCTTGCTCTCGTTCTCGCTCTCTCCTCTCTCTCTCCTCTCGCTCTGCCTCCCTCTTCCTCTCTCTCTCTCTCCTCATTCTCTGCCTCCCTCTTCCTCTCTCTCTCTCTCCTTCCTCTGTGTACTGGTTTACGTCTTCGAATGACGGCCCGAGTGTTAACATCTTACATGATCGGTATAGCATCTGTTATTACCATAGAAAGAGCGGAGATTGCACGGTTAGCTCAGTGGTAGTAGCGGAGTGCGCGGTCGAGATAGATACGAGGCGAGGTATTACATTCAGGGTCATTACACTTGGATCTAAATAATACGAAACCTCGCTCTATGATTTGAAGGTAAAATCCTCAAATATGGTAAAATAGTGACTTTTTTCACGTTTTTCATGTAGTTTGATACTACATAAATATATTCATTTTTACCAATATTTCGATTCTATTTCATGTAGTATCACGATATGTGATTTGGCCTTCAAATCTCAGAATTTCGCATAATATTGCATTTTAAGCAAGTTTTCTTGCATTTTGTTTCGTACGAAAAATCATCGAATTTAGCAATATTTTGACGTTTATTATCCCCTTTTCCTTTATGTGACTTAAACAAAATATCATCGAATTAGGCAATATTTTGCAGTTTTTCCACGTTTTTGTGAATTTTCAGTCTATGGGTATTAATTCATATATATACGATAAAAATGATGCAAACACATAATTGATTAGATAATAACCTTAAATACTTCATTTTCAATCATCTATTTGTTTCTCGTTAAAATACTGAGTAAGCTATTGAAAAGGGGAGAAGTTCTGTTTTTATTGCATATATCGATGTTTCAGCCGGAAGAGAGCGATTTTCGTGTGCATCTTCCATCGGTAATACAAACGGAAAATCAGGATCATTTTAGTTAATACTAATGAAAACACATTGATTTTTATCATTTGTATTGGAAACAACATTGTCATATGTCTTTTCTTGGATCTAAATAATACGAAACCTCGCTCTATGATTTGAAGTTAAAATCCTCAAATATGGTTAAATATTGACTTTTTTTCACGTTTTTCATGTAGTTTGATATTACGTAAATATATTCATTTTACCAATATTTCGATTCTATTTCATGTAGTATCACGATATGTGATTTGGCCTTCAAATCTCAGAATTTCGCATAATATTGCATTTTAAGGAAGTTTTCTTGCATTTTGTTTCGTACGAAAAATCATCGAATTTAGCAATATTTTGACGTTTATCATCCCCTTTTCCTTTATGTGATTTAAACAAAATATCATCGAATTAGGCAATATTTTGCCGTTCTTCCACGTTTTTGTGAATTTTCAGTCTATGGGTATTAATTCATATATAAACGATAAAATGATGCAAACACATAATTGATTAAATAATAACTATAAATACTTCATTTTCATTCATCTATTTGTTTCTCGTTAAAATACTGAGTAAGATATTGAAAAGGGGAGAAGTTCGGTTTTTATTGCATACATCAACGTTTCAGCCGGAATAGAGCGATTTTCGTGTACATCTTCCATCGGTAATATAAACGGAAAATCAGGAACATTTTAGTTAATACTAATGAAAACACATTGATTTTTATCATTTGTATTGGAAGCAACATTGTCATGTCTTTTCTTGGATCTAAATAATACGAAACCTCGCTCTATGATTTGAAGTTAAAATCCTCAAATATGGTTATATATTGACTTTTTTCACGTTTTTCATGTAGTTTGATATTACGTAAATATATTCATTTTTACCAATATTTCGATACTATTTCATGTAGTATCACGATATGTGATTTAGCCTTCAAATCTCAGAATTTCGCATAATATTGCATTTTAAGCAAGTTTTCTTGCATTTTGTTTCGTACGAAAAATCATCGAATTTGGCAATATTTTGACGTTATCATCCCCTTTTCCTTTATGTGACTTAAACAAAATATCATCGAATTAGGCAATATTTTGCCGTTTTTCCACGTTTTTGTGAATTTTCAGTCTATGGGTATTAATTCATATATATACGATAAAAATGATGCAAACACATAATTGATTAGATAATAACCTTAAATACTTCATTTTCAGTCATCTATTTGTTTCTCGTTAAAATACTGAGTAAGCTATTGAAAAGGGGAGAAGTTCTGTTTTTATTGCATATATCGACGTTTCAGCCGGAATAGAGCGATTTTCGTGTACATCTTCCATCGGTAATACAAATGGAAAATCAGGAACATTTTAGTTAATACTAATGAAAACACATTGATTTTTATCATTTGTATTGGAAACAACATTGTCATATGTCTTTTCTTGGATCTAAATAATACGAAACCTCGCTCTATGATTTGAAGTTAAAATCCTCAAATATGGTTAAATATTGACTTTTTTCACGTTTTTCATGTAGTTTGATATTACGTAATTTTTAATTACATAATATTCATTTTTACCAATATTTCGATACTATTTCATGTAGTATCACGCTATGTGATTTGGCCTTCAAATCTCAGAATTTCGCATAATATTGCATTTTAAGCAAGTTTTCTTGCATTTCGTTTCGTACGAAAAATCGTCGAATTTAGCAATATTTTGACGTTTATCATCCCCTTTTCCTTTATGTGATTTAAACAAAATATCATCGAATTAGGCAATATTTTGCCGTTTTTCCACGTTTTTGTGAATTTTCAGTCTATGGGTAATAATTCATATATATACGATAAAAATGATGCAAACACATAATTGATTAGATAATAACTATAAATACTTCATTTTCATTCATCTATTTGTTTCTCGTTAAAATACTGAGTAAGATATTGAAAAGGGGAGAAGTTCGGTTTTTATTGCATATATCGACGTATCAGCCGGAATAGAGCGATTTTCGTGTACATCTTCCATCGGTAATATAAACGGAAAATCAGGAACATTTTAGTTAATACTAATGAAAACACATTGATTTTTATCATTTGTATTGGAAACAACATTGTCATATGTCTTTTCTTGGATCTAAATAATACGAAACCTCGCTCTATGATTTGAAGTTAAAATCCTCAAATATGGTTAAATATTGACTTTTTTCACGTTTTTCATGTAGTTTGATATTACGTAAATATATTCATTTTACCAATATTTCGATTCTATTTCATGTAGTATCACGATATGTGATTTGGCCTTCAAATCTCAGAATTTCGCATAATATTGCATTTTAAGCAAGTTTTCTTGCATTTTGTTTCGTACGAAAAATCATCGAATTTAGCAATATTTTGACGTTTATCATCCCCTTTTCCTTTATGTGATTTAAACAAAATATCATCGAATTAGGCAATATTTTGCCGTTCTTCCACGTTTTTGTGAATTTTCAGTCTATGGGTATTAATTCATATATAAACGATAAAATGATGCAAACACATAATTGATTAAATAATAACTATAAATACTTCATTTTCATTCATCTATTTGTTTCTCGTTAAAATACTGAGTAAGATATTGAAAAGGGGAGAAGTTCGGTTTTTATTGCATACATCAACGTTTCAGCCGGAATAGAGCGATTTTCGTGTACATCTTCCATCGGTAATATAAACGGAAAATCAGGAACATTTTAGTTAATACTAATGAAAACACATTGATTTTTATCATTTGTATTGGAAGCAACATTGTCATGTCTTTTCTTGGATCTAAATAATACGAAACCTCGCTCTATGATTTGAAGTTAAAATCCTCAAATATGGTTATATATTGACTTTTTTCACGTTTTTCATGTAGTTTGATATTACGTAAATATATTCATTTTTACCAATATTTCGATACTATTTCATGTAGTATCACGATATGTGATTTAGCCTTCAAATCTCAGAATTTCGCATAATATTGCATTTTAAGCAAGTTTTCTTGCATTTTGTTTCGTACGAAAAATCATCGAATTTGGCAATATTTTGACGTTATCATCCCCTTTTCCTTTATGTGACTTAAACAAAATATCATCGAATTAGGCAATATTTTGCCGTTTTTCCACGTTTTTGTGAATTTTCAGTCTATGGGTATTAATTCATATATATACGATAAAAATGATGCAAACACATAATTGATTAGATAATAACCTTAAATACTTCATTTTCAGTCATCTATTTGTTTCTCGTTAAAATACTGAGTAAGCTATTGAAAAGGGGAGAAGTTCTGTTTTTATTGCATATATCGACGTTTCAGCCGGAATAGAGCGATTTTCGTGTACATCTTCCATCGGTAATACAAATGGAAAATCAGGAACATTTTAGTTAATACTAATGAAAACACATTGATTTTTATCATTTGTATTGGAAACAACATTGTCATATGTCTTTTCTTGGATCTAAATAATACGAAACCTCGCTCTATGATTTGAAGTTAAAATCCTCAAATATGGTTAAATATTGACTTTTTTCACGTTTTTCATGTAGTTTGATATTACGTAAATATATTCATTTTTACCAATATTTCGATACTATTTCATGTAGTATCACGCTATGTGATTTGGCCTTCAAATCTCAGAATTTCGCATAATATTGCATTTTAAGCAAGTTTTCTTGCATTTCGTTTCGTACGAAAAATCGTCGAATTTAGCAATATTTTGACGTTTATCATCCCCTTTTCCTTTATGTGATTTAAACAAAATATCATCGAATTAGGCAATATTTTGCCGTTTTTCCACGTTTTTGTGAATTTTCAGTCTATGGGTAATAATTCATATATATACGATAAAAATGATGCAAACACATAATTGATTAGATAATAACTATAAATACTTCATTTTCATTCATCTATTTGTTTCTCGTTAAAATACTGAGTAAGATATTGAAAAGGGGAGAAGTTCGGTTTTTATTGCATATATCGACGTATCAGCCGGAATAGAGCGATTTTCGTGTACATCTTCCATCGGTAATATAAACGGAAAATCAGGAACATTTTAGTTAATACTAATGAAAACACATTGATTTTTATCATTTGTATTGGAAACAACATTGTCATATGTCTTTTCTTGGATCTAAATAATACGAAACCTCGCTCTATGATTTGAAGTTAAAATCCTCAAATATGGTTATATATTGACTTTTTTCACGTTTTTCATGTAGTTTGATATTACGTAAATATATTCATTTTTACCAATATTTTGATACTATTTCATGTAGTATCACGATATATGATTTGGCCTTCAAATCTCAGAATTTCGCATAATATTGCATTTTAAGGAAGTTTTCTTGCATTTTGTTTCGTACGAAAAATCATCGAATTTAGCAATATTTTGACGTTTATCATCCCCTTTTCCTTTATGTGATTTAAACAAAATATCATCGAATTAGGCAATATTTTGCCGTTCTTCCACGTTTTTGTGAATTTTCAGTCTATGGGTATTAATTCATATATAAACGATAAAATGATGCAAACACATAATTGATTAAATAATAACTATAAATACTTCATTTTCATTCATCTATTTGTTTCTCGTTAAAATACTGAGTAAGATATTGAAAAGGGGAGAAGTTCGGTTTTTATTGCATACATCAACGTTTCAGCCGGAATAGAGCGATTTTCGTGTACATCTTCCATCGGTAATATAAACGGAAAATCAGGAACATTTTAGTTAATACTAATGAAAACACATTGATTTTTATCATTTGTATTGGAAGCAACATTGTCATGTCTTTTCTTGGATCTAAATAATACGAAACCTCGCTCTATGATTTGAAGTTAAAATCCTCAAATATGGTTATATATTGACTTTTTTCACGTTTTTCATGTAGTTTGATATTACGTAAATATATTCATTTTTACCAATATTTCGATACTATTTCATGTAGTATCACGATATGTGATTTAGCCTTCAAATCTCAGAATTTCGCATAATATTGCATTTTAAGCAAGTTTTCTTGCATTTTGTTTCGTACGAAAAATCATCGAATTTGGCAATATTTTGACGTTATCATCCCCTTTTCCTTTATGTGACTTAAACAAAATATCATCGAATTAGACAATATTTTGCCGTTTTTCCACGTTTTTGTGAATTTTCAGTCTATGGGTATTAATTCATATATAAACGATAAAATGATGCAAACACATAATTGATTAAATAATAACTATAAATACTTCATTTTCATTCATCTATTTGTTTCTCGTTAAAATACTGAGTAAGATATTGAAAAGGGGAGAAGTTCGGTTTTTATTGCATACATCAACGTTTCAGCCGGAATAGAGCGATTTTCGTGTACATCTTCCATCGGTAATATAAACGGAAAATCAGGAACATTTTAGTTAATACTAATGAAAACACATTGATTTTTATCATTTGTATTGGAAGCAACATTGTCATGTCTTTTCTTGGATCTAAATAATACGAAACCTCGCTCTATGATTTGAAGTTAAAATCCTCAAATATGGTTATATATTGACTTTTTTCACGTTTTTCATGTAGTTTGATATTACGTAAATATATTCATTTTTACCAATATTTCGATACTATTTCATGTAGTATCACGATATGTGATTTAGCCTTCAAATCTCAGAATTTCGCATAATATTGCATTTTAAGCAAGTTTTCTTGCATTTTGTTTCGTACGAAAAATCATCGAATTTGGCAATATTTTGACGTTATCATCCCCTTTTCCTTTATGTGACTTAAACAAAATATCATCGAATTAGGCAATATTTTGCCGTTTTTCCACGTTTTTGTGAATTTTCAGTCTATGGGTATTAATTCATATATATACGATAAAAATGATGCAAACACATAATTGATTAGATAATAACCTTAAATACTTCATTTTCAGTCATCTATTTGTTTCTCGTTAAAATACTGAGTAAGCTATTGAAAAGGGGAGAAGTTCTGTTTTTATTGCATATATCGACGTTTCAGCCGGAATAGAGCGATTTTCGTGTACATCTTCCATCGGTAATACAAATGGAAAATCAGGAACATTTTAGTTAATACTAATGAAAACACATTGATTTTTATCATTTGTATTGGAAACAACATTGTCATATGTCTTTTCTTGGATCTAAATAATACGAAACCTCGCTCTATGATTTGAAGTTAAAATCCTCAAATATGGTTAAATATTGACTTTTTTCACGTTTTTCATGTAGTTTGATATTACGTAAATATATTCATTTTTACCAATATTTCGATACTATTTCATGTAGTATCACGCTATGTGATTTGGCCTTCAAATCTCAGAATTTCGCATAATATTGCATTTTAAGCAAGTTTTCTTGCATTTCGTTTCGTACGAAAAATCGTCGAATTTAGCAATATTTTGACGTTTATCATCCCCTTTTCCTTTATGTGATTTAAACAAAATATCATCGAATTAGGCAATATTTTGCCGTTTTTCCACGTTTTTGTGAATTTTCAGTCTATGGGTAATAATTCATATATATACGATAAAAATGATGCAAACACATAATTGATTAGATAATAACTATAAATACTTCATTTTCATTCATCTATTTGTTTCTCGTTAAAATACTGAGTAAGATATTGAAAAGGGGAGAAGTTCGGTTTTTATTGCATATATCGACGTATCAGCCGGAATAGAGCGATTTTCGTGTACATCTTCCATCGGTAATATAAACGGAAAATCAGGAACATTTTAGTTAATACTAATGAAAACACATTGATTTTTATCATTTGTATTGGAAACAACATTGTCATATGTCTTTTCTTGGATCTAAATAATACGAAACCTCGCTCTATGATTTGAAGTTAAAATCCTCAAATATGGTTATATATTGACTTTTTTCACGTTTTTCATGTAGTTTGATATTACGTAAATATATTCATTTTTACCAATATTTTGATACTATTTCATGTAGTATCACGATATATGATTTGGCCTTCAAATCTCAGAATTTCGCATAATATTGCATTTTAAGGAAGTTTTCTTGCATTTTGTTTCGTACGAAAAATCATCGAATTTAGCAATATTTTGACGTTTATCATCCCCTTTTCTTTTATGTGACTTAAACAAAATATCATCGAATTAGGCAATATTTTGCCGTTTTTCCACGTTTTTGTGAATTTTCAGTCTATGGGTATTAATTCATATATATACGATATAAATGATGCAAACACATAATTGATTGGATAATAACCTTAAATACTTCATTTTCAATCATCTATTTGTTTCTCGTTAAAATACTGAGTAAGATATTGAAAAGGGGAGAAGTCCTGTTTTTATTGCATATATTGACGTTTCAGACGGAATAGAGCGATTTTCGTGTACATCTTCCATCGGTAATACAAACGGAAAATCAGGAACATTTTAGTTAATACTAATGAAAACACATTGATTTTTGTCATTTGTATTGGAAACAACATTGTCATATGTCTTTTCTTGGATCTAAATAATACGAAACCTCGCTCTATGATTTGAAGTTAAAATCCTCAAATATGGTTAAATATTGACTTTTTCACGTTTTCATGTAGTTTGATATTACGTAAATATATTCATTTTTACCAATATTTCGATACTATTTCATGTAGTATCACGATATATGATTTGGCCTTCAAATCTCAGAATTTCGCATAATATTGCATTTTAAGCAAGTTTTCTTTCATTTTGTTTCATACGAAAAATCATCGAATTTAGCAATATTTTGACGTTTATCATCCCCTTTTCCTTTATGTGACTTAAACAAAATATTATCGAATTAGGCAATATTTTGCCGTTTTTCCACGTTTTTGTGAATGTTCAGTCTAAGGGTATTAATTCATATATATACGATAAAAATGATGCTAACACATAATTGATTAGATAATAACTATAAATACTTCATTTTCATTCATCTATTTGTTTCTCGTTAAAATATTGAGTAATATATTGAAAAGGGGAGAAGTTCGGTTTTTATTGCATATATCGACGTTTCAGCCGGATTAGAGCGATTTTCGTGTACATCTTCCATCGGTAATATAAACGGAAAATCAGGAACATTTTAGTTAATACTAATGAAAACACATTGATTTTTATCATTTGTATTGGAAACAACATTGTCATATGTCTTTTCTTGGATCTAAATAATACGAAACCTCGCTCTATGATTTGAAGTTAAAATCCTCAAATATGGTTAAATATTGACTTTTTTCACGTTTTTCATGTAGTTTGATACTACGTAAATATATTCATTTTTACCAATATTTCGATTCTATTTCATGTAGTATCACGATATGTGATTTGGCCTTCAAATCTCAGAATTTCGCATAATATTGCATTTTAAGGAAGTTTTCTTGCATTTTGTTTCGTACGAAAAATCATCGAATTTAGCAATATTTTGACGTTTATCATCCCCTTTTCCTTTATGTGTCTTAAACAAAATATTATCGAATTAGGCAATATTTTGCCGTTTTTCCACGTTTTTGTGAATGTTCAGTCTAAGGGTATTAATTCATATATATATACGATAAAAATGATGCAAACACATAATTGATTAGATAATAACGATAAATACTTCATTTTCATTCATCTATTTGTTTCTCGTTAAAATACTGAGTAATATATTGAAAAGGGGAGAAGTTCGGTTTTTATTGCATATATCGACGTTTCAGCCGGAATAGAACGATTTTCGTGTACATGTTCCATCGGTAATATAAACGGAAAATCAGGAACATTTTAGTTAATACTAATGAAAACACATTGATTTTTATCATTTGTATTGGAAACAACATTGTCATATGTCTTTTCTTGGATCTAAATAATACGAAACCTCGCTCTATGATTTGAAGTTAAAATCCTCAAATATGGTTAAATATTGACTTTTTTCACGTTTTTCATGTAGTTTGATACTACGTAAATATATTCATTTTTACCAATATTTCGATTCTATTTCATGTAGTATCACGATATGTGATTTGGCCTTCAAATCTCAGAATTTCGCATAATATTGCATTTTAAGGAAGTTTTCTTGCATTTTGTTTCGTACGAAAAATCATCGAATTTAGCAATATTTTGACGTTTATCATCCCCTTTTCCTTTATGTGATTTAAACAAAATATCATCGAATTAGGCAATATTTTGCCGTTTTTCCACGTTTTTGTGAATTTTCAGTCTATGGGTATTAATTCATATATATACGATAAAAATGATTCAAACACATAATTGATTAGATAATAACTATAAATACTTCATTTTCATTCATCTATTTGTTTCTCGTTAAAATACTGAGTAAGATATTGAAAAGGGGAGAAGTTCGGTTTTTATTGCATATATCGACGTTTCAGCCGGATTAGAACGGTTTTACGTGTACATCTTCCCTTGGTAATATAAACGAAAAATCAGGAACATTTTAGTTAATTCTAATGAAAACACATTGTTTTTTATCATTTGTATTGGAAACAACATTGTCATATGTCTTTTCTTGTGTAACAAGAGAGCAGTACATAGTACATGAACATCTTAACAGCATGAACAGGCCACGTGGAGGATGAACAACCCACAGGCGCCAGACAGGCGGCGGCAGACAATGTAAAAGTTACACCTCTGTACAAGCTAGCCATAGAGTCAGGTCAACGGTCATCGAATCACAAAGAGGTCAGAATTGATGCCGTCATGGTAATCTTCAGGGATTAACCCCTAAACAACAAATGCAAAACCCTCATGTTCAGCTGAGGAGCAGCAGATCAGGGGAGAGTTAGTTGAGTGGGCGCAGCCCAGTAGGAAGGTGGGTGTGGTCTCGGGGAAGGAACATCATCTCCCGGAAACTGTGGAACAACATACGAGTAAGTACGGCTCTCTTGTACTAAAGCACCTCATTCAGTACCCTTGGCCTCTAGTAGGGAATATAGTTAGGGAGTGTCTTATTTAATTATTTTTAATAAAGTCAGATATTAAGTGTTATTAAATGTGTATTAATGGTTCCTTGCCTAGTGATATTGGGCCTACTGTCCCTTTTGCCCTAGTGACCTAGTGCTCTTAATTATTCAGTACTCCTCCCCCCGTTCGTCTTCCGTGTTCAGGTGTTAGTATTGGTGTGTCCCGCCTTATTCTTGTGTACACTATAGTTCCCAAGTGGTCAGGATTATTCGAGTGTCAGGCCAGGATCCTTGTACCGTTCAATTGTCCCCTACACCTGTCCTGGTAGGTTATTCCATCTGCAAGACCTACGAATCTCACTCCGGTCCCCTGTCCGGTAACTCAGGGTGGTGGCAGCGTCACTCGGTAACTCATACGATAGGCTGTGACTACGATTACCTCTATCTTTCTGTCTCACTCTCCCTCACTAGTGTCTCACTCTCCCTCGCCCTCACTCGCTCTCGTTCTCCCTCCCTTGCTCTCGTTCTCGCTCTCTCCTCTCTCTCTCCTCTCGCTCTGCCTCCCTCTTCCTCTCTCTCTCTCTCCTCATTCTCTGCCTCCCTCTTCCTCTCTCTCTCTCTCCTTCCTCTGTGTACTGGTTTACGTCTTCGTATGACGGCCCGAGTGTTAACATCTTACATGATCGGTATAGCATCTGTTATTACCATAGAAAGAGCGGAGATTGCACGGTTAGCTCAGTGGTAGTAGCGGAGTGCGCGGTCGAGATAGATACGAGTCGAGGTATTACATTCAGGGTCATTACACTTGGATCTAAATAATACGAAACCTCGCTCTATGATTTGAAGGTAAAATCCTCAAATATGGTAAAATAGTGACTTTTTTCACGTTTTTCATGTAGTTTGATACTACATAAATATATTCATTTTTACCAATATTTCGATTCTATTTCATGTAGTATCACGATATGTGATTTGGCCTTCAAATCTCAGAATTTCGCATAATATTGCATTTTAAGCAAGTTTTCTTGCATTTCGTTTCGTACGAAAAATCATCGAATTTAGCAATCTTTTGACGTTTATTATCCCCTTTTCCTTTATGTGACTTAAACAAAATATCATCGAATTAGGCAATATTTTGCCGTTTTTCCACGTTTTTGTGAATTTTCCGTCTATGGGTATTAATTCATATATATACGATAAAAATGATGCAAACACATAATTGATTAGATAATAACTATAAATACTTCATTTTCATTCATCTATTTGTTTCTCTTTAAAAAACTGAGTAATATATTGAAAAGGGGAGAAGTTCAGTTTTTATTGCATATATCGACGTTTCAGCCGGAATAGAGCGATTTTCATGCACATCTTCCATCGGTAATATAAACGGATAATCAGGAAGATTTTAGTTAAAACTAATGAAAACACATTGATTTTTATCATTTGTATTGGAAACATCCATTGTCATATGTCTTTTCTTGGATCTAAATAATACGAAACCTCGCTCTATGATTTGAAGTTAAAATCCTCAAATATGGTTAAATATTGACTTTTTTCATGTTTTTCATGTAGTTTGATACTACGTAAATATATTAATTTTTACCAATATTTCGATTCTATTTCATGTAGTATCACGATATGTGATTTGGCCTTCAAATCTCAGAATTTCGCATAATATTGCATTTTAAGGAAGTTTTCTTGCATTTTGTTTCGTACGAAAAATCATCGAATTTAGCAATATTTTGACGTTTATCATCCCCTTTTCCTTTATGTGATTTAAACAAAATATCATCGAATTAGGCAATATTTTGCCGTTTTTCCACGTTTTTGTGAATTTTCAGTCTATGGGTATTAATTCATTTACATACGATAAAAATGATGCAAACACATAATTGATTAGATAATAACTATAAATACTTCATTTTCATTCATCTATTTGTTTCTCGTTAAAATACTGAGTAAGCTATTGAAAAGGGGAGAAGTTCGGTTTTTATTGCATATATCGACGTTTCAGCCGGAATAGAGCGATTTTCGTGTACATCTTCCATCGGTAATATAAAAGGAAAATCAGGAACATTTTAGTTAATACTAATGAAAACACATTGATTTTTATCATTTGTATTGGAAGCAACATTGTCATATGTCTTTTCTTGGATCTAAATAATACGAAACCTCGCTCTATGATTTGAAGTTAAAATCCTCAAATATGGTTAAATATTGACTTTTTTCACGTTTTTCATGTAGTTTGATATTTCGTAAATATATTCATTTTTACCAATATTTCGATACTATTTCATGTAGTATCACGATATGTTATTTAGCCTTCAAATCTCAGAATTTCGCATAATATTGCATTTTAAGCAAGTTTACTTGCATTTTGTTTCGTACGAAAAATCATCAAATTTAGCAATATTTTGACGTTTATCATCCCCTTTTCCTCTATGTGATTTAAACAAAATATCATCGAATTAGGCAATATTTTGCCGTTCTTCCACGTTTTTGTGAATTTTCAGTCTATGGGTATTAATTCATATATAAACGATAAAAATGATGCAAACACATAATTGATTAAATAATAACTATAAATACTTCATTTTCATTCATCTATTTGTTTCTCCTTAAAATACTGAGTAAGATATTGAAAAGGGGAGAAGTTCGGTTTTTATTGCATACATCAACGTTTCAGCCGGAATAGAGCGATTTTCGTGTACATCTTCCATCGGTAATATAAACGGAAAATCAGGAACATTTTTGTTAATACTAATGAAAACACATTGATTTTTACCAATATTTCGATACTATTTCATGTAGTATCACGATATGTGATTTGGCCTTCAAATCTCAGAATTTCGCATAATATTGCATTTTAAGCAAGTTTTCTTTCATTTTGTTTCATACGAAAAATCATCGAATTTTGCAATATTTTGACGTTTATCATCCCCTTTTCCTTTATGTGACTTAAACAAAATATTATCGAATTAGGCAATATTTTGCCGTTTTTCCACGTTTTTGTGAATGTTCAGTCTAAGGGTATTAATTCATATATATACGATAAAAATGATGCTAACACATAATTGATTAGATAATAACTATAAATACTTCATTTTCATTCATCTATTTGTTTCTCGTTAAAATACTGAGTAATATATTGAAAAGGGGAGAAGTTCGGTTTTTATTGCATATATCGACGTTTCAGCCGGAATAGAGCGATTTTCGTGTACATCTTCCATCGGTAATATAAACGGAAAATCAGGAACATTTTAGTTAATACTAATGAAAACACATTGATTTTTATCATTTGTATTGGAAACAACATTGTCATATGTCTTTTCTTGGATCTAAATAATACGAAACCTCGCTCTATGATTTGAAGTTAAAATCCTCAAATATGGTTAAATATTGACTTTTTTCACGTTTTTCATGTAGTTTGATACTACGTAAATATATTCATTTTTACCAATATTTCGATTCTATTTCATGTAGTATCACGATATGTGATTTGGCCTTCAAATCTCAGAATTTCGCATAATATTGCATTTTAAGGAAGTTTTCTTGCATTTTGTTTCGTACGAAAAATCATCGAATTTAGCAATATTTTGACGTTTATCATCCCCTTTTCCTTTATGTGTCTTAAACAAAATATTATCGAATTAGGCAATATTTTGCCGTTTTTCCACGTTTTTGTGAATGTTCAGTCTAAGGGTATTAATTCATATATATATACGATAAAAATGATGCAAACACATAATTGATTAGATAATAACGATAAATACTTCATTTTCATTCATCTATTTGTTTCTCGTTAAAATACTGAGTAATATATTGAAAAGGGGAGAAGTTCGGTTTTTATTGCATATATCGACGTTTCAGCCGGAATAGAGCGATTTTCGTGTACATCTTCCATCGGTAATACAAACGGAAAATCAGGATCATTTTAGTTAATACTAATGAAAACACATTGATTTTTATCATTTGTATTGGAAACAACATTGTCATATGTCTTTTCTTGGATCTAAATAATATGAAACCTCGCTCTATGATTTGAAGTTAAAATCCTCAAATATGGTTAAATATTGACTTTTTTCACGTTTTTCATGTAGTTTGATACTACGTAAATATATTCATTTTTACCAATATTTCGATTCTATTTCATGTCGTATCACGATATGTGATTTGGCCTTCAAATCTCAGAATTTCGCATAATATTGCATTTTAAGGAAGTTTTCTTGCATTTTGTTTCGTACGAAAAATCATCGAATTTAGCAATATTTTGACGTTTATCATCCCCTTTTCCTTTATGTGTCTTAAACAAAATATTATCGAATTAGGCAATATTTTGCCGTTTTTCCACGTTTTTGTGAATGTTCAGTCTAAAGGTATTAATTCATATATATATACGATAAAAATGATGCAAACACATAATTGATTAGATAATAACGATAAATACTTCATTTTCATTCATCTATTTGTTTCTCGTTAAAATACCGAGTAATATATTGAAAAGGGGAGAAGTTCGGTTTTTATTGCATATATCGACGTTTCAGCCGGAATAGAGCGATTTTCGTGTACATCTTCCATCGGTAATACAAACGGAAAATCAGGATCATTTTAGTTAATACTAATGAAAACACATTGATTTTTATCATTTGTATTGGAAACAACATTGTCATATGTCTTTTCTTGGATCTAAATAATACGAAACCTCGCTCTATGATTTGAAGGTAAAATCCTCAAATATGGTTAAATATTGACTTTTTACACGTTTTTCATGTAGTTTGATATTACGTAAATATTTTCATTTTTACCAATATTTCGATACTATTTCATGTAGTATCACGATATGTGATTTGGCCTTCAAATCTCAGAATTTCGCATAATATTGCATTTTAAGCAAGTTTTTTTGCATTTCGTTTCGTACGAAAAATCATCGAATTTAGCAATCTTTTGATGTTTATCATCCCCTTTTCCTTTATGTGATTTAAACAAAATATCATCGAATTAGGCAATATTTTGCCGTTTTTCCACGTTTTTGTGAATTTTCAGTCTATGGGTATTAATTCATATATATACGATAAAAATGATGCAAACACATAATTGATTAGATAATAACCTTAAGTACTTCATTTTCAATCATCTGTTTGTTTCTCGTTAAAATACTGAGCAAGATATTGAAAAAGGGAGAAGTTCTGTTTTTATTGCATATATTGACGTTTCAGCCGGAATAGAGCGATTTTCGTGTACATCTTCCATCGGTAATACAAATGGAAAATCAGGAACATTTTAGTTAATACTAATGAAAACACATTGATTTTTATCATTTGTATTGGAAACAACATTGTCATATGTCTTTTCTTGGATCTAAATAATACGAAACCTCGCCCTATGATTTGAAGTTAAAATCCTCAAATATGGTTAAATATTGACTTTTTTCACGTTTTTCATGTAGTTTGATATTACGTAAATATATTCATTTTTACCAATATTTCGATACTATTTCATGTAGTATCACGATATGTGATTTGGCCTTCAAATCTCAGAATTTCGCATAATATTGCATTTTAAGCAAGTTTTCTTGCATTTCGTTTCGTACGAAAAATCGTCGAATTTAGCAATATTTTGACGTTTATCATCCCCTTTTCCTTTATGTGATTTAAACAAAATATCATCGAATTAGGCAATATTTTGCCGTTTTTCCACGTTTTTGTGAATTTTCAGTCTATGGGTAATAATTCATATATATACGATAAAAATGATGCAAACACATAATTGATTAGATAATAACTATAAATACCTCATTTTCATTCATCTATTTGTTTCTCGTTAAAATACTGAGTAAGATATTGAAAAGGGGAGAAGTTCGGTTTTTATTGCATATATCGACGTTTCAGCCGGAATAGAGCGATTTTCGTGTACATCTTCCATTGGTAATATAAACGGAAAATCAGGAACATTTTAGTTAATACTAATGAAAACACATTGATTTTTATCATTTGTATTGGAAACAACATTGTCATATGTCTTTTCTTGGATCTAAATAATACGAAACCTCGCTCTATGATTTGAAGTTAAAATCCTCAAATATGGTTAAATATTGACTTTTTTCACGTTTTTCATGTAGTTTGATATTACGTAAATATATTCATTTTTACCAATATTTTGATACTATTTCATGTAGTATCACGATATTTGATTTGGCCTTCAAATCTCAGAATTTCGCATAATATTGCATTTTAAGCAAGTTTTCTTGCATTTTGTTTCGTACGAAAAATCATCGAATTTAGCAATATTTTGACGTTTATCATCCCCTTTTCTTTTATGTGACTTAAACAAAATATCATCGAATTAGGCAATATTTTGCCGTTTTTCCACGTTTTTGTGAATTTTCAGTCTATGGGTATTAATTCATATATATACGATAAAAATGATGCAAACACATAATTGATTGGATAATAACCTTAAATACTTCATTTTAATCATCTATTTCTTTCTCGTTAAAATACTGAGTAAGATATTGAAAAGGGGAGAAGTCCTGTTTTTATTGCATATCTTGACGTTTCAGACGGAATAGAGCGATTTTCGTGTACATCTTCCATCGGTAATACAAACGGAAAATCAGGAACATTTTAGTTAATACTAATGAAAACACATTGATTTTTATCATTTGTATTGGAAACAACATTGTCATATGTCTTTTCTTGGATCTAAATAATAGGAAACCTCGCTCTATGATTTGAATGTAAAATCCTCAAATATAGTTATATATTGACTTTTTTCACGTTTTTCATGTAGTTTGATATTACGTAAATATATTCATTTTTACCAATATTTCGATTCTATTTCATGTAGTATCACGATATATGATTTGGCCTTCAAATCTCAGAATTTCGCATAATATTGCATTTTAAGGAAGTTTTCTTGCATTTTGTTTTTTACGAAAAATCATCGAATTTAGCAATATTTTGACGTTTATCATCCCCTTTTCCTTTATGTGATTTAAACAAAATATCATCGAATTAGGCAATATTTTGCCGTTCTTCCACGTTTTTGTGAATTTTCAGTCTATGGGTATTAATTCATATATAAACGATAAAAATGATGCAAACACATAATTGATTAAATAATAACTATAAATACTTCATTTTCATTCATCTATTTGTTTCTCGTTAAAATACTGAGTAAGATATTGAAAAGGGGAGAAGTTCGGTTTTTATTGCATACATCAACGTTTCAGCCGGAATAGAGCGATTTTCGTGTACATCTTCCATCGGTAATATAAACGGAAAATCAGGAACATTTTAGTTAATACTAATGAAAACACATTGATTTTTACCAATATTTCGATACTATTTCACGTAGTATCACGATATGTGATTTGGCCTTCAAATCTCAGAATTTCGCATAATATTGCATTTTAAGCAAGTTTTCTTTCATTTTGTTTCATACGAAAAATCATCGAATTTAGCAATATTTGGACGTTTATCATCCCCTTTTCCTTTATGTGACTTAAACAAAATATTATCGAATTAGGCAATATTTTGCCGTTTTTCCACGTTTTTGTGAATGTTCAGTCTAAGGGTATTAATTCATATATATACGATAAAAATGATGCTAACACATAATTGATTAGATAATAACTATAAATACTTCATTTTCATTCATCTATTTGTTTCTCGTTAAAATACTGAGTAATATATTGAAAAGGGGAGAAGTTCGGTTTTTATTGCATATATCGACGTTTCAGCCGGAATAGAGCGATTTTCGTGTACATCTTCCATCGGTAATATAAACGGAAAATCAGGAACATTTTAGTTAATACTAATGAAAACACATTGATTTTTATCATTTGTATTGGAAACAACATTGTCATATGTCTTTTCTTGGATCTAAATAATACGAAACCTCGCTCTATGATTTGAAGGTAAAATCCTCAAATATGGTAAAATAGTGACTTTTTTCACGTTTTTCATGTAGTTTGATATTACGTAAATATTTTCATTTTTACCAATATTTCGATACTATTTCATGTAGTATCACGATATGTGATTTGGCCTTCAAATCTCAGAATTTCGCATAATATTGCATTTTAAGCAAGTTTTTTTGCATTTCGTTTCGTACGAAAAATCATCGAATTTAGCAATCTTTTGACGTTTATCATCCCCTTTTCCTTTATGTGATTTAAACAAAATATCATCGAATTAGGCAATATTTTGCCGTTTTTCCACGTTTTTGTGAATTTTCAGTCTATGGGTATTAATTCATATATATACGATAAAAATGATGCAAACACATAATTGATTAGATAATAACCTTAAGTACTTCATTTTCAATCATCTGTTTGTTTCTCGTTAAAATACTGAGCAAGATATTGAAAAAGGGAGAAGTTCTGTTTTTATTGCATATATTGACGTTTCAGCCGGAATAGAGCGATTTTCGTGTACATCTTCCATCGGTAATACAAATGGAAAATCAGGAACATTTTAGTTAATACTAATGAAAACACATTGATTTTTATCATTTGTATTGGAAACAACATTGTCATATGTCTTTTCTTGGATCTAAATAATACGAAACCTCGCTCTATGATTTGAAGTTAAAATCCTCAAATATGGTTAAATATTGACTTTTTTCACGTTTTTCATGTAGTTTGATATTACGTAAATATATTCATTTTTACCAATATTTCGATACTATTTCATGTAGTATCACGATATGTGATTTGGCCTTCAAATCTCAGAATTTCGCATAATATTGCATTTTAAGCAAGTTTTCTTGCATTTCGTTTCGTACGAAAAATCGTCGAATTTAGCAATATTTTGACGTTTATCATCCCCTTTTCCTTTATGTGATTTAAACAAAATATCATCGAATTAGGCAATATTTTGCCGTTTTTCCACGTTTTTGTGAATTTTCAGTCTATGGGTAATAATTCATATATATACGATAAAAATGATGCAAACACATAATTGATTAGATAATAACTATAAATACTTCATTTTCATTCATCTATTTGTTTCTCGTTAAAATACTGAGTAAGATATTGAAAAGGGGAGAAGTTCGGTTTTTATTGCATATATCGACGTTTCAGCCGGAATAGAGCGATTTTCGTGTACATCTTCCATCGGTAATATAAACGGAAAATCAGGAACATTTTAGTTAATACTAATGAAAACACATTGATTTTTATCATTTGTATTGGAAACAACATTGTCATATGTCTTTTCTTGGATCTAAATAATACGAAACCTCGCTCTATGATTTGAAGTTAAAATCCTCAAATATGGTTAAATATTGACTTTTTTCACGTTTTTCATGTAGTTTGATATTACGTAAATATATTCATTTTTACCAATATTTTGATACTATTTCATGTAGTATCACGATATGTGATTTGGCCTTCAAATCTCAGAATTTCGCATAATATTGCATTTTAAGCAAGTTTTCTTGCATTTTGTTTCGTACGAAAAATCATCGAATTTAGCAATATTTTGACGTTTATCATCCCCTTTTCTTTTATGTGACTTAAACAAAATATCATCGAATTAGGCAATATTTTGCCGTTTTTCCACGTTTTTGTGAATTTTCAGTCTATGGGTATTAATTCATATATATACGATAAAAATGATGCAAACACATAATTGATTGGATAATAACCTTAAATACTTCATTTTCAATCATCTATTGGTTTCTCGTTAAAATACTGAGTAAGATATTGAAAAGGGGAGAAGTCCTGTTTTTATTGCATATATTGACGTTTCAGACGGAATAGAGCGATTTTCGTGTACATCTTCCATCGGTAATACAAACGGAAAATCAGGAACATTTTAGTTAATACTAATGAAAACACATTGATTTTTATCATTTGTATTGGAAACAACATTGTCATATGTCTTTTCTTGGATCTAAATAATACGAAACCTCGCTCTATGATTTGAAGTTAAAATCCTCAAATATGGTTAAATATTGACTTTTTTCACGTTTTTCATGTAGTTTGATACTATGTAAATATATTCATTTTTACCAATATTTCGATTCTATTTCATGTAGTATCACGATATGTGATTTGGCCTTCAAATCTCAGAATTTCGCATAATATTGCATTTTAAGGAAGTTTTCTTGCATTTTGTTTCGTACGAAAAATCATCGAATTTAGCAATATTTTGACGTTTATCATCCCCTTTTCCTTTATGTGTCTTAAACAAAATATTATCGAATTAGGCAATATTTTGCCGTTTTTCCACGTTTTTGTGAATGTTTAGTCTAAGGGTATTAATTCATATATATATACGATAAAAATGATGCAAACACATAATTGATTAGATAATAACGATAAATACTTCATTTTCATTCATCTATTTGTTTCTCGTTAAAATACTGAGTAATATATTGAAAAGGGGAGAAGTTCGGTTTTTATTGCATATATCGACGTTTCAGCCGGAATACAGCGATTTTCGTGTACATCTTCCATCGGTAATATAAACGGAAAATCAGGAACATTTTAGTTAATACTAATGAAAACACATTGATTTTTATCATTTGTATTGGAAACAACATTGTCATATGTCTTTTCTTGGATCTAAATAATACGAAACCTCGCTCTATGATTTGAAGTTAAAATCCTCAAATTTGGTTAAATATTGACTTTTTTCACGTTTTTCATGTAGTTTGATACTACGTAAATATATTCATTTTTACCAATATTTCGATTCTATTTCATGTAGTATCACGATATGTGATTTGGCCTTCAAATCTCAGAATTTCGCATAATATTGCATTTTAAGGAAGTTTTCTTGCATTTTGTTTCGTACGAAAAATCATCGAATTTAGCAATATTTTGACGTTTATCATCCCCTTTTCCTTTATGTGATTTAAACAAAATACCATCGAATTAGGCAATATTTTGCCGTTTTTCCACGTTTTTGTGAATTTTCAGTCTATGGTTATTAATTCATATATATACGATAAAAATGATTCAAACACATAATTGATTAGATAATAACTATAAATACTTCATTTTCATTCATCTATTTGTTTCTCGTTAAAATACTGAGTAAGATATTGAAAAGGGGAGAAGTTCGGTTTTTATTGCATATATCGACGTTTCAGCCGGATTAGAACGGTTTTACGTGTACATCTTCCCTTGGTAATATAAACGAAAAATCAGGAACATTTTAGTTAATTCTAATGAAAACACATTGTTTTTTATCATTTGTATTGGAAACAACATTGTCATATGTCTTTTCTTGTGTAACAAGAGAGCAGTACATAGTACATGAACATCATAACAGCATGAACAGGCCACGTGGAGGATGAACAACCCACAGGCGCCAGACAGGCGGCGGCAGACAATGTAAAAGTTACACCTCTGTACAAGCTAGCCATAGAGTCAGGTCAACGGTCATCGAATCACAAAGAGGTCAGAATTGATGCCGTCATGGTAATCTTCAGGGATTAACCCCTAAACAACAAATGCAAAACCCTCATGTTCAGCTGAGGAGCAGCAGATCAGGGGAGAGTTAGTTGAGTGGGCGCAGCCCAGTAGGAAGGTGGGTGTGGTCTCGGGGAAGGAACATCATCTCCCGGAAACTGTGGAACAACATACGAGTAAGTACGGCTCTCTTGTACTAAAGCACCTCATTCAGTACCCTTAGCCTCTAGTAGGGAATATAGTTAGGGAGTGTCTTATTACATTATTTTTAATAAAGTCAGATATTAAGTGTTATTAAATGTGTATTAATGGTTCCTTGCCTAGTGATATTGGGCCTACCGTCCCTTTTGCCCTAGTGACCTAGTGCTCTTAATTATTCAGTACTCCTCCCCCCGTTCGTCTTCCGTGTTGAGGTGTTAGTATTGGTGTGTCCCGCCTTATTCTTGTGTACACTATAGTTCCCAAGTGGTCAGGATTATTCGAGTGTCAGGCCAGGATCCTTGTACCGTTCAATTGTCTCCTACACCTGTCCTGGTAGGTTATTCCATCTGCAAGACCTACGAATCTCACTCCGGTCCCTTGTCCGGTAACTCAGGGTGGTGGCAGCGTCACTCGGTAACTCATACGATAGGCTGTGACTACGATTACCACTATCTTTCTGTCTCACTCTCCCTCACTAGTGTCTCACTCTCCCTCGCCCTCACTCGCTCTCGTTCTCCCTCCCTTGCTCTCGTTCTCGCTCTCTCCTCTCTCTCTCCTCTCGCTCTGCCTCCCTCTTCCTCTCTCTCTCTCTCCTCATTCTCTGCCTCCCTCTTCCTCTCTCTCTCTCTCCTTCCTCTGTGTACTGGTTTACGTCTTCGTATGACGGCCCGAGTGTTAACATCTTACATGATCGGTATAGCATCTGTTATTACCATAGAAAGAGCGGAGATTGCACGGTTAGCTCAGTGGTAGTAGCGGAGTGCGCGGTCGAGATAGATACGAGGCGAGGTATTACATTCAGGGTCATTACACTTGGATCTAAATAATACGAAACCTCGCTCTATGATTTGAAGGTAAAATCCTCAAATATGGTAAAACAGTGACTTTTTTCACGTTTTTCATGTAGTTTGATACTACATAAATATATTCATTTTTACCAATATTTCGATTCTATTTCATGTAGTATCACGATATGTGATTTGGCCTTCAAATCTCAGAACTTCGCATAATATTGCATTTTAAGCAAGTTTTCTTGCATTTTGTTTCGTACGAAAAATCATCGAATTTAGCAATATTTTGACGTTTATCATCCCCTTTTCCTTTATGTGACTTAAACAAAATATCATCGAATTAGGCAATATTTTGCAGTTTTTCCACGTTTTTATGAATTTTCAGTCTATGGGTATTAATTCATATATATACGATAAAAATGATGCAAACACATAATTGATTAGATAATAACCTTAAATACTTCATTTTCAATCATCTATTTGTTTCTCGTTAAAATACTGAGTAAGCTATTGAAAAGGGGAGAAGTTCTGTTTTTATTGCATATATCGACGTTTCAGCCGGAAGAGAGCGATTTTCGTGTACATCTTCCATCGGTAATACAAACGGAAAATCAGGATCATTTTAGTTAATACTAATGAAAACACATTGATTTTTATCATTTGTATTGGAAGCAACATTGTCATATGTCTTTTCTTGGATCTAAATAATACGAAACCTCGCTCTATGATTTGAAGTTAAAATCCTCAAATATGGTTAAATATTGACTTTTTTCACGTTTTTCATGTAGTTTGATATTACGTAAATATATTCATTTTTACCAATATTTCGATACTATTTCATGTAGTATCACGATATGTTATTTAGCCTTCAAATTTCAGAATTTCGCATATTATTGCATTTTAAGCAAGTTTTCTTGCATTTCACCTCAACACGGAAGACGAACGGGGGGAGGAGTACTGAATAATTAAGAGCACTAGGTCACTAGGGCAAAAGGGACGGTAGGCCCAATATCACTAGGCAAGGAACCATTAATACACATTTAATAACACTTAATATCTGACTTTATTAAAAATAATTAAATAAGACACTCCCTAACTATATTCCCTACTAGAGGCCAAGGGTACTGAATGAGGTGCTTTAGTACAAGAGAGCCGTACTTACTCGTATGTTGTTCCACAGTTTCCGGGAGATGATGTTCCTTCCCCGAGACCACACCCACCTTCCTACTGGGCTGCGCCCACTCAACTAACTCTCCCCTGATCTGCTGCTCCTCAGCTGAACATGAGGGTTTTGCATTTGTTGTTTAGGGGTTAATCCCTGAAGATTACCATGACGGCATCAATTCTGACCTCTTTGTGATTCGATGACCGTTGACCTGACTCTATGGCTAGCTTGTACAGAGGTGTAACTTTTACATTGTCTGCCGCCGCCTGTCTGGCGCCTGTGGGTTGTTCATCCTCCACGTGGCCTGTTCATGCTGTTATGATGTTCATGTACTATGTACTGCTCTCTTGTTACACAAGAAAAGACATATGACAATGTTGTTTCCAATACAAATGATAAAAAACAATGTGTTTTCATTAGAATTAACTAAAATGTTCCTGATTTTTCGTTTATATTACCAAGGGAAGATGTACACGTAAAACCGTTCTAATCCGGCTGAAACGTCGATATATGCAATAAAAACCGAACTTCTCCCCTTTTCAATATCTTACTCAGTATTTTAACGAGAAACAAATAGATGAATGAAAATGAAGTATTTATAGTTATTATCTAATCAATTATGTGTTTGAATCATTTTTATCGTATATATATGAATTAATATCCATAGACTGAAAATTCACAAAAACGTGGAAAAACTGCAAAATATTGCCTAATTCGATGATATTTTGTTTAAGTCACATAAAGGAAAAGGGGATGATAAACGTCAAAATATTGCTAAATTCGATGATTTTTCGTACGAAACAAAATGCAAGAAAACTTGCTTAAAATGCAATATTATGCGAAGTTCTGAGATTTTAAGGCCAAATCACATATCGTGATACTACATGAAATAGAATCGAAATATTGGTAAAAATGAATATATTTATGTAGTATCAAACTACATGAAAAACGTGAAAAAAGTCACTATTTTACCATATTTGAGGATTTTACCTTGAAATCATAGAGCGAGGTTTCGTATTATTTAGATCCAAGTGTAATGACCCTGAATGTAATACCTCGCCTCGTATCTATCTCGACCGCGCACTCCGCTACTACCACTGAGCTAACCGTGCAATCTCCGCTCTTTCTATGGTAATAACAGATGCTATACCGATCATGTAAGATGTTAACACTCGGGCCGTCATACGAAGACGTAAACCAGTACACAGAGGACGGAGAGAGAGAGAGAGGAAGAGGGAGGCAGAGAATGAGGAGAGAGAGAGAGAGGAAGAGGGAGGCAGAGCGAGAGGAGAGAGAGAGGAGAGAGCGAGAACGAGAGCAAGGGAGGGAGAACAAGAGCGAGTGAGGGCGAGGGAGAGTGAGACACTAGTGAGGGAGAGTGAGACAGAAAGATAGAGGTAATCGTAGTCACAGCCTATCGTATGAGTTACCGAGTGACGCTGCCACCACCCTGAGTTACCGGACAGGGGACCGGAGTGAGATTCGTAGATCTTGCAGATGGAATAACCTACCAGGACAGGTGTAGGGGACAATTGAACGGTACAAGGATCCTGGCCTGACACTCGAATAATCCTGACCACTTGGGAACTATAGTGTACACAAGAATAAGGCGGGACACACCAATACTAACACCTCAACACGGAAGACGAACGGGGGGAGGAGTACTGAATAATTAAGAGCACTAGGTCACTAGGGCAAAAGGGACGGTAGGCCCAATATCACTAGGCAAGGAACCATTAATACACATTTAATAACACTTAATATCTGACTTTATTAAAAATAATGTAATAAGACACTCCCTAACTATATTCCCTACTAGAGGCCAAGGGTACTGAATGAGGTGCTTTAGTACAAGAGAGCCGTACTTACTCGTATGTTGTTCCACAGTTTCCGGGAGATGATGTTCCTTCCCCGAGACCACACCCACCTTCCTACTGGGCTGCGCCCACTCAACTAACTCTCCCATGATCTGCTGCTCCTCAGCTGAACATGAGGGTTTTGCATTTGTTGTTTAGGGGTTAATCCCTGAAGATTACCATGACGGCATCAATTCTGACCTCTTTGTGATTCGATGACCGTTGACCTGACTCTATGGCTAGCTTGTACAGAGGTGTAACTTTTACATTGTCTGCCGCCGCCTGTCTGGCGCCTGTGGGTTGTTCATCCTCCACGTGGCCTGTTCATGCTGTTATGATGTTCATGTACTATGTACTGCTCTCTTGTTACACAAGAAAAGACATATGACAATGTTGTTTCCAATACAAATGATAAAAAACAATGTGTTTTCATTAGAATTAACTAAAATGTTCCTGATTTTTCGTTTATATTACCAAGGGAAGATGTACACGTAAAACCGTTCTAATCCGGCTGAAACGTCGATATATGCAATAAAAACCGAACTTCTCCCCTTTTCAATATCTTACTCAGTATTTTAACGAGAAACAAATAGATGAATGAAAATGAAGTATTTATAGTTATTATCAAATCAATTATGTGTTTGAATCATTTTTATCGTATATATATGAATTAATACCCATAGACTGAAAATTCACAAAAACGTGGAAAAACGGCAAAATATTGCCTAATTCGATGATATTTTGTTTAAATCACATAAAGGAAAAGGGGATGATAAACGTCAAAATATTGCTAAATTCGATGATTTTTCGTACGAAACAAAATGCAAGAAAACTTCCTTAAAATGCAATATTATGCGAAATTCAGAGATTTGAAGGCCAAATCACATATCGTGATACTACATGAAATAGAATCGAAATATTGGTAAAAATGAATATATTTACGTAGTATCAAACTACATGAAAAACGTGAAAAAAGTCAATATTTAACCATATTTGAGGATTTTAACTTCAAATCATAGAGCGAGGTTTCGTATTATTTAGATCCAAGAAAAGACATATGACAATGTTGTTTCCAATACAAATGATAAAAATCAATGTGTTTTCATTAGTATTAACTAAAATGTTCCTGATTTTCCGTTTATATTACCGATGGAAGATGTACACGAAAATCGCTCTATTCCGGCTGAAACGTTGATATATGCAATAAAAACCGAACTTCTCCCCTTTTCAATATATTACTCAGTATTTTAACGAGAAACAAATAGATGAATGAAAATGAAGTATTTATCGTTATTATCTAATCATTTATGTGTTTGCATCATTTTTATCGTATATATATATGAATTAATACCCTTAGACTGAACATTCACAAAAACGTGGAAAAACGGCAAAATATTGCCTAATTCGATAATATTTTGTTTAAGACACATAAAGGAAAAGGGGATGATAAACGTCAAAATATTGCTAAATTCGATGATTTTTCGTACGAAACAAAATGCAAGAAAACTTCCTTAAAATGCAATATTATGCGAAATTCTGAGATTTGAAGGCCAAATCACATATCGTGATACTACATGAAATAGAATCGAAATATTGGTAAAAATGAATATATTTACGTAGTATCAAACTACATGAAAAACGTGAAAAAAGTCAATATTTAACCATATTTGAGGATTTTAACTTCAAATCATAGAGCGAGGTTTCGTATTATTTAGATCCAAGAAAAGACATATGACAATGTTGTTTCCAATACAAATGATAAAAATCAATGTGTTTTCAGTAGTATTAACTAAAATGTTCCTGATTTTCCGTTTATATTACCGATGGAAGATGTACACGAAAATCGCTCTATTCCGGCTGATATATGCAATAAAAACCGAACTTCTCCCCTTTTCAATATATTACTCAGTATTTTAACGAGAAACAAATAGATGAATGAAAATGAAGTATTTATAGTTATTATCTAATCAATTATGTGTTAGCATCATTTTTATCGTATATATATGAATTAATACCCTTAGACTGAACATTCACAAAAACGTGGAAAAACGGCAAAATATTGCCTAATTCGAAAATATTTTGTTTAAGTCACATAAAGGAAAAGGGGATGATAAACGTCAAAATATTGCTAAATTCGATGATTTTTCGTATGAAACAAAATGAAAGAAAACTTGCTTAAAATGCAATATTATGCGAAATTCTGAGATTTGAAGGCCAAATCACATATCGTGATACTACATGAAATAGTATCGAAATATTGGTAAAAATCAATGTGTTTTCATTAGTATTAACTAAAATGTTCCTGATTTTCCGTTTATATTACCGATGGAAGATGTACACGAAAATCGCTCTATTCCGGCTGAAACGTTGATGTATGCAATAAAAACCGAACTTCTCCCCTTTTCAATATCTTACTCAGTATTTTAACGAGAAACAAATAGATGAATGAAAATGAAGTATTTATAGTTATTATTTAATCAATTATGTGTTTGCATCATTTTTATCGTTTATATATGAATTAATACCCATAGACTGAAAATTCACAAAAACGTGGAAGAACGGCAAAATATTGCCTAATTCGATGATATTTTGTTTAAATCACATAAAGGAAAAGGGGATGATAAACGTCAAAAGATTGCTAAATTCGATGATTTTTCGTACGAAATGAAATGCAAAAAAACTTGCTTAAAATGCAATATTATGCGAAATTCTGAGATTTGAAGGCCAAATCACATATCGTGATACTACATGAAATAGTATCGAAATATTGGTAAAAATGAAAATATTTACGTAATATCAAACTACATGAAAAACGTGAAAAAAGTCAATATTTAACCATATTTGAGGATTTTACCTTCAAATCATAGAGCGAGGTTTCGTATTATTTAGATCCAAGAAAAGACATATGACAATGTTGTTTCCAATACAAATGATAAAAATCAATGTGTTTTCATTAGTATTAACTAAAATGTTCCTGATTTTCCGTTTGTATTACCGATGGAAGATGTACACGAAAATCGCTCTATTCCGGCTGAAACGTCAATATATGCAATAAAAACAGAACTTCTCCCTTTTTCAATATCTTGCTCAGTATTTTAACGAGAAACAAACAGATGATTGAAAATGAAGTACTTAAGGTTATTATCTAATCAATTATGTGTTTGCATCATTTTTATCGTATATATATGAATTAATACCCATAGACTGAAAATTCACAAAAACGTGGAAAAACGGCAAAATATTGCCTAATTCGATGATATTTTGTTTAAATCACATAAAGGAAAAGGGGATGATAAACGTCAAAAGATTGCTAAATTCGATGATTTTTCGTACGAAACGAAATGCAAAAAAACTTGCTTAAAATGCAATATTATGCGAAATTCTGGGATTTGAAGGCCAAATCACATATCGTGATACTACATGAAATAGTATCAAAATATTGGTAAAAATGAATATATTTACGTAATATCAAACTACATGAAAAACGTGAAAAAAGTCAATATTTAACCATATTTGAGGATTTTAACTTCAAATCATAGAGCGAGGTTTCGTATTATTTAGATCCAAGAAAAGACATATGACAATGTTGTTTCCAATACAAATGATAAAAATCAATGTGTTTTCATTAGCATTAACTAAAATGTTCCTGATTTTCCGTTTATATTACCGATGGAAGATGTACACGAAAATCGCTCTATTCCGGCTGAAACGTTGATGTATGCAATAAAAACCGAACTTCTCCCCTTTTCAAAATCTTACTCAGTATTTTAACGAGAAACAAATAGATGAATGAAAATGAAGTATTTATAGTTATTATTTAATCAATTATGTGTTTGCATCATTTTTATCGTTTATATATGAATTAATGCCCATAGACTGAAAATTCACAAAAACGTGGAAGAACGGCAAAATATTGCCGAATTCGATGATATTTTGTTTAAATCACATAAAGGAAAAGGGGATGATAAACGTCAAAATATTGCTAAATTCGATGATTTTTCGTACGAAACAAAATGCAAGAAAACTTCCTTAAAATGCAATATTATGCGAAATTCTGAGATTTGAAGGCCAAATCATATATCGTGATACTACATGAAATAGAATCGAAATATTGGTAAAAATGAATATATTTACGTAATATCAAACTACATGAAAAACGTGAAAAAAGTCAATATTTAACTATATTTGAGGATTTTACATTCAAATCATAGAGCGAGGTTTCCTATTATTTAGATCCAAGAAAAGACATATGACAATGTTGTTTCCAATACAGATGATAAAAATCAATGTGTTTTCATTAGTATTAACTAAAATGTTCCTGATTTTCCGTTTGTATTACCGATGGAAGATGTACACGAAAATCGCTCTATTCCGTCTGAAACGTCAATATATGCAATAAAAACAGGACTTCTCCCCTTTTCAATATCTTACTCAGTATTTTAACGAGAAACAAATAGATGATTGAAAATGAAGTATTTAAGGTTATTATCCAATCAATTATGTGTTTGCATCATTTTTATCGTATATATATGAATTAATACCCATAGACTGAAAATTCACAAAAACGTGGAAAAACGGCAAAATATTGCCTAATTCGATGATATTTTGTTTAAATCACATAAAAGAAAAGGGGATGATAAACGTCAAAATATTGCTAAATTCGATGATTTTTCGTACGAAACAAAATGCAAGAAAACTTGCTTAAAATGCAATATTATGCGAAATTCTGGGATTTGAAGGCCAAATCACATATCGTGATACTACATGAAATAGTATCAAAATATTGGTAAAAATGAATATATTTACGTAATATCAAACTACATGAAAAACGTGAAAAAAGTCAATATTTAACCATATTTGAGGATTTTAACTTCAAATCATAGAGCGAGGTTTCGTATTATTTAGATCCAAGAAAAGACATATGACAATGTTGTTTCCAATACAAATGATAAAAATCAATGTGTTTTCATTAGTATTAACTAAAATGTTCCTGATTTTCCATTTGTATTACCGATGGAAGATGTACACGAAAATCGCTCTATTCCGGCTGAAACGTCAATATATGCAATAAAAACAGAACTTCTCCCTTTTTCAATATCTTGCTCAGTATTTTAACGAGAAACAAACAGATGATTGAAAATGAAGTACTTAAGGTTATTATCTAATCAATTATGTGTTTGCATCATTTTTATCGTATATATATGAATTAATACCCATAGACTGAAAATTCACAAAAACGTGGAAAAACGGCAAAATATTGCCTAATTCGATGATATTTTGTTTAAATCACATAAAGGAAAAGGGGATGATAAACGTCAAAAGATTGCTAAATTCGATGATTTTTCGTACGAAACGAAATGCAAAAAAACTTGCTTAAAATGCAATATTATGCGAAATTCTGAGATTTGAAGGCCAAATCACATATCGTGATACTACATGAAATAGTATCGAAATATTGGTAAAAATGAAAATATTTACGTAATATCAAACTACATGAAAAACGTGAAAAAAGTCAATATTTAACCATATTTGAGGATTTTACCTTCAAATCATAGAGCGAGGTTTCGTATTATTTAGATCTAAGAAAAGACATATGACAATGTTGTTTCCAATACAAATGATAAAAATCAATGTGTTTTCATTAGTATTAACTAAAATGTTCCTGATTTTCCGTTTATATTACCGATGGAAGATGTACACGAAAATCGCTCTATTCCGGCTGATATATGCAATAAAAACCGAACTTCTCCCCTTTTCAATATATTACTCAGTATTTTAACGAGAAACAAATAGATGAATGAAAATGAAGTATTTATAGTTATTATCTAATCAATTATGTGTTAGCATCATTTTTATCGTATATATATGAATTAATACCCTTAGACTGAACATTCACAAAAACGTGGAAAAACGGCAAAATATTGCCTAATTCGATAATATTTTGTTTAAGTCACATAAAGGAAAAGGGGATGATAAACGTCAAAATATTGCTAAATTCGATGATTTTTCGTATGAAACAAAATGAAAGAAAACTTGCTTAAAATGCAATATTATACGAAATTCTGAGATTTGAAGGCCAAATCACATATCGTGATACTACATGAAATAGTATCGAAATATTGGTAAAAATCAATGTGTTTTCATTAGTATTAACTAAAATGTTCCTGATTTTCCGTTTATATTACCGATGGAAGATGTACACGAAAATCGCTCTATTCAGGCTGAAACGTTGATGTATGCAATAAAAACCGAACTTCTCCCCTTTTCAATATCTTACTCAGTATTTTAACGAGAAACAAATAGATGAATGAAAATGAAGTATTTATAGTTATTATTTAATCAATTATGTGTTTGCATCATTTTTATCGTTTATATATGAATTAATACCCATAGACTGAAAATTCACAAAAACGTGGAAGAACGGCAAAATATTGCCGAATTCGATGATATTTTGTTTAAATCACATAAAGGAAAAGGGGATGATAAACGTCAAAATATTGCTAAATTCGATGATTTTTCGTACGAAACAAAATGCAAGAAAACTTCCTTAAAATGCAATTTTATGCGAAATTCTGAGATTTGAAGGCCAAATCATATATCGTGATACTACATGAAATAGAATCGAAATATTGGTAAAAATGAATATATTTACGTAATATCAAACTACATGAAAAACGTGAAAAAAGTCAATATTTAACTATATTTGAGGATTTTACATTCAAATCATAGAGCGAGGTTTCCTATTATTTAGATCCAAGAAAAGACATATGACAATGTTGTTTCCAATACAAATGATAAAAATCAATGTGTTTTCATTAGTATTAACTAAAATGTTCCTGATTTTCCGTTTGTATTACCGATGGAAGATGTACACGAAAATCGCTCTATTCCGTCTGAAACGTCAATATATGCAATAAAAACAGGACTTCTCCCCTTTTCAATATCTTACTCAGTATTTTAACGAGAAACAAATAGATGATTGAAAATGAATTATTTAAGGTTATTATCCAATCAATTATGTGTTTGCGTCATTTTTATCGTATATATATGAATTAATACCCATAGACTGAAAATTCACAAAAACGTGGAAAAACGGCAAAATATTGCCTAATTCGATGATATTTTGTTTAAGTCACATAAAAGAAAAGGGGATGATAAACGTCAAAATATTGCTAAATTCGATGATTTTTCGTACGAAACAAAATGCAAGAAAACTTGCTTAAAATGCAATATTATGCGAAATTCTAGGATTTGAAGGCCAAATCACATATCGTGATACTACATGAAATAGTATCAAAATATTGGTAAAAATGAATATATTTACGTAATATCAAACTACATGAAAAACGTGAAAAAAGTCAATATTTAACCATATTTGAGGATTTTAACTTCAAATCATAGAGCGAGGTTTCGTATTATTTAGATCCAAGAAAAGACATATGACAATGTTGTTTCCAATACAAATGATAAAAATCAATGTGTTTTCATTAGTATTAACTAAAATGTTCCTGATTTTCCGTTTATATTACCGATGGAAGATGTACACGAAAATCGCTCTATTCCGGCTGAAACGTCGATATATGCAATAAAAACCGAACTTCTCCCCTTTTCAATATCTTACTCAGTATTTTAACGAGAAACAAATAGATGAATGAAAATGAAGTATTTATAGTTATTATCTAATCAATTATGTGTTTGCATCATTTTTATCGTATATATATGAATTATTACCCATAGACTGAAAATTCACAAAAACGTGGAAAAACGGCAAAATATTGCCTAATTCGATGATATTTTGTTTAAATCACATAAAGGAAAAGGGGATGATAAACGTCAAAAGATTGCTAAATTCGATGATTTTTCGTACGAAACGAAATGCAAAAAAACTTGCTTAAAATGCAATATTATGCGAAATTCTGAGATTTGAAGGCCAAATCACATATCGTGATACTACATGAAATAGTATCGAAATATTGGTAAAAATGAAAATATTTACGTAATATCAAACTACATGAAAAACGTGAAAAAGTCAATATTTAACCATATTTGAGGATTTTACCTTCAAATCATAGAGCGAGGTTTCGTATTATTTAGATCCAAGAAAAGACATATGACAATGTTGTTTCCAATACAAATGATAAAAATCAATGTGTTTTCATTAGTATTAACTAAAATGATCCTGATTTTCCGTTTGTATTACCGATGGAAGATGTACACGAAAATCGCTCTATTCCGGCTGAAACGTCGATATATGCAATAAAAACAGAACTTCTCCCCTTTTCAATAGCTTACTCAGTATTTTAACGAGAAACAAATAGATGATTGAAAATGAAGTATTTAAGGTTATTATCTAATCAATTATGTGTTTGCATCATTTTTATCGTATATATAAGAATTAATACCCATAGACTGAAAATTCTTAAAAACGTGGAAAAACGGCAAAATATTGCCTAATTCGATGATATTTTGTTAAAATCACATAAAGGAAAAGGGGATGATAAACGTCAAAATATTGCTAAATTCGATGATTTTTCGTACGAAACAAAATGCAAGAAAACTTGCTTAAAATGCAATATTATGCGAAATTCTGAGATTTGAAGGCTAAGTAACATATCGTGATACTACATGAAATAGTATCGAAATATTGGTAAAAAATGAATATATTTACGTAATATCAAACTACATGAAAAACGTGAAAAAAGTCAATATTTAACCATATTTGAGGATTTTAACTTCAAATCATAGAGCGAGGTTTCGTATTATTTAGATCCAAGAAAAGACATATGACAATGTTGTTTCCAATACAAATGATAAAAATCAATGTGTTTTCATTAGTATTAACTAAAATGATCCTGATTTTCCGTTTGTATTACCGATGGAAGATGTACACGAAAATCGCTCTCTTCCTCCTGAAACGTCGATATATGCAATAAAAACAGAGCTTCTCCCCTTTTCAATAGCTTACTCAGTATTTTAACGAGAAACAAATAGATGATTGAAAATGAAGTATTTAAGGTTATTATCTAATCAATTATGTGTTTGCATCATTTTTATCGTATATATATGAATTAATACCCATAGACTGAAAATTCAATCTTTTGACGTTTATTATCCCCTTTTCCTTTATGTGACTTAAACAAAATATCATCGAATTAGGCAATATTTTGCCGTTTTCCACGTTTTTGTGAATTTACAGTCTATGGGTAATAAATCATATATATACGATAAAAATGATGCAAACACATAATTGATTAGATAATAACCTTAAATACTTCATTTTCAATCATCTACTTGTTTCTCGTTAAAATACTGAGTAAGATATTGAAAAGGGGAGAAGTCCTGTTTTTATTGCATATATCGACGTTTCAGCCGGAATAGAGCGATTTTCGTGTACATCTTCCATCGGTAATACAAACGGAAAATCAGGAACATTTTAGTTAATACTAATGAAAACACATTGATTTTTATCATTTGTATTGGAAACAACATTGTCATATGTCTTTACTTGGATCTAAATATTACGAAACCTCGCTCTATGATTTCAACGTAAAATCCTCAAATATGGTAAAATAGTGAAATTTTCACGTTAATCATGTAGTTTGATATTACGCAAATATATTCATTTTTACCAATATTTCGATACTATTTCATGTAGTATCACGATATGTGATTTGGCCTTCAAATCTCAGAATTTCGCATAATATTGCATTTTAAGCAGGTTTTCTTGCATTTTGTTTCGTACGAAAAATCATCGAATTTAGCAATATTTTGACGTTTAACATCCCCTTTTCCTTTATGTGATTTAAACAAAATATCATCGAATTAGGCAATATTTTGCCGTTTTTCCACGTTTATGTGAATTTTCAGTTTATTGGTATTAATTCATTATATATACGATAAAAATGATGCAAACACATAATAATTATGATTAATGATTAAAATGATTAGATAATAACCTTAAATACTTCATTTTCAATCAACTATTTGTTTCTCGTTAAAATAATGAGTAAGATATTGAAAAGAGGAGAAGTTCGGTTTTTATTGCACATATCGACGTTTCAGCCGGATTAGAGCGGTTTTACATGTACATCTTCCCTCGGTAATATAAACGGAAATATATTCATTTTTACCAATATTTCGATTCTATTTCATGTAGTATCACGATATGTGATTTGGCCTTCAAATCTCAGAATTTCGCATAATATTGCATTTTAAGCAAGTTTTCTTGCATTTTGTTTCGTACGAAAAATCATCGAATTTAGCAATATTTTGACGTTTACCATCCCCTTTTCCTTTATGTGATTTAAACAAAATATCATCGAATTAGGCAATATTTTGCCGTTTTTCCACGTTTTTGTGAATTTTCAGTCTATGGGTATTAATTCATATATATACGATAAAAATGATGCAAACACATAATTGATTAGAAAATAACCTTAAATACTTCATTTTCAATCATCTATTTGTTTCTCGTTAAAATACTGAGTAAGATATTGAAAAGGGGAGAAGTTCGGTTTTTATTGCATATATCGACGTTTCAGCCGGATTAGAGCGCTTTTACGTGTACATCTTCCCTCAGTAATATAAACGGAAAATCAAGATCATTTTAGTTAATTCTAATGAAAACGCATTGTTTTTTATCATTTGTATTGGAAACAACATTGTCATATGTCTTTTCTTGGATCTAAATAATACGAAACCTCGCTCTATGATTTCAACGTAAAATCCTCAAATATGGTAAAATAGTGAAATTTTCACCTTAATCATGTAGTTTGATATTACGTAAATATATTCATTTTTACCAATATTTCGATACTATTTCATGTAGTATCACGATATGTGGTTTGGCCTTCAAATCTCAGAATTTCGCATAATATTGCATTTTAAGCAAGTTTTCTTGCATTTTGTTTCGTACGAAAAATCATCGAATTTAGCAATATTTTGACGTTTAACATCCCCTTTTCCTTTATGTGATTTAAACAAAATATCATCGAATTAGGCAATATTTTGCCGTTTTTCCACGTTTATGTGAATTTTCAGTTTATTGGTATTAATTCATTATATATACGATAAAAATGATGCAAACACATAATAATTATGATTAATAATTAAAATGATTAGATAATAACCTTAAATACTTCATTTTCAATCAACTATTTGTTTCTCGTTAAAATAATGAGTAAGATATTGAAAAGAGGAGAAGTTCGGTTTTTATTGCACATATCGACGTTTCAGCCGGATTAGAGCGGTTTTACATGTACATCTTCCCTCGGTAATATAAACGGAAAATCAAGAACATTTTAGTTAATTCTAATGAAAACACATTGTTTTTTATCATTTGTATTGGAAACAACATTGTCATGTCTTTTCTTGGATCTAAATAATACGAAACCTCGCTCTATGATTTGAAGGTAAAATTCTCAAATATGGTAAAATAGTGACTTTTTCACGTTAATCATGTAGTTTGATACTACGTAAATATATTCATTTTTACTAATATTTCGATACTATTTCATGTAGTATCACGATATGTGATTTGGCCTTCAAATCTCAGAATTTCGCATAATATTGCATTTTAAGCAAGTTTTCTTGCATTTTGTTTCGTACGAAAAATCATCGAATTTAGCAATATTTTGACGTTTATCGTCGTTTATCGTGTACATCTTCCCTCGGTAATATAAATGGAAAATCAAGAACATTTTAGTTAATTCTAATGAAAACACATTGATTTTTATCATTTGTATTGGAAACAATATTGTCATGTGATTTGGCCTTCAAATCTCAGAATTTCGCATAATATTGCATTTTAAGCAAGTTTTCTTGCATTTTGTTTCGTACGAAAAATCATCGAATTTAGCAATATTTTGACGTTTATCATCCCCTTTTCCCTTATGTGATTTAAACAAAATATCATCGAATTAGGCAATATTTTGCCGTTTTTCCACGTTTTTGTGAATTTTCAGTCTATGGGTATTAATTCATATATATACGATAAAAATGATGCAAACACATAAATGATTAGATAATAACCTTAAATACTTCATTTTCATTCATCTATTTGTTTCTCGTTAAAATACTGAGTAAGATATTGAAAAGGGGAGAAGTTCGGTTTCTATTGCATATATCGACGTTTCAGCCGGATTAGAGCGGTTTTACGTGTACATCTTCCCTCGATAATATAAATGGAAAATCAAGAACATTTTAGTTAATTCTAATGAAACACATTGATTTTTATCATTTGTATTGGAAACAACATTGTCATGTCTTTTCTTGGATCTAAATAATACGAAACCTCGCTCTATGATTTGAAGTTAAAATCCTCAAAAATGGTTAAATAGTGAATTTTTTCACGTTTTTCATGTAGTTTGATATATTCATTTTTACCAATATTTCGATTCTTTTTCATGTAGTATCATGATATGTGATTTGGCCTTCAAATCTCAGAATTTCGCATAATATTGCATTTTATGCAAGTTTTCTTGCATTTTGTTTCGTACGAAAAATCATCGAATTTAGCAATATTTTGACGTTTATCATCCACTTTTCCTTTATGTGATTTAAACAAAATATCATCGAATTAGGCAATATTTTGCCGTTTTTCCACGTTTTTGTGAATTTTCAGTCTATGGGTATTAATTCATATATATACGATAAAAATGATGCAAATACATAATTGATTAGATAATAAACTTATATACTTCATTTTCAATCATCTATTTGTTTCTCGTTAAAATACTGAGTAAGATATAGAAAAGGGGATAAGTTCGGTTTTTATTGCATATATCGACGTTTCAGCCGGATTAGAGCGGTTTTACGTGTACATCTTCCCTCGGTAATATAAACGGAAAATCAAGAACATTTTAGTTAATTCTAATGAAAACACATTGTTTTTTATCATTTGCATTGGAAATAACATTGTCATATGTCTTTTCTTGGATCTAAATAATACGAAACCTCGCTCTATGATTTGGAGTTAAAATCTTCAAATATGGTTAAATAGTGACTTTTTCACGTTTTTCATGTATTTTGATACTACGTAAATATATTCATTTTTACCAATATTTCGATTCTATTTCATGTAGTATCACGATATGTGATTTGGCCTTCAAATCTCAGAATTTCGCAAAATATTGCATTTTAAGCAAGTTTTCTTGCATTTTGTTTCGTACGAAAAATCATCGAATTTAGCAATATTTTGACGTTTATCATCCCCTTTTCCTTCATGTGATTTAAATAAAATATCATCGAATTAGGCAATATTTTGCCGTTTTTCCACGTTTTTGTGAATTTTCAGTCTATGGGTATTAATTCATATATATACGATAAAAATGATGCAAACACATAATTGATTAGAAAATAACCTTAAATACTTCATTTTCAATCATCTATTTGTTTCTCGTTAAAATACTGAGTAAGATATTGAAAAGGGGAGAAGTTCGGTTTTTATTGCATATATCGACGTTTCAGCCGGATTAGAGCGCTTTTACGTGTACATCTTCCCTCAGTAATATAAACGGAAAATCAAGATCATTTTAGTTAATTCTAATGAAAACGCATTGTTTTTTATCATTTGTATTGGAAACAACATTGTCATATGTCTTTTCATGGATCTAAATAATACGAAACCTCGCTCTATGATTTCAACGTAAAATCCTCAAATATGGTAAAATAGTGAAATTTTCACGTTAATCATGAAGTTTGATATGACGTAAATATATTCATTTTTACCAATATTTCGATACTATTTCATGTAGTATCACGATTTGTGGTTTGGCCTTAAAATCTCAGAATTTCGCATAATATTGCATTTTAAGCAAGTTTTCTTGCATTTTGTTTCGTACGAAAAATCATCGAATTTAGCAATATTTTGACGTTTATCATCCCCTTTTCCTTTATGTGATTTAAACAAAATATCATCGAATTAGGCAATATTTTGCCGTTTTTCCACGTTTTTGTGAATTTTCAGTCTATGGGTATTAATTTATATTCATATATATAATTTATAATGCATATATCGACGTTTCAGCCGGATTAGAACGGTTTTACGTGTACATCTTCCCTCATTAATATAAACGGAAAATCAAGAACATTTTAGTTAATTCTAATGAAAACACATTGTTTTTTATCATTTGTATTGGAAACAACATTGTCATATGTCTTTTCTTGGATCTAAATAATACGAAACCGCGCTCTATGATTTGAAGGTAAAATCCTCATATATGGTAAAATAGTGACTTTTTCACGTTAATCATGTAGATTGATATTACGTAAATATATTTATTTTTACCAATATTTCGATACTATTTCATGTAGTATCACGATATGTGGTTTGGCCTTCAAATCTCAGAATTTCGCATAATATTGCATTTTAAGCAAGTTTTCTTGCATTTTGTTTCGTACGAAAAATCATCGAATTTAGCAATATTTTGACGTTTATCATCCCCTTTTCCTTTATGTTATTTAAACAAAATATCATCGAATTAGGCAATATTTTGCCGTTTTTCCACGTTTATGTGAATTTTCAGTTTATTGGTATTAATTCATTATATATACGATAAAAACGATGCAAACACATAATAATTATGATTAATGATTAAAATGATTAGATAATAACCTTAAATACTTCATTTTCAATCAACTATTTGTTTCTCGTTAAAATAATGAGTAAGATATTGAAAAGGGCAGAAGTTCGGTTTTTATTGCACATATCGACGTTTCAGCCGGATTAGAGCGGTTTTACGTGTACATCTTCCATCGGTAATATAAACGGAAAATCAAGAACATTTTAGTTAATTCTAATGAAAACACATTGTTTTTTACGTTTGTATTGGAAACAACATTTTCATGTCTTTTCTTGGATCTAAATAATACGAAACTTCGCTCTATGATTTGGAGTTAAAATCCTCAAATATGGTTAAATAGTGACTTTTTTCACGTTTTTCATGTTCTCTCTCGTTTTTCATACTACGTAAATATATTCATTTTTACCAACATTTCGATTCTATTTCATGTAGTATCACGATATGTGATTTGGCCTTCAAATCTCAGAATTTCGCATAATATTGCATTTTAAGCAAGTTTTCTTGCATTTTGTTTCGTACGAAAAATCATCGAATTTAGCAATATTTTAACGTTTATCATCCCCTTTTCCTTTATGTGATTTAAACAAAATATCATCGAATAAGGCAATATTTTGCCGTTTTTCCACGTTTTTGTGAATTTTCAGTCTATGGGTATTAATTCATATATATACGATAAAAATGATGCAAACACATAATTGATTAGATGATAGCCTTAAATACTTCATTTTCAATCATCTATTTGTTTCTCGTAAAATACTGAGTAAGATATTGAAAAGGGGAGAAGTTCGGATTTTATTGCATATATCTACGTTTCAGCCGGATTAGAACGGTTTTACGTGTACATCTTCCCTCGGTAATATAAACGGAAAATCAAGAACATTTTAGTTAATTCTAATGAAAACACATTGCTTTTTATCATTTGTATTGGAAACAACACTGTCATATGTCTTTTCTAGGATATAAATAATACGAAACCTCGCTCTATGATTTGAAGTTAAAATCCTCATATGTGGTTAAATAGTGACTTTTTTCACGTTTTTCATGTAGTTTGATACTACGTATATATATATTCATTTTTACCAATATTTCGATTCTATTTCATGTAGTATTACGATATGTGATTTGGCCTTCAAATCTCAGAATTTCGCATAATATTGCATTTTATGCAAGTTTTCTTGCATTTTGTTTCGTATGAAAAATCATCGAATTTAGCAATATTTTGACGTTCATCATCCCCTTTTCCTTTATGTGATTTAAACAAAATATCGAATTAGGCAATATTTTGCCGTTTTTCCACGTTTTTGTGAATTTTCAGTCTATGGGTATTAATTCATATATATACGATAAAAATGATGCAAACACATAATTCATTAGATAATAACCTTGAATACTTCATTTTCAATCATCTATTTGTTTCTCGTTAAAATACTGATTAAGATATTGAAAAGGGGAGAAGTTCGGATTTTATTGCATATATCTACGTTTCAGCCGGATTAGAACGGTTTTACGTGTACATCTTCCCTCGGTAATATAAACGGAAAATCAAGAACATTTTAGTTAATTCTAATGAAAACACATTGTTTTTTATCATTTGTATTGGAAACAACATTGTCATATGTCTTTTCTTGGATCTAAATAGTACGAAACCTCGCTCTATGATTTCAACGTAAAATCCTCATATATGGTAAAATAGTGAAATTTTCACGTTAATCATGTAGTTTGATATTACGTAAATATATTCATTTTAACCAATATTTCGATGCTATTTCATGTAGTATCACGATATGTGATTTGGCCTTTAAATCTCAGAATTTAGCATAATATTGCATTTTAAGCAAGTTTTCTTCCATTTTGTTTCGTACGAAAAATCATCGAATTTAGCAATATTTTGACGTTTAACATCCCCTTTTCCTTTATGTTATTTAAACAAAATATCATCGAATTAGGCAATATTTTGCCGTTTTTCCACGTTTTTGTGAATTTTCAGTCCATGGGTATTAATTCATATATATACGATAAAAATGATGCAAACCCATAATTGATTAGATGCTTTATGATATATATTCATTTTTACCAATATTTCGATTCTATTTCATGTAGTATCACGATATGTGATTTGGCCTTCAAATCTCAGAATTTCGCATAATATTGCATTTTAAGCAAGTTTTCTTGCATTTTGTTTCGTACGAAAAATCATCGAATTTAGCAATATTTTGAAGTTTAACATCCCCTTTTCCTTTATGTTATTTAAACAAAATATCATCGAATTAGGCAATATTTTGCCGTTTTTCCACGTTTATGTGAATTTTCAGTTTATTGGTATTAATTCATTATATATACGATAAAAATGATGCAAACACATAATAATTATGATTAATGATTAAAATGATTAGATAATAACCTTAAATACTTCATTTCAATCAACTATTTGTTTCTCGTTAAAATAATGAGTAAGATATTGAAAAGGGGAGAAGTTCGGTTTTTATTGCACATATCGACGTTTCAGCCGGATTAGAGCGGTTTTACGTGTACATCTTCCCTCGGTAATATAAACGGAAAATCAAAAACATTTTAGTTAATTCTAATGAAAACACATTGTTTTTTATCATTTGTATTGGAAACAACATTGTCATGTCTTTTCTTGGATCTAAATAATACGAAACCTCGCTCTATGATTTGAAGGTAAAATTCTCAAATATGGTAAAATAGTGACTTTTTCACGTTAATCATGTAGTTTGATATTACGTAAATATATTCATTTTTACTAATATTTCGATACTATTTCATGTAGTATCACGATATGTGGTTTGGCATTCAAATCTCAGAATTTCGCATAATATTGCATTTTAAGCAAGTTTTCTTGCATTTTGTTTCGTACGAAAAATCATCGAATTTAGCAATATTTTGACGTTTATCATCCCCTTTTCCTTTATGTAATTTAAACAAAATATCATCGAATTAGGCAATATTTTGCCGTTTTTCCACGTTAATGTGAATTTTCAGTTTATTGGTATTAATTCATTATATATACGATAAAAATGATGCAAACACATAATAATTATGATTAATGATTAAAATGATTAGATAATAACCTTAAATACTTCATTTTCAATCAACTATTTGTTTCTTGTTAAAATACTGAGTAAGATATTGAAAAGGGGAGAAGTTCGGTTTTTATTGCATATATCGACGTTTCAGCCGGATTAGAACGGTTTTATGTTTACATCTTCCCTCGGTAATATAAACGGAAAATCAAGAACATTTTAGTTAATTCTAATGAAAACACATTGCTTTTTATCATTTGTATTGGAAACAACACTGTCATATGTCTTTTCTAGGATCTAAATAATACGAAACCTCGCTCTATGATTTGAAGTTAAAATCCTCATATGTGGTTAAATAGTGACTTTTTTCACGTTTTTCATGTAGTTTGATACTACGTATATATATATTCATTTTTACCAATATTTCGATTCTATTTCATGTAGTATTACGATATGTGATTTGGCCTTCAAATCTCAGAATTTCGCATAATATTGCATTTTATGCAAGTTTTCTTGCATTTTGTTTCGTATGAAAAATCATCGAATTTAGCAATATTTTGACGTTCATCATCCCCTTTTCCTTTATGTGATTTAAACAAAATATCGAATTAGGCAATATTTTGCCGTTTTTCCACGTTTTTGTGAATTTTCAGTCTATGGGTATTAATTCATATATATACGATAAAAATGATGCAAACACATAATTCATTAGATAATAACCTTAAATACTTCATTTTCAATCATCTATTTGGTAAAATACTGATTAAGATATTGAAAAGGGGAGAAGTTCGGTTTTTATTGCATATATCGACGTTTCAGCCGGATTAGAGCGGTTTTACGTGTACATCTTCCCTCGGTAATATAAACGGAAAATCAAGAACATTTTAGTTAATTCTAATGAAAACACATTGTTTTTTATCATTTGTATTGGAAACAACATTGTCATATGTCTTTTCTTGGATCTAAATAGTACGAAACCTCGCTCTATGATTTGAAGGTAAAATCCTCAAATATGGTAAAATAGTGACTTTTTTCACGTTTTTCATGTAGTTTGATACTACATAAATATATTCATTTTTACCAATATTTCGATTCTATTTCATGTAGTATCACGATATGTGATTTGGCCTTTAAATCTCAGAATTTCGCATAATATTACATTTTAAGAAAGTTTTCTTCCATTTTGTTTCGTACGAAAAATCATCGAATTTAGCAATATTTTGACGTTTAACATTCCCTTTTCCTTTATGTTATTTAAACAAAATATCATCGAATTAGGCAATATTTTGCCGTTTTTCCACGTTTATGTGAATTTTCAGTTTATTGGTATTAATTCATTATATATACGATAAAAATTATGCAAACACATAATAATTATGATTAATGATTAAAATGATTAGATAATAACCTTAAATACTTCATTTTCAATCAACTATTTGTTTCCCGTTAAAATAATGAGTAAGATATTGAAAAGGGCAGAAGTTCGGTTTATATTGCACATACGTTTCAGCCGGATTAGAGCGGTTTTACGTGTACATCTTCCCTCGGTAATATAAACGGAAAATCAAGAACATTTTAGTTAATTCTAATGAAAACACATTGTTTTTTACGTTTGTATTGGAAACAACATTTTCATATGTCTTTTCTTGGATCTAAATAATACGAAACTTCGCTCTATGATTTGGAGTTAAAATCCTCAAATATGGTTAAATAGTGACTTTTTTCACGTTTTTCATGTAGTTTGATACTACGTAAATATATTCATTTTTACCAACATTTCGATTCTATTTCATGTAGTATCACGATATGTGATTTGGCCTTCAAATCTCAGAATTTCGCATAATATTGCATTTTAAGCAAGTTTTCTTGCATTTTGTTTCGTACGAAAAATCATCGAATTTAGCAATATTTTAACGTTTATCATCCCCTTTTCCTTTATGTGATTTAAACAAAATATCATCGAATAAGGCAATATTTTGCCGTTTTTCCACGTTTTTGTGAATTTTCAGTCTATGGGTATTAATTCATATATATACGATAAAAATGATGCAAACACATAATTGATTAGATAATAGCCTTAAATACTTCATTTTCAATCATCTATTTGTTTCTCGTAAAATACTGAGTAAGATATTGAAAAAGGGAGAAGTTCGGATTTTATTGCATATATCGACGTTTCAGCCGGATTAGAACGGTTTTACGTGTACATCTTCCCTCGGTAATATAAACGGAAAATCAAGAACATTTTAGTTAATTCTAATGAAAACACATTGCTTTTTATCATTTGTATTGGAAACAACACTGTCATATGTCTTTTCTTGGATCTAAATAATACGAAACCTCGCTCTATGATTTGAAGTTAAAAACCTCATATGTGGTTAAATAGTGACTTTTTTCACGTTTTTCATGTAGTTTGATACTACGTATATATATTCATTTTTACCAATATTTCGATTCTATTTCATGTAGTATTACGATATGTGATTTGGCCTTCAAATCTCAGAATTTCGCATAATATTGCATTTTATGCAAGTTTTCTTGCATTTTGTTTCGTATGAAAAATCATCGAATTTAGCAATATTTTGACGTTCATCATCCCCTTTTCCTTTATGTGATTTAAACAAAATATCGAATTAGGCAATATTTTGCCGTTTTCCACGTTTTTGTGAATTTACAGTCTATGGGTATTAATTCATATATATACGATAAAAATGATGCAAACACATAATTGATTAGATAATAACCTTAAATACTTCATTTTCAATCATCTATTTTTTTCTCGTTAAAATACTGAGTAAGCTATTGAAAAGGGGAGAAGTTCTGTTTTTATTGCATATATCGACGTTTCAGCCGGAATAGAGCGATTTTCGTGTACATCTTCCATCGGTAATACAAACGGAAAATCAGGATCATTTTAGTTAATACTAATGAAAACACATTGATTTTTATCATTTGTATTGGAAACAACATTGTCATATGTCTTTTCTTGGATCTAAATAATACGAAACCTCGCTCTATGATTTGAAGTTAAAATCCTCAAAAATGGTTAAATAGTGACTTTTTTCACGTTTTTCATGTAGTTTGATATATTCATTTTTACCAATATTTCGATTCTATTTCATGTAGTTTCATGATATGTGATTTGGCCTTCAAATCTCAGAATTTCGCATAATATTGCATTTTAAGCAAGTTTTCTTGCATTTTGTTTCGTACGAAAAATCATGAAATTTAGCAATATTTTGACGTTTATCATCCCCTTTTCCTTTATGTGACATAAACAAAATATCATCGAATTAGGCAATATTTTGCCGTTTTCCACGTTTTTGTGAATTTACAGTCTATGGGTATTAATTCATATATATACGATAAAAATTATGCAAACACATAATTGATTAGATAATAACCTTAAATACTTCATTTTCAATCATCTATTTGTTTCTCGTTAAAATACTGAGTAAGATATTGAAAAGGGGAGAAGTTCAGTTTTTATTGCATATATCGACGTTTCAGCCGGATTAGAGCGGTTTTACGTGTACATCTTCCCTCGATAATATAAATGGAAAATCAAGAACATTTTAGTTAATTCTAATGAAAACACATTGATTTTTATCATTTGTATTGGAAACAACATTGTCATATGTCTTTTCTTGGATCTAAATAATACGAAACCTCGCTCTATGATTTGAAGTTAAAATCCTCAAATATGGTTAAATAGTGACTTTTTTCACGTTTTTCATGTAGTTTGATACTACGTAAATATATTCATTTTAACCAATATTTCGATTCTATTTTATGTAGAATCACGATATGTGATTAGGCCGTCAAATATCAGAATTTCGCAAAATATTGCATTTTAAGCAAGTTTTCTTGCATTTTGTTTCGTACGAAAAATCATCGAATTTAGCAATATTTTGACGTTTATCATCCCCTTTTCCTTTATATGACTTAAACAAAAGATCATCGAATTAGGCAATATTTTGCCGTTTTTCTACGTTTTTGTGAATTTTCAGTCTATGGGTATTAATTCATATATATACGATAAAAATGATGCAAACCCATAATTGATTAGATAATAACCTTAAATACTTTATTTTCAATCATCTATTTGTTTCTCGTTAAAATACTGAGTAAGATATTAAAAAGGGGATAAGTTCGGTTTTTATTGCACATACGTTTCAGCCGGAATAAAGCGATTTTCGTGTACATCTTCCATCGGTAATATCAACGGAAAATCAGTAACATTTTAGTTAATACTAATGAAAACACATTGATTTTTATCATTTGTATTGGAAACAACATTGTCATATGTCTTTTCTTGGATCTAAATAATAAGAAACCTCGCTCTATGATTTGCAGTTAAAATCCTCAAATATGGTTAAATATTGACTTTTTTCACGTTTTTCATGTTGTTTGATATTACGTAAATATATTCATTTTTACCAATATTTCGATACTATTTCATGTAGTATCGCGATATGTGATTTGGCCTTCAAATCTCAGAATTTCGCATAATATTGCATTTTAAGCAAGTTTTCTTGCATTTTGTTTCGTACGAAAAATCATGAAATTTTGCAATATTTTGACGTTTATCATCCCCTTTTCCTTTATGTGACATAAACAAAATATCATCGAATTAGGCAATATTTTGCCGTTTTCCACGTTTTTGTGAATTTACAGTCTATGGGTATTAATTCATATATATACGATAAAAAATATGCAAACACATAATTGATTAGATAATAACCTTAAATACTTCATTTTCAATCATCTATTTGTTTCTCGTTAAAATACTGAGTAAGATATTGAAAAGGGGAGAAGTTCAGTTTTTATTGCATATATCGACGTTTCAGCCGGATTAGAGCGGTTTTACGTGTACATCTTCCCTCGATAATATAAATGGAAAATCAAGAACATTTTAGTTAATTCTAATGAAAACACATTGATTTTTATCATTTGTATTGGAAACAACATTGTCATATGTCTTTTCTTGGATCTAAATAATACGAAACCTCGCTCTATGATTTGAAGTTAAAATCCTCAAATATGGTTAAATAGTGACTTTTTTCACGTTTTTCATGTAGTTTGATACTACGTAAATATATTCATTTTAACCAATATTTCGATTCTATTTTATGTAGAATCACGATATGTGATTAGGCCGTCAAATATCAGAATTTCGCAAAATATTGCATTTTAAGCAAGTTTTCTTGCATTTTGTTTCGTACGAAAAATCATCGAATTTAGCAATATTTTGACGTTTATCATCCCCTTTTCCTTTATGTGACTTTCCTTTATGTGAACAAAAGATCATCGAATTAGGCAATATTTTGCCGTTTTTCTACGTTTTTGTGAATTTTCAGTCTATGGGTATTAATTCATATATATACGATAAAAATGATGCAAACCCATAATTGATTAGATAATAACCTTAAATACTTTATTTTCAATCATCTATTTGTTTCTCGTTAAAATACTGAGTAAGATATTAAAAAGGGGATAAGTTCGGTTTTATTGCATATACGTTTCAGCCGGAATAAAGCGATTTTCGTGTACATCTTCCATCGGTAATATAAACGGAAAATCAGTAACATTTTAGTTAATACTAATGAAAACACATTGATTTTTATCATTTGTATTGGAAACAACATTGTCATATGTCTTTTCTTGGATCTAAATAATACGAAACCTCGCTCTATGATTTGCAGTTAAAATCCTCAAATATGGTTAAATATTGACTTTTTTCACGTTTTTCATGTTGTTTGATATTACGTAAATATATTCATTTTTACCAATATTTCGATACTATTTCATGTAGTATCGCGATATGTGATTTGGCCTTCAAATCTCAGAATTTTGCATAATATGGCATTTTAAGCAAGTTTTCTTGCATTTTGTTTCGTACGAAAAATCATCGAATTTAGCAATATTTTGACGTTTATCATCCCCTTTTCCTTTATGTGACTTAAACAAAATATCATCGAATTAGGCAATATTTTGCCGTTTTCCACGTTTTTGTGAATTTACAGTCTATGGGTATTAATTCATATATATACGATAAAAATTATGCAAACACATAATTGATTAGATAATAACCTTAAATACTTCATTTTCAATCAACTATTTGTTTCTCGTTAAAATACTGAGTAAGATATTGAAAAGGGGAGAAGTTCGGTTTTTATTCGTATATCGACGTTTCAGCCGGAATAGAGCGGTTTTACGTGTACATCTTCCCTCGGAAATATAAACGGAAAATCAGGAACATTTTTGTTAATTCTAATGAAAACACATTGATTTTTATCATTTGTATTGGAAACAGCATTGTCATATGTCTTTTCTTGGATCTAAATAATACGAAACCTCGCTCTATGATTTGAAGTTAAAATCCTTAAACATGGTTAAATAGCGACTTTTTTCACGTTTTTCATGTTACTGTTGATACTACGTATATATATTCATTTTTACCAATATTTCGACTCTATTTCATGTAGTATCACGATATGTGATTTGGCCGTCATATATCAGAATTTCGCAAAATATTGCATTTTAAGCAAGTTTTCTTGCATTTTGTTTCCTACGAAAAATCATCGAATTTAGCAATATTTTGACGTTTATCATCCCCTTTTCCTTTATGTGATTTAAACAAAAGATCATCGAATTAGGCAATATTTTGCCATTTTCTACGTTTTTTTGAATTTTCAGTCCATGGGTATTAATTCATATATATACGATAAAAATGATGCAAACCCATAATTGATTAGATGCTTTATGATATATATTCATTTTTACCAATATTTCGATTCTATTTCATGTAGTATCACGATATGTGATTTGGCCTTCAAATCTCAGAATTTCGCATAATATTGCATTTTAAGCAAGTTTTCTTGCATTTTGTTTCGTACGAAAAATCATGAAATTTAGCAATATTTTGACGTTTATCATCCCCTTTTCCTTTATGTGACATAAACAAAATATCATCGAATTAGGCAATATTTTGCCGTTTTTCCACGTTTTTGTGAATTTTCAGTCTATGGGTATTAATTCATATATATACGATAAAAATGATGCAATCACATAATTGATTAGATAATAACCTTAAATCCTTCATTTTCAATCATCTATTTGTTTCTCAATAAAATACTGAGTAAGACATTGAAAAGGGGAGAAGTTCGGTTTTTATTGCATATATCGACGTTTCAGCCGGATTAGAGCGGTTTTACGTGTACATCTTCCCTCGATAATATAAATGGAAAATCAAGAACATTTTAGTTATTTCTAATGAAAACACATTGATTTTTATCATTTGTATTAGAAACAACATTGTCATATGTCTTTTCTTGGATCTAAATAATACGAAACCTCGCTCTATGATTTGAAGGTAAAATCCTCAAATATGGTTAAATAGTGACTTTTTTCACGTTTTTCATGTAGTTTGATACTACGTAAATATATTCATTTTAACCAATATTTCGATTCTATTTTATGTAGAATCACGATATGTGATTAGGCCGTCAAATATCAGAATTTTGCAAAATATTGCATTTTAAGCAAGTTTTCTTGCATTTTGTTTCGTACGAAAAATCATCGAATTTAGCAATATTTTGACGTTTATCATTCCCTTTTCCTTTATGTGACTTTCCTTTATGTGAACAAAAGATCATCGAATTAGGCAATATTTTGCCGTTTTTCTACGTTTTTGTGAATTTTCAGTCTATGGGTATTAATTCATATATATACGATAAAAATGATGCAAACCCATAATTGATTAGATAATAACCTTAAATACTTTATTTTCAATCATCTATTTGTTTCTCGTTAAAATACTGAGTAAGATATTAAAAAGGGGATAAGTTCGGTTTTTATTGCATATACGTTTCAGCCGGAATAAAGCGATTTTCGTGTACATCTTCCATCGGTAATATAAACGGAAAATCAGTAACATTTTAGTTAATACTAATGAAAACACATTGATTTTTATCATTTGTATTGGAAACAACATTGTCATATGTCTTTTCTTGGATCTAAATAATACGAAACCTCGCTCTATGATTTGCAGTTAAAATCCTCAAATATGGTTAAATATTGACTTTTTTCACCTTTTTCATGTTGTTTGATATTACGTAAATATATTCATTTTTACCAATATTTCGATACTATTTCATGTAGTATCGCGATATGTGATTTGGCCTTCAAATCTCAGAATTTTGCATAATATGGCATTTTAAGCAAGTTTTCTTGCATTTTGTTTCGTACGAAAAATCATCGAATTTAGCAATATTTTGACGTTTATCATCCCCTTTTCCTTTATGTGACTTAAACAAAATATCATCGACTTAGGCAATATTTTGCCGTTTTCCACGTTTTTGTGAATTTACAGTCTATGGGTATTAATTCATATATATACGATAAAAATTATGCAAACACATAATTGATTAGATAATAACCTTAAATACTTCATTTTCAATCAACTATTTGTTTCTCGTTAAAATACTGAGTAAGATATTGAAAAGGGGAGAAGTTCGGTTTTTATTCGTATATCGACGTTTCAGCCGGAATAGAGCGGTTTTACGTGTACATCTTCCCTCGGAAATATAAACGGAAAATCAGGAACATTTTTGTTAATTCTAATGAAAACACATTGATTTTTATCATTTGTATTGGAAACAGCATTGTCATATGTCTTTTCTTGGATCTAAATAATACGAAACCTCGCTCTATGATTTGAAGTTAAAATCCTTAAACATGGTTAAATAGCGACTTTTTTCACGTTTTTCATGTTACTGTTGATACTACGTATATATATTCATTTTTACCAATATTTCGACTCTATTTCATGTAGTATCACGATATGTGATTTGGCCGTCAAATATCAGAATTTCGCAAAATATTGCATTTTAAGCAAGTTTTCTTGCATTTTGTTTCCTACGAAAAATCATCGAATTTAGCAATATTTTGACGTTAATCATCCCCTTTTCCTTTATGTGATTTAAACAAAAGATCATCGAATTAGGCAATATTTTGCCATTTTCTACGTTTTTGTGAATTTTCAGTCCATGGGTATTAATTCATATATATACGATAAAAATGATGCAAACCCATAATTGATTAGATGCTTTATGATATATATTCATTTTTACCAATATTTCGATTCTATTTCATGTAGTATCACGATATGTGATTTGGCCTTCAAATCTCAGAATTTCGCATAATATTGCATTTTAAGCAAGTTTTCTTGCATTTTGTTTCGTACGAAAAATCATCGAATTTAGCAATATTTTGACGTTTATCATCCCCTTTTCCTTTATGTGATTTAAACAAAATATCATCGAATTAGGCAATATTTTGCCGTTTTTCCACGTTTTTGTGAATTTTCAGTCTATGGGTATTAATTCATATATATACGATAAAAATGATGCAAACACATAATTGATTAGATAATAACCTTAAATCCTTCATTTTCAATCATCTATTTGTTTCTCAATAAAATACTGAGTAAGATATTAAAAAGGGGAGAAGTTTGGTTTTTATTGCATATATTGACGTTTCAGCCGGATTAGATTACGTGTACATCTTCCCTCGGTAATATAAACGGAAAATCATAAACATTTTTGTTAATTCAAATGAAAACACATTGTTTTTTATCATTTGTATTAGAAACAACATTGTCATATGTCTTTTCTTGGATCTAAATAATACGAAACCTCGCTCTATGATTTGAAGTTAAAATCCTCAAAAATGGTTAAATAGTGACTTTTTTCACGTTTTTCATGTAGTTTGATATATTCATTTTTACCAATATTTCGATTCTATTTTATGTAGTTTCATGATATGTGATTTGGCCTTCAAATCTCAGAATTTCGCATAATATTGCATTTTAAGCAAGTTTTCTTGCATTTTGTTTCGTACGAAAAATCATGAAATTTAGCAATATTTTGACGTTTATCATCCCCTTTTCCTTTATGTGACATAAACAAAATATCATCGAATTAGGCAATATTTTGCCGTTTTCCACGTTTCTGTGAATTTACAGTCTATGGGTATTAATTCATATATATACGATAAAAATTATGCAAACACATAATTGATTAGATAATAACCTTAAATACTTCATTTTCAATCATCTATTTGTTTCTCGTTAAAATACTGAGTAAGATATTGAAAAGGGGAGAAGTTCAGTTTTTATTGCATATATCGACGTTTCAGCCGGATTAGAGCGGTTTTACGTGTACATCTTCCCTCGATAATATAAATGGAAAATCAAGAACATTTTAGTTAATTCTAATGAAAACACATTGATTTTTATCATTTGTATTGGAAACAACATTGTCATATGTCTTTTCTTGGATCTAAATAATACGAAACCTCGCTCTATGATTTGAAGTTAAAATCCTCAAATATGGTTAAATAGTGACTTTTTTCACGTTTTTCATGTAGTTTGATACTACGTAAATATATTCATTTTAACCAATATTTCGATTCTATTTTATGTAGAATCACGATATGTGATTAGGCCGTCAAATATCAGAATTTCGCAAAATATTGCATTTTAAGCAAGTTTTCTTGCATTTTGTTTCGTACGAAAAATCATCGAATTTAGCAATATTTTGACGTTTATCATCCCCTTTTCCTTTATATGACTTAAACAAAAGATCATCGAATTAGGCAATATTTTGCCGTTTTTCTACGTTTTTGTGAATTTTCAGTCTATGGGTATTAATTCATATATATACGATAAAAATGATGCAAACCCATAATTGATTAGATAATAACCTTAAATACTTTATTTTCAATCATCTATTTGTTTCTCGTTAAAATACTGAGTAAGATATTAAAAAGGGGATAAGTTCGGTTTTTATTGCACATACGTTTCAGCCGGAATAAAGCGATTTTCGTGTACATCTTCCATCGGTAATATAAACGGAAAATCAGTAACATTTTAGTTAATACTAATGAAAACACATTGATTTTTATCATTTGTATTGGAAACAACATTGTCATATGTCTTTTCTTGGATCTAAATAATAAGAAACCTCGCTCTATGATTTGCAGTTAAAATCCTCAAATATGGTTAAATATTGACTTTTTTCACGTTTTTCATGTTGTTTGATATTACGTAAATATATTCATTTTTACCAATATTTCGATACTATTTCATGTAGTATCGCGATATGTGATTTGGCCTTCAAATCTCAGAATTTCGCATAATATTGCATTTTAAGCAAGTTTTCTTGCATTTTGTTTCGTACGAAAAATCATGAAATTTAGCAATATTTTGACGTTTATCATCCCCTTTTCCTTTATGTGACATAAACAAAATATCATCGAATTAGGCAATATTTTGCCGTTTTCCACGTTTTTGTGAATTTACAGTCTATGGGTATTAATTCATATATATACGATAAAAATTATGCAAACACATAATTGATTAGATAATAACCTTAAATACTTCATTTTCAATCATCTATTTGTTTCTCGTTAAAATACTGAGTAAGATATTGAAAAGGGGAGAAGTTCAGTTTTTATTGCATATATCGACGTTTCAGCCGGATTAGAGCGGTTTTACGTGTACATCTTCCCTCGATAATATAAATGGAAAATCAAGAACATTTTAGTTAATTCTAATGAAAACACATTGATTTTTATCATTTGTATTGGAAACAACATTGTCATATGTCTTTTCTTGGATCTAAATAATACGAAACCTCGCTCTATGATTTGAAGTTAAAATCCTCAAATATGGTTAAATAGTGACTTTTTTCACGTTTTTCATGTAGTTTGATACTACGTAAATATATTCATTTTAACCAATATTTCGATTCTATTTTATGTAGAATCACGATATGTGATTAGGCCGTCAAATATCAGAATTTCGCAAAATATTGCATTTTAAGCAAGTTTTCTTGCATTTTGTTTCGTACGAAAAATCATCGAATTTAGCAATATTTTGACGTTTATCATCCCCTTTTCCTTTATGTGACTTTCCTTTATGTGAACAAAAGATCATCGAATTAGGCAATATTTTGCCGTTTTTCTACGTTTTTGTGATTTTTCAGTCTATGGGTATTAATTCATATATATACGATAAAAATGATGCAAACCCATAATTGATTAGATAATAACCTTAAATACTTTATTTTCAATCATCTATTTGTTTCTCGTTAAAATACTGAGTAAGATATTAAAAAGGGGATAAGTTCGGTTTTTATTGCATATACGTTTCAGCCGGAATAAAGCGATTTTCGTGTACATCTTCCATCGGTAATATAAACGGAAAATCAGTAACATTTTAGTTAATACTAATGAAAACACATTGATTTTTATCATTTGTATTGGAAACAACATTGTCATATGTCTTTTCTTGGATCTAAATAATACGAAACCTCGCTCTATGATTTGCAGTTAAAATCCTCAAATATGGTTAAATATTGACTTTTTTCACCTTTTTCATGTTGTTTGATATTACGTAAATATATTCATTTTTACCAATATTTCGATACTATTTCATGTAGTATCGCGATATGTGATTTGGCCTTCAAATCTCAGAATTTTGCATAATATGGCAATTTAAGCAAGTTTTCTTGCATTTTGTTTCGTACGAAAAATCATCGAATTTAGCAATATTTTGACGTTTATCATCCCCTTTTCCTTTATGTGACTTAAACAAAATATCATCGAATTAGGCAATATTTTGCCGTTTTCCACGTTTTTGTGAATTTACAGTCTATGGGTATTAATTCATATATATACGATAAAAATTATGCAAACACATAATTGATTAGATAATAACCTTAAATACTTCATTTTCAATCAACTATTTGTTTCTCGTTAAAATACTGAGTAAGATATTGAAAAGGGGAGAAGTTCGGTTTTTATTCGTATATCGACGTTTCAGCCGGAATAGAGCGGTTTTACGTGTACATCTTCCCTCGGAAATATAAACGGAAAATCAGGAACATTTTTGTTAATTCTAATGAAAACACATTGATTTTTATCATTTGTATTGGAAACAGCATTGTCATATGTCTTTTCTTGGATCTAAATAATACGAAACCTCGCTCTATGATTTGAAGTTAAAATCCTTAAACATGGTTAAATAGCGACTTTTTTCACGTTTTTCATGTTACTGTTGATACTACGTATATATATTCATTTTTACCAATATTTCGACTCTATTTCATGTAGTATCACGATATGTGATTTGGCCGTCAAATATCAGAATTTTGCAAAATATTGCATTTTAAGCAAGTTTTCTTGCATTTTGTTTCCTACGAAAAATCATCGAATTTAGCAATATTTTGACGTTTATCATCCCCTTTTCCTTTATGTGATTTAAACAAAAGATCATCGATTTAGGCAATATTTTGCCATTTTCTACGTTTTTGTGAATTTTCAGTCCATGGGTATTAATTCATATATATACGATAAAAATGATGCAAACCCATAATTGATTAGATGCTCTATGATATATATTCATTTTTACCAATATTTCGATTCTATTTCATGTAGTATCACGATATGTGATTTGGCCTTCAAATCTCAGAATTTCGCATAATATTGCATTTTAAGCAAGTTTTCTTGCATTTTGTTTCGTACGAAAAATCATCGAATTTAGCAATATTTTGACGTTTATCATCCCCTTTTCCTTTATGTGATTTAAACAAAATATCATCGAATTAGGCAATATTTTGCCGTTTTTCCACGTTTTTGTGAATTTTCAGTCTATGGGTATTAATTCATATATATACGATAAAAATGATGCAAACACATAATTGATTAGATAATAACCTTAAATCCTTCATTTTCAATCATCTATTTGTTTCTCAATAAAATACTGAGTAAGATATTAAAAAGGGGAGAAGTTTGGTTTTTATTGCATATATTGACGTTTCAGCCGGATTAGATTACGTGTACATCTTCCCTCGGTAATATAAACGGAAAATCATAAACATTTTAGTTAATTCAAATGAAAACACATTGTTTTTTATCATTTGTATTAGAAGCAACATTGTCATATGTCTTTTCTTGGATCTAAATAATACGAAACCTCGCTCTATGATTTGAAGGTAAAATCCTCAAATATGGTAAAATAGTGACTTTTTCACGTTAATCATGTAGTTTGATATTACGTAAATATATTAATTTTTACCAATATTTCGATACTATTTCATGTAGTATCACGATATGTGATTTGGCCTTCAAATCTCAGAATTTCGCATAATATTGCATTTTAAGCAAGTTTTCTTGCATTTTGTTTCGTACGAAAAATCATGAAATTTAGCAATATTTTGACGTTTATCATCCCCTTTTCCTTTATGTGACAAAAACAAAATATCATCGAATTAGGCAATATTTTGCCGTTTTCCACGTTTTTGTGAATTTTCAGTCTATGGGTATTAATTCATATATATACGATAAAAATGATGCAAACCCATAATTGATTAGATAATAACCTTAAATACTTTATTTTCAATCATCTATTTGTTTCTCGTTAAAATACTGAGTAAGATATTAAAAAGGGGATAAGTTCGGTTTTTATTGCACATACGTTTCAGCCGGAATAAAGCGATTTTCGTGTACATCTTCCATCGGTAATATAAACGGAAAATCAGTAACATTTTAGTTAATACTAATGAAAACACATTGATTTTTATCATTTGTATTGGAAACAACATTGTCATATGTCTTTTCTTGGATCTAAATAATACGAAACCTCGCTCTATGATTTGCAGTTAAAATCCTCAAATATGGTTAAATATTGACTTTTTTCACGTTTTTCATGTTGTTTGATATTACGTAAATATATTCATTTTTACCAATATTTCGATACTATTTCATGTAGTATCGCGATATGTGATTTGGCCTTCAAATCTCAGAATTTCGCATAATATTGCATTTTAAGCAAGTTTTCTTGCATTTTGTTTCGTACGAAAAATCATGAAATTTAGCAATATTTTGACGTTTATCATCCCCTTTTCCTTTATGTGACATAAACAAAATATCATCGAATTAGGCAATATTTTGCCGTTTTCCACGTTTTTGTGAATTTACAGTCTATGGGTATTAATTCATATATATACGATAAAAATTATGCAAACACATAATTGATTAGATAATAACCTTAAATACTTCATTTTCAATCATCTATTTGTTTCTCGTTAAAATACTGAGTAAGATATTGAAAAGGGGAGAAGTTCAGTTTTTATTGCATATATCGACGTTTCAGCCGGATTAGAGCGGTTTTACGTGTACATCTTCCCTCGATAATATAAATGGAAAATCAAGAACATTTTAGTTAATTCTAATGAAAACACATTGATTTTTATCATTTGTATTGGAAACAACATTGTCATATGTCTTTTCTTGGATCTAAATAATACGAAACCTCGCTCTATGATTTGAAGTTAAAATCCTCAAATATGGTTAAATAGTGACTTTTTTCACGTTTTTCATGTAGTTTGATACTACGTAAATATATTCATTTTAACCAATATTTCGATTCTATTTTATGTAGAATCACGATATGTGATTAGGCCGTCAAATATCAGAATTTCGCAAAATATTGCATTTTAAGCAAGTTTTCTTGCATTTTGTTTCGTACGAAAAATCATCGAATTTAGCAATATTTTGACGTTTATCATCCCCTTTTCCTTTATGTGACTTTCCTTTATGTGAACAAAAGATCATCGAATTAGGCAATATTTTGCCGTTTTTCTACGTTTTTGTGAATTTTCAGTCTATGGGTATTAATTCATATATATACGATAAAAATGATGCAAACCCATAATTGATTAGATAATAACCTTAAATACTTTATTTTCAATCATCTATTTGTTTCTCGTTAAAATACTGAGTAAGATATTAAAAAGGGGATAAGTTCGGTTTTTATTGCATATACGTTTCAGCCGGAATAAAGCGATTTTCGTGAACATCTTCCATCGATAATATAAACGGAAAATCAGTAACATTTTAGTTAATACTAATGAAAACACATTGATTTTTATCATTTGTATTGGAAACAACATTGTCATATGTCTTTTCTTGGATCTAAATAATACGAAACCTCGCTCTATGATTTGCAGTTAAAATCCTCAAATATGGTTAAATATTGACTTTTTTCACGTTTTTCATGTTGTTTGATATTACGTAAATATATTCATTTTTACCAATATTTCGATACTATTTCATGTAGTATCGCGATATGTGATTTGGCCTTCAAATCTCAGAATTTTGCATAATATGGCATTTTAAGCAAGTTTTCTTGCATTTTGTTTCGTACGAAAAATCATCGAATTTAGCAATATTTTGACGTTTATCATCCCCTTTTCCTTTATGTGACTTAAACAAAATATCATCGAATTAGGCAATATTTTGCCGTTTGCCACGTTTTTGTGAATTTACAGTCTATGGGTATTAATTCATATATATACGATAAAAATTATGCAAACACATAATTGATTAGATAATAACCTTAAATACTTCATTTTCAATCAACTATTTGTTTCTCGTTAAAATACTGAGTAAGATATTGAAAAGGGGAGAAGTTCGGTTTTTATTCGTATATCGACGTTTCAGCCGGAATAGAGCGGTTTTACGTGTACATCTTCCCTCGGAAATATAAACGGAAAATCAGGAACATTTTTGTTAATTCTAATGAAAACACATTGATTTTTATCATTTGTATTGGAAACAGCATTGTCATATGTCTTTTCTTGGATCTAAATAATACGAAACCTCGCTCTATGATTTGAAGTTAAAATCCTTAAACATGGTTAAATAGCGACTTTTTTTCACGTTTTTCATGTTACTGTTGATACTACGTATATATATTCATTTTTACCAATATTTCGACTCTATTTCATGTAGTATCACGGTATGTGATTTGGCCGTCAAATATCAGAATTTCGCAAAATATTGCATTTTAAGCAAGTTTTCTTGCATTTTGTTTCCTACGAAAAATCATCGAATTTAGCAATATTTTGACGTTTATCATCCCCTTTTCCTTTATGTGATTTAAACAAAAGATCATCGAATTAGGCAATATTTTGCCATTTTCTACGTTTTTGTGAATTTTCAGTCCATGGGTATTAATTCATATATATACGATAAAAATGATGCAAACCCATAATTGATTAGATGCTTTATGATATATATTCATTTTTACCAATATTTCGATTCTATTTCATGTAGTATCACGATATGTGATTTGGCCTTCAAATCTCAGAATTTCGCATAATATTGCATTTTAAGCAAGTTTTCTTGCATTTTGTTTCGTACGAAAAATCATCGAATTTAGCAATATTTTGACGTTTATCATCCCCTTTTCCTTTATGTGATTTAAACAAAATATCATCGAATTAGGCAATATTTTGCCGTTTTTCCACGTTTTTGTGAATTTTCAGTCTATGGGTATTAATTCATATATATACGATAAAAATGATGCAAACACATAATTGATTAGATAATAACCTTAAATCCTTCATTTTCAATCATCTATTTGTTTTTCAATAAAATACTGAGTAAGATATTAAAAAGGGGAGAAGTTTGGTTTTTATTGCATATATTGACGTTTCAGCCGGATTAGATTACGTGTACATCTTCCCTCGGTAATATAAACGGAAAATCATAAACATTTTAGTTAATTCAAATGAAAACACATTGTTTTTTATCATTTGTATTAGAAACAACATTGTCATATGTCTTTTCTTGGATCTAAATAATACGAAACCTCGCTCTATGATTTGAAGGTAAAATCCTCAAATATGGTAAAATAGTGACTTTTTCACGTTAATCATGTAGTTTGATATTACGTAAATATATTAATTTTTACCAATATTTCGATACTATTTCATGTAGTATCACGATATGTGATTTGGCCTTCAAATCTCAGAATTTCGCATAATATTGCATTTTAAGCAAGTTTTCTTGCATTTTGTTTCGTACTAAAAATCATCGAATTTAGCAATATTTTGACGTTTATCATCCCCTTTTCCTTTATGTGATTTAAACAAAATATCATCGAATTAGGCAATATTTTGCCGTTTTTCCACGTTTATGTGAATTTTCAGTTTATTGGTATTAATTCATTATATATATACGATAAAAATGATGCAAACACATAATAGTTATGATTAATGATTAAAATGATTAGATAATAACCGTAAATACTTCATTTTCAATCAACTATTTGTTTCTCGTTAAAATACTGAGTAAGATATTGAAAAGGGGAGAAGTTCGGTTTTTATTGCATATATCGACGTTTCAGCCGGATTAGAGCGGTTTTACGTATACATCTTCCCTCGGTAATATAAACGGAAAATCAGGAACATTTTAGTTAATTCTAATGAAAACACATTGATTTTTATCATTTGTATTGGAAACAAAATTGTCATACGTCTTTTCTTGGATCTAAATAATACGAAACCTCGCTCTATGATTTGAAGTTAAAATCCTCAAATATGGTTAAATAGTGACTTTTTTCACGTTTTTCATGTAGTTTGATACTACGTAAATATATTCATTTTTACCAATATTTCGATTCTATTTCATGTAGTATCACGATATGTGATTTGGCCTTCAAATCTTAGAATTTCGCATAATATTGCATTTTAAGAAAGTTTTCTTGCATTTTGTTTCGTACGAAAAATCATCGAATTTAGCAATATTTTGACGATTATCATCCCCTTTTCCTTTATGTGATTTAAACAAAATATCATCGAATTAGGCAATATTTTGCCGTTTTTCCACGTTTTTGTGAATTTTCAGTCTATGGGTATTAATTCATATTTATACGATAAAAATGATGCAAACACATAATTGATTAGATAATAACCTTAAATACTTCATTTTCAATCATCTATTTGTTTCTCGTTAAAATACTGAGGAAGATATTGAAAAGGGGAGAAGTTCGGTTTTTATTGCATATATCGACGTTTCAGCCGGAATAGAGCGATTTTCGTGTACATCTTCCATCGGAAAATCGGAAAATCAGTATAATCAGTAAACGGAAAATCAGTAACATTTTAGTTAATACTAATGAAAACACATTGATTTTTATCATTTGTATTGGAAACAACATTGTCATATGTCTTTTCTTGGATCTAAATAATACGAAACCTCGCTCTATGATTTGAAGTTAAAATCCTCAAATATGGTTAAATATTGACTTTTTTCACGTTTTCATGTAGTTTGATACTACGTAAATATATTCATTTTTACCAATATTTCGATACTATTTCATGTAGTATCACGATATGTGATTTGGCCTTCAAATCTCAGAATTTCGCATAATATTGCATTTTAAGGAAGTTTTCTTGCATTTAGTTTCGTACGAAAAATCATCGAATTTAGCAATATTTTGACGTTTATCATCCCCTTTTCCATTATGTGCTTTAAACAAAATATCAACGAATTAGGCAATATTTTGCCGTTTTTCCACGTTTTTGTGAATTTTCAGTCTATGGGTATTAATTCATATATATACGATAAAAATGATGCAAACACATAATTGATTAGATAATAACCTTAAATACTTCATTTTCAATCATCTATTTGTTTCTCGTTAAAATACTGAGCAAGATATAGAAAAGGGGAGAAGTTCGGTTTTTATTGCATATATCGACGTTTCAGCCGGATTAGAGCGGTTTTACGTGTACATCTTCTCTCGGTAATATAAACGGAAAATCATAAACATTTTAGTTAATTCAAATGAAAACACATTGTTTTTATCATTTGTATTAGAAACAACATTGTCATATGTCTTTTCTTGGATCTAAATAATACGAAACCTCGCTCTATGATTTGAAGGTAAAATCCTCAAATATGGTAAAATAGTGACTTTTTCACGTTAATCATGTAGTTTGACATTACGTAAATGTATTCATTTTTACCAATATTTCGATACTATTTCATGTAGTATCACGATATGTAATTTGGCCTTCAAATCTCAGAATTTCGCATAATATTGCATTTTAAGCAAGTTTTCTTGAATTTTGTTTCGTACGAAAAATCATCGAATTTAGCAATATTTTGACGTTTAACATCCCCTTTTCCTTTATGTGATTTAAACAAAATATCATCGAATTAAGCAATATTTTGCCGTTTTTCCACGTTTATGTGAATTTTCAGTTTATTGGTATTAATTCATTATATATACGATAAAAATGATGCAAACACATAATAATTATGATTAATGATTAAAATGATTAGATAATAACCATAAATACTTCATTTTCAATCAACTATTTGTTTCTCGTTAAAATACTGAGTAGGATATTGAAAAGGGGAGAAGTTCGGTTTTTATTGCATATATCGACGTTTCAGCCGGATTAGAGCGGTTTTACGTGTACATCTTCCCTCGGTAATATAAACGGAAAATCAGGAACATTTTAGTTAATTCTAATGAAAACACATTGATTTTTATCATTTGTATTGGAAACAACATTGTCATATGTCTTTTCTTGGATCTAAATAGTACGAAACCTCGCTCTATGATTTCAACGTAAAATCCTCATATATGGTAAAATAGTGAAATTTTCACGTTAATCATGTAGTTTGATATTACGTAAATATATTCATTTTAACCAATATTTCGATGCCATTTCATGTAGTATCACGATATGTGATTTGGCCTTTAAATCTCAGAATTTAGCATAATATTGCATTTTAAGCAAGTTTTCTTCCATTTTGTTTCGTACGAAAAATCATCGAATTTAGCAATATTTTGACGTTTAACATCCCCTTTTCCTTTATGTTATTTAAACAAAATATCATCGAATTAGGCAATATTTTGCCGTTTTTCCACGTTTTTGTGAATTTTCAGTCCATGGGTATTAATTCATATATATACGATAAAAATGATGCAAACCCATAATTGATTAGATGCTTTATGATATATATTCATTTTTACCAATATTTCGATTCTATTTCATGTAGTATCACGATATGTGATTTGGCCTTCAAATCTCAGAATTTCGCATAATATTGCATTTTAAGCAAGTTTTCTTGCATTTTGTTTCGTACGAAAAATCATCGAATTTAGCAATATTTTGACGTTTATCATCCCCTTTTCCTTTATGTGATTTAAACAAAATATCATCGAATTAGGCAATATTTAGCCGTTTTTCCACGTTTTTGTGAATTTTCAGTCTATGGGTATTAATTCATATATATACGATAAAAATGATGCAAACACATAATAATTATGATTAATAATTAAAATGATTAGATAATAACCTTAAATACTTCATTTTCAATCAACTATTTGTTTCTCGTTAAAATAATGAGTAAGATATTGAAAAGGGGAGAAGTTCGTTTTTTATTGCACATATCGACGTTTCAGCCGGATTAGAACGGTTTTACATGTACATCTTCCCTCGGTAATATAAACGGAAAATCAAAAACATTTTAGTTAATTCTAATGAAAACACATTGTTTTTTATCATTTGTATTGGAAACAACATTGTCATGTCTTTTCTTGGATCTAAATAATACGAAACCTCGCTCTATGATTTGAAGGTAAAATTCTCAAATATGGTAAAATAGTGACTTTTTCACGTTAATCATGTAGTTTGATATTACGTAAATATATTCATTTTTACTAATATTTCGATACTATTTCATGTAGTATCACGATATGTGATTTGGCCTTCAAATCTCAGAATTTCGCATAATATTGCATTTTAAGCAAGTTTTCTTGCATTTTGTTTCGTACGAAAAATCATCGAATTTAGCAATATTTTGACGTTTATCGTCGTTTATCGTGTACATCTTCCCTCGGTAATATAAATGGAAAATCAAGAACATTTTAGTTAATTCTAATGAAAACACATTGATTTTTATCATTTGTATTGGAAACAATATTGTCATGTGATTTGGCCTTCAAATCTCAGAATTTCGCATAATATTGCATTTTAAGCAAGTTTTCTTGCATTTTGTTTCGTACGAAAAATCATCGAATTTAGCAATATTTTGACGTTTATCATCCCCTTTTCCCTTATGTGATTTAAACAAAATATCATCGAATTAGGCAATATTTTGCCGTTTTTCCACGTTTTTGTGAATTTTCAGTCTATGGGTATTAATTCATATATATACGATAAAAATGATGCAAACACATAAATGATTAGATAATAACCTTAAATACTTCATTTTCATTCATCTATTTGTTTCTCGTTAAAATACTGAGTAAGATATTGAAAAGGGGAGAAGTTCGGTTTCTATTGCATATATCGACGTTTCAGCCGGATTAGAGCGGTTTTACGTGTACATCTTCCCTCGATAATATAAATGGAAAATCAAGAACATTTTAGTTAATTCTAATGAAAACACATTGATTTTTATCATTTGTATTGGAAACAACATTGTCATATGTCTTTTCTTGGATCTAAATAATACGAAACCTCGCTCTATGATTTGAAGTTAAAATCCTCAAAAATGGTTAAATAGTGAATTTTTTCACGTTTTTCATGTAGTTTGATATATTCATTTTTACCAATATTTCGATTCTATTTCATGTAGTATCATGATATGTGATTTGGCCTTCAAATCTCAGAATTTCGCATAATATTGCATTTTAAGCAAGTTTTCTTGCATTTTGTTTCGTACGAAAAATCATCGAATTTAGCAATATTTTGACGTTCATCATCCCCTTTTCCTTTATGTGATTTAAACAAAATATCATCGAATTAGGCAATATTTTGCCGTTTTTCCACGTTTTTGTGAATTTTCAGTCTATGGGTATTAATTTATATTCATATATATAATTTATAATGCATATATCGACGTTTCAGCCGGATTAGAACAGTTTTACGTGTACATCTTCCCTCGGTAATATAAACGGAAAATCAAGAACATTTTAGTTAATTCTAATGAAAACACATTGTTTTTTATCATTTGTATTGGAAACAACATTGTCATATGTCTTTTCTTGGATCTAAATAATACGAAACCTCGCTCTATGATTTGAAGGTAAAATCCTCATATATGGTAAAATAGTGACTTTTTCACGTTAATCATGTAGATTGATATTACGTAAATATATTTATTTTTACCAATATTTCGATACTATTTCATGTAGTATCACGATATGTGGTTTGGCCTTCAAATCTCAGAATTTCGCATAATATTGCATTTTAAGCAAGTTTTCTTGCATTTTGTTTCGTACGAAAAATCATCGAATTTAGCAATATTTTGACGTTTATCATCCCCTTTTCCTTTATGTAATTTAAACAAAATATCATCGAATTAGGCAATATTTTGCCGTTTTTCCACGTTAATGTGAATTTTCAGTTTATTGGTATTAATTCATTATATATACGATAAAAATGATGCAAACACATAATAATTATGATTAATGATTAAAATGATTAGATAATAACCTTAAATACTTCATTTTCAATCAACTATTTGTTTCTTGTTAAAATACTGAGTAAGATATTGAAAAGGGGAGAAGTTCGGTTTTTATTGCATATATCGACGTTTCAGCCGGATTAGAACGGTTTTATGTTTACATCTTCCCTCGGTAATATAAACGGAAAATCAAGAACATTTTAGTTAATTCTAATGAAAACACATTGCTTTTTATCATTTGTATTGGAAACAACACTCTCATATGTCTTTTCTAGGATCTAAATAATACGAAACCTCGCTCTATGATTTGAAGTTAAAATCCTCATATGTGGTTAAATAGTGACTTTTTCACGTTTTTCATGTAGTTTGATACTAGGTATATATATATTCATTTTTACCAATATTTTGATTCTATTTCATGTAGTATTACGATATGTGATTTGGCCTTCAAATCTCAGAATTTCGCATAATATTGCATTTTATGCAAGTTTTCTTGCATTTTGTTTCGTATGAAAAATCATCGAATTTAGCAATATTTTGACGTTCATCATCCCCTTTTCCTTTATGTGATTTAAACAAAATATCGAATTAGGCAATATTTTGCCGTTTTTCCACGTTTTTGTGAATTTTCAGTCTATGGGTATTAATTCATATATATACGATAAAAATGATGCAAACACATAATTCATTAGATAATAACCTTAAATACTTCATTTTCAATCATCTATTTGGTAAAATACTGATTAAGATATTGAAAAGGGGAGAAGTTCGGTTTTTATTGCATATATCGACGTTTCAGCCGGATTAGAGCGGTTTTACGTGTACATCTTCCCTCGGTAATATAAACGGAAAATCAAGAACATTTTAGTTAATTCTAATGAAAACACATTGTTTTTTATCATTTGTATTGGAAACAACATTGTCATATGTCTTTTCTTGGATCTAAATAGTACGAAACCTCGCTCTATGATTTCAACATAAAATCCTCATATATGGTAAAATAGTGAAATTTTCACGTTAATCATGTAGTTTGATATTACGTAAATATATTCATTTTAACCAATATTTCGATACTATTTCATGTAGTATCACGATATGTGATTTGGCCTTTAAATCTCAGAATTTCGCATAATATTGCATTTTAAGCAAGTTTTCTTCCATTTTGTTTCGTACGAAAAATCATCGAATTTTGCAATATTTTGACGTTTAACATTCCCTTTTCCTTTATGTTATTTAAACAAAATATCATCGAATTAGGCAATATTTTGCCGTTTTTCCACGTTTATGTGAATTTTCAGTTTATTGGTATTAATTCATTATATATACGATAAAAATTATGCAAACACATAATAATTATGATTAATGATTAAAATGATTAGATAATAACCTTAAATACTTCATTTTCAATCAACTATTTGTTTCTCGTTAAAATAATGAGTAAGATATTGAAAAGGGCAGAAGTTCGGTTTTTATTGCACATATCGACGTTTCAGCCGGATTAGAGCGGTTTTACGTGTACATCTTCCCTCGGTAATATAAACGGAAAATCAAGAACATTTTAGTTAATTCTAATGAAAACACATTGTTTTTTACGTTTGTATTGGAAACATCATTTTCATATGTCTTTTCTTGGATCTAAATAATACGAAACTTCGCTCTATGATTTGGAGTTAAAATCCTCAAATATGGTTAAATAGTGACTTTTTCACGTTTTTCATGTAGTTTGATACTACGTAAATATATTCATTTTTACCAACATTTCGATTCTATTTCATGTAGTATCACGATATGTGATTTGGCCTTCAAATCTCAGAATTTCGCATAATATTGCATTTTAAGCAAGTTTTCTTGCATTTTGTTTCGTACGAAAAATCATCGAATTTAGCAATATTTTAACGTTTATCATCCCCTTTTCCTTTATGTGATTTAAACAAAATATCATCGAATAAGGCAATATTTTGCCGTTTTTCCACGTTTTTGTGAATTTTCAGTCTATGGGTATTAATTCATATATATACGATAAAAATGATGCAAACACATAATTGATTAGATAATAGCCTTAAATACTTCATTTTCAATCATCTATTTGTTTCTCGTAAAATACTGAGTAAGATATTGAAAAGGGGAGAAGTTCGGATTTTATTGCATATATCGACGTTTCAGCCGGATTAGAACGGTTTTACGTGTACATCTTCCCTCGGTAATATAAACGGAAAATCAAGAACATTTTAGTTAATTCTAATGAAAACACATTGCTTTTTATCATTTGTATTGGAAACAACACTGTCATATGTCTTTTCTTGGATCTAAATAATACGAAACCTCGCTCTATGATTTGAAGTTAAAAACCTCATATGTGGTTAAATATTGACTTTTTTCACGTTTTTCATGTAGTTTGATACTACGTATATATATTCATTTTTACCAATATTTCGATTCTATTTCATGTAGTATTACGATATGTGATTTGGCCTTCAAATCTCAGAATTTCGCATAATATTGCATTTTATGCAAGTTTTCTTGCATTTTGTTTCGTATGAAAAATCATCGAATTTAGCAATATTTTGACGTTCATCATCCCCTTTTCCTTTATGTGATTTAAACAAAATATCGAATTAGGCAATATTTTGCCGTTTTCCACGTTTTTGTGAATTTACAGTCTATGGGTATTAATTCATATATATACGATAAAAATGATGCAAACACATAATTGATTAGATAATAACCTTAAATACTTCATTTTCAATCATCTATTTGTTTCTCGTTAAAATACTGAGTAAGCTATTGAAAAGGGGAGAAGTTCTGTTTTTATTGCATATATCGACGTTTCAGCCGGAATAGAGCGATTTTCGTGTACATCTTCCATCGGTAATACAAACGGAAAATCAGGATCATTTTAGTTAATACTAATGAAAACACATTGATTTTTATCATTTGTATTGGAAACAACATTGTCATATGTCTTTTCTTGGATCTAAATAATACGAAACCTCGCTCTATGATTTGAAGGTAAAATCCTCAAATATGGTTATATATTGACTTTTTTCACGTTTTTCATGTAGTTTGATATTACGTAAATATATTCATTTTTACCAATATTTCAATACTATTTCATGTAGTATCACGATATGTGATTTGGCCTTCAAATCTCAGAATTTCGCATAATATAAGCAAGTTTTCTTGCATTTCGTTTCGTACGAAAAATCATCGAATTTAGCAATCTTATGACGTTTATTATCCCCTTTTCCTTTATGTGACTTAAACAAAATATCATCGAATTAGGCAATATTTTGCCGTTTTCCACGTTTTTGTGAATTTACAGTCTATGGGTAATAATTCATATATATACGATAAAAATGATGCAAACACATAATTGATTAGATAATAACCTTAAATACTTCATTTTCAATCATCTATTTGTTTCTCGTTAAAATACTGAGTAAGATATTGAAAAGGGGAGAAGTTCTGTTTTTATTGCATATATCGACGTTTCAGCCGGAATAGAGCGATTTTCGTGTACATCTTCCATCGGTAATACAAACGGAAAATCAGGAACATTTTAGTTAATTCTAATGAAAAAACATTGATTTTTATCATTGGTATTGGAAACAACATTGTCATATGTCTTTTCTTGGATCTAAATAATACGAAACCTCGCTCTATGATTTGAAGTGAAAATCCTCAAATATGGTTAAATAGTGACTTTTTTCACGTTTTTCATGTAGTTTAATACTACGTAAATATATTCATTTTTACCAATATTTCGATTCTATTTCATGTAGTATCACAATATGTGATTTGGCCTTCAAATCTCAGAATTTCGCATAATATTGCATTTTATGCAAGTTTTCTTGCATTTTGTTTCGTATGAAAAATCATCGAATTTAGCAATATTTTGACGTTCATCATCCCCTTTTCCTTTATGTGATTTAAACAAAATATCGAATTAGGCAATATTTTGCAGTTTTTCCACGTTTTTGTGAATTTTCAGTCTATGGGTATTAATTCATATATATATGATAAAAATGATGCAGACACATAATTGATTAGATAATAACCTTAAATACTTCCTATTCAATCATCTATTTGTTTCTCGTTAAAATACTGTGCAAGATATTGAAAAGGGGAGAAGTTCGGTTTTAATTGCATATATCGACGTTTCAGCCGGATTAGAGCGGTTTTACGTGTACATCTTCCCTCGGTAATATAAACGGAAAATCAGGAACATTTTAGTTAATTCTAATGAAAACACATTGATTTTTATCATTTGTATTGGAAACAACATTGTCATATGTCTTTTCTTGGATCTAAATAATACGAAACCTCGCTCTATGATTTGAAGTTAAAATCCTCAAAAATGGTTAAATAGTGACTTTTTTCACGTTTTTCATGTAGTTTGATATATTCATTTTTACCAATATTTCGATTCTATTTCATGTAGTTTCATGATATGTGATTTGGCCTTCAAATCTCAGAATTTCGCATAATATTGCATTTTATGCAAGTTTTCTTGCATTTTGTTTCGTACGAAAAATCATCGAATTTAGCAATATTTTGACGTTTATCGTCGTTTATCGTGTACATCTTCCCTCGGTAATATAAATGGAAAATCAATAACATTTTAGTTAATTCTAATGAAAATACATTGATTTTTATCATTTGTATTGGAAACAATATTGTCATATGTCTTTTCTTGGATCTAAATAATACGAAACCTCGCTCTATGATTTGAAGGTAAAATCCTCAAATATGGTAAAATAGTGACTTTTTCACGTTAATCATGTAGTTTGATATTACGTAAATATATTCATTTTTACTAATATTTCGATACTATTTCATGTAGTATCACGATATGTGATTTGGCCTTCAAATCTCAGAATTTCGCATAATATTGCATTTTAAGCAAGTTTTCTTGCATTTTGTTTCGTACGAAAAATCAACGAATTTAGCAATATTTTGACGTTTATCGTCGTTTATCGTGTACATCTTCCCTCGGTAATATAAATGGAAAATCAATAACATTTTAGTTAATTCTAATAAAAACACATTGATTTTTATCATTTGTATTGGAAACAATATTGTCATATGTCTTTTCTTGGATCTAAATAATACGAAACCTCGCTCTATGATTTGGAGTTAAAATCCTCAAATATGGTTAAATAGTGAATTTTTTCACGTTTTTCATGTAGTTTGATACTACGTAAATATATTCATTTTTACGAATATTTCGATTCTATTTCATGTAGTATCACGATATGTGATTTGGCCTTCAAATCTCAGAATTTCGCATAATATTGCATTTTAAGCAAGTTTTCTTGCATTTTGTTTCGTACGAAAAATCATCGAATTTAGCAATATTTTGACGTTTATCATCTCCTTTTCCCTTATGTGATTTAAACAAAATATCATCGAATTAGGCAATATTTTGCCGTTTTTCCACGTTTTTGTGAATTTTCAGTCTATGGGTATTAATTCATATATATACGATAAAAATGATGCAAACACATAAATGATTAGATAATAACCTTAAATACTTCATTTTCATTTATCTATTTGTTTCTCGTTAAAATACTGAGTAAGACATTGAAAAGGGGAGAAGTTCGGTTTTTATTGCATATATCGACGTTTCAGCCGGATTAGAGCGGTTTTACGTGTACATCTTCCCTCGATAATATAAATAGAAAATCAAGAACATTTTAGTTATTTCTAATGAAAACACATTGATTTTTATCATTTGTATTGGAAACAACATTGTCATATGTCTTTTCTTGGATCTAAATAATACGAAACCTCGCTCTATGATTTGAAGTTAAAATCCTCAAATATGGTTAAATAGTGACTTTTTTCACGTTTTTCATGTAGTTTGATACTACGTAAATATATTCATTTTTACCAATATTTCGATTCTATTTCATGTAGAATCACGATATGTGATTTGGCCGTCAAATATCAGAATTTCGCAAAAAATTGCATTTTAAGCAAGTTTTCTTGCATTTTGTTTCGTACGAAAAATCATCGAATTTAGCAATATTTTGACGTTTATCATCCTCTTTTCCTTTATGTGATTTAAACAAAAGATCATCGAATTAGGCAATATTTTACCGTTTTTCTACGTTTATGTGAATTTTCAGTCTATGGGTATTAATTCATATATATACGATAAAAATGATGCAAACCCATAATTGATTAGATAATAACCTTAAATACTTGATTTTCAATCATCTATTTGTTTCTCGTTAAAATACTGAGTAAGATATTAAAAAGGGGATAAGTTCGGTTTTTATTGCATATATCGACGTTTCAGCCGGATTAGAGCGGTTTTACGTGTACATCTTCCCTCGGTAATATAAACGGAAAATAGAGAACATTTTAGTTAATTCTAATGAAAACACATTGTTTTTTATCATTTGTATTGGAAACAACATTGTCATATGTCTTTTCTTGGATCTAAATAATACGAAACCTCGCTCTATGATTTGAAGTTAAAATCCTCAAAAATGGTTAAATAGTGACTTTTTTCACGTTTTTCATGTAGTTTGATATATTCATTTTTACCAATATTTCGATTCTATTTCATGTAGTTTCATGATATGTGATTTGGCCTTCAAATCTCAGAATTTCGCATAATATTGCATTTTAAGCAAGTTTTCTTGCATTTTGTTTCGTACGAAAAATCATGAAATTTAGCAATATTTTGACGTTTATCATCCCCTTTTCCTTTATGTGACATAAACAAAATATCATCGAATTAGGCAATATTTTGCCGTTTTCCACGTTTTTGTGAATTTACAGTCTATGGGTATTAATTCATATATATACGATAAAAATTATGCAAACACATAATTGATTAGATAATAACCTTAAATACTTCATTTTCAATCATCTATTTGTTTCTCGTTAAAATACTGAGTAAGATATTGAAAAGGGGAGAAGTTCAGTTTTTATTGCATATATCGACGTTTCAGCCGGATTAGAGCGGTTTTACGTGTACATCTTCCCTCGATAATATAAATGGAAAATCAAGAACATTTTAGTTAATTCTAATGAAAACACATTGCTTTTTATCATTTGTATTGGAAACAACACTGTCATATGTCTTTTCTTGGATCTAAATAATACGAAACCTCGCTCTATGATTTGAAGTTAAAAACCTCATATGTGGTTAAATAGTGACTTTTTTCACGTTTTTCATGTAGTTTGATACTACGTATATATATTCATTTTTACCAATATTTCGATTCTATTTCATGTAGTATTACGATATGTGATTTGGCCTTCAAATCTCAGAATTTCGCATAATATTGCATTTTATGCAAGTTTTCTTGCATTTTGTTTCGTATGAAAAATCATCGAATTTAGCAATATTTTGACGTTCATCATCCCCTTTTCCTTTATGTGATTTAAACAAAATATCGAATTAGGCAATATTTTGCCGTTTTCCACGTTTTTGTGAATTTACAGTCTATGGGTATTAATTCATATATATACGATAAAAATGATGCAAACACATAATTGATTAGATAATAACCTTAAATACTTCATTTTCAATCATCTATTTGTTTCTCGTTAAAATACTGAGTAAGCTATTGAAAAGGGGAGAAGTTCTGTTTTTATTGCATATATCGACGTTTCAGCCGGAATAGAGCGATTTTCGTGTACATCTTCCATCGGTAATACAAACGGAAAATCAGGATCATTTTAGTTAATACTAATGAAAACACATTGATTTTTATCATTTGTATTGGAAACAACATTGTCATATGTCTTTTCTTGGATCTAAATAATACGAAACCTCGCTCTATGATTTGAAGGTAAAATCCTCAAATATGGTTATATATTGACTTTTTTCACGTTTTTCATGTAGTTTGATATTACGTAAATATATTCATTTTTACCAATATTTCAATACTATTTCATGTAGTATCACGATATGTGATTTGGCCTTCAAATCTCAGAATTTCGCATAATATAAGCAAGTTTTCTTGCATTTCGTTTCGTACGAAAAATCATCGAATTTAGCAATCTTTTGACGTTTATTATCCCCTTTTCCTTTATGTGACTTAAACAAAATATCATCGAATTAGGCAATATTTTGCCGTTTTCCACGTTTTTGTGAATTTACAGTCTATGGGTAATAATTCATATATATACGATAAAAATGATGCAAACACATAATTGATTAGATAATAACCTTAAATACTTCATTTTCAATCATCTATTTGTTTCTCGTTAAAATACTGAGTAAGATATTGAAAAGGGGAGAAGTTCTGTTTTTATTGCATATATCGACGTTTCAGCCGGAATAGAGCGATTTTCGTGTACATCTTCCATCGGTAATACAAACGGAAAATCAGGAACATTTTAGTTAATTCTAATGAAAAAACATTGATTTTTATCATTGGTATTGGAAACAACATTGTCATATGTCTTTTCTTGGATCTAAATAATACGAAACCTCGCTCTATGATTTGAAGTGAAAATCCTCAAATATGGTTAAATAGTGACTTTTTTCACGTTTTTCATGTAGTTTAATACTACGTAAATATATTCATTTTTACCAATATTTCGATTCTATTTCATGTAGTATCACAATATGTGATTTGGCCTTCAAATCTCAGAATTTCGCATAATATTGCATTTTATGCAAGTTTTCTTGCATTTTGTTTCGTATGAAAAATCATCGAATTTAGCAATATTTTGACGTTCATCATCCCCTTTTCCTTTATGTGATTTAAACAAAATATCGAATTAGGCAATATTTTGCAGTTTTTCCACGTTTTTGTGAATTTTCAGTCTATGGGTATTAATTCATATATATATGATAAAAATGATGCAGACACATAATTGATTAGATAATAACCTTAAATACTTACTTTTCAATCATCTATTTGTTTCTCGTTAAAATACTGTGCAAGATATTGAAAAGGGGAGAAGTTCGGTTTTAATTGCATATATCGACGTTTCAGCCGGATTAGAGCGGTTTTACGTGTACATCTTCCCTCGGTAATATAAACGGAAAATCAGGAACATTTTAGTTAATTCTAATGAAAACACATTGATTTTTATCATTTGTATTGGAAACAACATTGTCATATGTCTTTTCTTGGATCTAAATAATACGAAACCTCGCTCTATGATTTGAAGTTAAAATCCTCAAAAATGGTTAAATAGTGACTTTTTTCACGTTTTTCATGTAGTTTGATATATTCATTTTTACCAATATTTCGATTCTATTTCATGTAGTTTCATGATATGTGATTTGGCCTTCAAATCTCAGAATTTCGCATAATATTGCATTTTATGCACGTTTTCTTGCATTTTGTTTCGTACGAAAAATCATCGAATTTAGCAATATTTTGACGTTTATCGTCGTTTATCGTGTACATCTTCCCTCGGTAATATAAATGGAAAATCAATAACATTTTAGTTAATTCTAATGAAAATACATTGATTTTTATCATTTGTATTGGAAACAATATTGTCATATGTCTTTTCTTGGATCTAAATAATACGAAACCTCGCTCTATGATTTGAAGGTAAAATCCTCAAATATGGTAAAATAGTGACTTTTTCACGTTAATCATGTAGTTTGATATTACGTAAATATATTCATTTTTACTAATATTTCGATACTATTTCATGTAGTATCACGATATGTGATTTGGCCTTCAAATCTCAGAATTTCGCATAATATTGCATTTTAAGCAAGTTTTCTTGCATTTTGTTTCGTACGAAAAATCAACGAATTTAGCAATATTTTGACGTTTATCGTCGTTTATCGTGTACATCTTCCCTCGGTAATATAAATGGAAAATCAATAACATTTTAGTTAATTCTAATAAAAACACATTGATTTTTATCATTTGTATTGGAAACAATATTGTCATATGTCTTTTCTTGGATCTAAATAATACGAAACCTCGCTCTATGATTTGGAGTTAAAATCCTCAAATATGGTTAAATAGTGAATTTTTTCACGTTTTTCATGTAGTTTGATACTACGTAAATATATTCATTTTTACGAATATTTCGATTCTATTTCATGTAGTATCACGATATGTGATTTGGCCTTCAAATCTCAGAATTTCGCATAATATTGCATTTTAAGCAAGTTTTCTTGCATTTTGTTTCGTACGAAAAATCATCGAATTTAGCAATATTTTGACGTTTATCATCTCCTTTTCCCTTATGTGATTTAAACAAAATATCATCGAATTAGGCAATATTTTGCCGTTTTTCCACGTTTTTGTGAATTTTCAGTCTATGGGTATTAATTCATATATATACGATAAAAATGATGCAAACACATAAATGATTAGATAATAACCTTAAATACTTCATTTTCATTTATCTATTTGTTTCTCGTTAAAATACTGAGTAAGACATTGAAAAGGGGAGAAGTTCGGTTTTTATTGCATATATCGACGTTTCAGCCGGATTAGAGCGGTTTTACGTGTACATCTTCCCTCGATAATATAAATAGAAAATCAAGAACATTTTAGTTATTTCTAATGAAAACACATTGATTTTTATCATTTGTATTGGAAACAACATTGTCATATGTCTTTTCTTGGATCTAAATAATACGAAACCTCGCTCTATGATTTGAAGTTAAAATCCTCAAATATGGTTAAATAGTGACTTTTTTCACGTTTTTCATGTAGTTTGATACTACGTAAATATATTCATTTTTACCAATATTTCGATTCTATTTCATGTAGAATCACGATATGTGATTTGGCCGTCAAATATCAGAATTTCGCAAAAAATTGCATTTTAAGCAAGTTTTCTTGCATTTTGTTTCGTACGAAAAATCATCGAATTTAGCAATATTTTGACGTTTATCATCCCCTTTTCCTTTATGTGATTTAAACAAAATATCGAATTAGGCAATATTTTGCCGTTTTCCACGTTTTTGTGAATTTACAGTCTATGGGTATTAATTCATATATATACGATAAAAATGATGCAAACACATAATTGATTAGATAATAACCTTAAATACTTCATTTTCAATCATCTATTTGTTTCTCGTTAAAATACTGAGTAAGCTATTGAAAAGGGGAGAAGTTCTGTTTTTATTGCATATATCGACGTTTCAGCCGGAATAGAGCGATTTTCGTGTACATCTTCCATCGGTAATACAAACGGAAAATCAGGATCATTTTTAGTTAATACTAATGAAAACACATTGATTTTTATCATTTGTATTGGAAACAACATTGTCATATGTCTTTTCTTGGATCTAAATAATACGAAACCTCGCTCTATGATTTGAAGGTAAAATCCTCAAATATGGTTATATATTGACTTTTTTCACGTTTTTCATGTAGTTTGATATTACGTAAATATATTCATTTTTACCAATATTTCAATACTATTTCATGTAGTATCACGATATGTGATTTGGCCTTCAAATCTCAGAATTTCGCATAATATAAGCAAGTTTTCTTGCATTTCGTTTCGTACGAAAAATCATCGAATTTAGCAATCTTTTGACGTTTATTATCCCCTTTTCCTTTATGTGACTTAAACAAAATATCATCGAATTAGGCAATATTTTGCCGTTTTCCACGTTTTTGTGAATTTACAGTCTATGGGTAATAATTCATATATATACGATAAAAATGATGCAAACACATAATTGATTAGATAATAACCTTAAATACTTCATTTTCAATCATCTATTTGTTTCTCGTTAAAATACTGAGTAAGATATTGAAAAGGGGAGAAGTTCTGTTTTTATTGCATATATCGACGTTTCAGCCGGAATAGAGCGATTTTCGTGTACATCTTCCATCGGTAATACAAACGGAAAATCAGGAACATTTTAGTTAATTCTAATGAAAAAACATTGATTTTTATCATTGGTATTGGAAACAACATTGTCATATGTCTTTTCTTGGATCTAAATAATACGAAACCTCGCTCTATGATTTGAAGTGAAAATCCTCAAATATGGTTAAATAGTGACTTTTTTCACGTTTTTCATGTAGTTTAATACTACGTAAATATATTCATTTTTACCAATATTTCGATTCTATTTCATGTAGTATCACAATATGTGATTTGGCCTTCAAATCTCAGAATTTCGCATAATATTGCATTTTATGCAAGTTTTCTTGCATTTTGTTTCGTATGAAAAATCATCGAATTTAGCAATATTTTGACGTTCATCATCCCCTTTTCCTTTATGTGATTTAAACAAAATATCGAATTAGGCAATATTTTGCAGTTTTTCCACGTTTTTTGTGAATTTTCAGTCTATGGGTATTAATTCATATATATATGATAAAAATGATGCAGACACATAATTGATTAGATAATAACCTTAAATACTTCCTTTTCAATCATCTATTTGTTTCTCGTTAAAATACTGTGCAAGATATTGAAAAGGGGAGAAGTTCGGTTTTAATTGCATATATCGACGTTTCAGCCGGATTAGAGCGGTTTTACGTGTACATCTTCCCTCGGTAATATAAACGGAAAATCAGGAACATTTTAGTTAATTCTAATGAAAACACATTGATTTTTATCATTTGTATTGGAAACAACATTGTCATATGTCTTTTCTTGGATCTAAATAATACGAAACCTCGCTCTATGATTTGAAGTTAAAATCCTCAAAAATGGTTAAATAGTGACTTTTTTCACGTTTTTCATGTAGTTTGATATATTCATTTTTACCAATATTTCGATTCTATTTCATGTAGTTTCATGATATGTGATTTGGCCTTCAAATCTCAGAATTTCGCATAATATTGCATTTTATGCAAGTTTTCTTGCATTTTGTTTCGTACGAAAAATCATCGAATTTAGCAATATTTTGACGTTTATCGTCGTTTATCGTGTACATCTTCCCTCGGTAATATAAATGGAAAATCAATAACATTTTAGTTAATTCTAATGAAAATACATTGATTTTTATCATTTGTATTGGAAACAATATTGTCATATGTCTTTTCTTGGATCTAAATAATACGAAACCTCGCTCTATGATTTGAAGGTAAAATCCTCAAATATGGTAAAATAGTGACTTTTTCACGTTAATCATGTAGTTTGATATTACGTAAATATATTCATTTTTACTAATATTTCGATACTATTTCATGTAGTATCACGATATGTGATTTGGCCTTCAAATCTCAGAATTTCGCATAATATTGCATTTTAAGCAAGTTTTCTTGCATTTTGTTTCGTACGAAAAATCAACGAATTTAGCAATATTTTGACGTTTATCGTCGTTTATCGTGTACATCTTCCCTCGGTAATATAAATGGAAAATCAATAACATTTTAGTTAATTCTAATAAAAACACATTGATTTTTATCATTTGTATTGGAAACAATATTGTCATATGTCTTTTCTTGGATCTAAATAATACGAAACCTCGCTCTATGATTTGGAGTTAAAATCCTCAAATATGGTTAAATAGTGAATTTTTTCACGTTTTTCATGTAGTTTGATACTACGTAAATATATTCATTTTTACGAATATTTCGATTCTATTTCATGTAGTATCACGATATGTGATTTGGCCTTCAAATCTCAGAATTTCGCATAATATTGCATTTTAAGCAAGTTTTCTTGCATTTTGTTTCGTACGAAAAATCATCGAATTTAGCAATATTTTGACGTTTATCATCTCCTTTTCCCTTATGTGATTTAAACAAAATATCATCGAATTAGGCAATATTTTGCCGTTTTTCCACGTTTTTGTGAATTTTCAGTCTATGGGTATTAATTCATATATATACGATAAAAATGATGCAAACACATAAATGATTAGATAATAACCTTAAATACTTCATTTTCATTTATCTATTTGTTTCTCGTTAAAATACTGAGTAAGACATTGAAAAGGGGAGAAGTTCGGTTTTTATTGCATATATCGACGTTTCAGCCGGATTAGAGCGGTTTTACGTGTACATCTTCCCTCGATAATATAAATAGAAAATCAAGAACATTTTAGTTATTTCTAATGAAAACACATTGATTTTTATCATTTGTATTGGAAACAACATTGTCATATGTCTTTTCTTGGATCTAAATAATACGAAACCTCGCTCTATGATTTGAAGTTAAAATCCTCAAATATGGTTAAATAGTGACTTTTTTCACGTTTTTCATGTAGTTTGATACTACGTAAATATATTCATTTTAACCAATATTTCGATTCTATTTCATGTAGAATCACGATATGTGATTTGGCCGTCAAATATCAGAATTTCGCAAAAAATTGCATTTTAAGCAAGTTTTCTTGCATTTTGTTTCGTACGAAAAATCATCGAATTTAGCAATATTTTGACGTTTATCATCCTCTTTTCCTTTATGTGATTTAAACAAAAGATCATCGAATTAGGCAATATTTTACCGTTTTTCTACGTTTTTGTGAATTTTCAGTCTATGGGTATTAATTCATATATATACGATAAAAATGATGCAAACCCATAATTGATTAGATAATAACCTTAAATACTTGATTTTCAATCATCTATTTGTTTCTCGTTAAAATACTGAGTAAGATATTAAAAAGGGGATAAGTTCGGTTTTTATTGCATATATCGACGTTTCAGCCGGATTAGAGCGGTTTTACGTGTACATCTTCCCTCGGTAATATAAACGGAAAATAGAGAACATTTTAGTTAATTCTAATGAAAACACATTGTTTTTTATCATTTGTATTGGAAACAACATTGTCATATGTCTTTTCTTGGATCTAAATAATACGAAACCTCGCTCTATGATTTGAAGTTAAAATCCTCAAAAATGGTTAAATAGTGACTTTTTTCACGTTTTTCATGTAGTTTGATATATTCATTTTTACCAATATTTCGATTCTATTTCATGTAGTTTCATGATATGTGATTTGGCCTTCAAATCTCAGAATTTCGCATAATAGTGCATTTTAAGGAAGTTTTCTTGCATTTTGTTTCGTACGAAAAATCATCGAATTTAGCAATATTTTGACGTTTATCATCCCCTTTTCCTTTATGTGACATAAACAAAATATCATGGAATTAGGCAATATTTTGCCGTTTTCCACGTTTTTGTGAATTTACAGTCTATGGGTATTAATTCATATATATACGATAAAAATTATGCAAACACATAATTGATTAGATAATAACCTTAAATACTTCATTTTCAATCATCTATTTGTTTCTCGTTAAAATACTGAGTAAGATATTGAAAAGGGGAGAAGTTCAGTTTTTATTGCATATATCGACGTTTCAGCCGGATTAGAGCGGTTTTACGTGTACATCTTCCCTCGATAATATAAATGGAAAATCAAGAACATTTTAGTTAATTCTAATGAAAACACATTGATTTTTATCATTTGTATTGGAAACAACATTGTCATATGTCTTTTCTTGGATCTAAATAATACGAAACCTCGCTCTATGATTTGAAGTTAAAATCCTCAAATATGGTTAAATAGTGACTTTTTTCACGTTTTTTATGTAGTTTGATACTACGTAAATATATTCATTTTAACCAATATTTCGATTCTATTTTATGTAGAATCACGATATGTGATTAGGCCGTCAAATATCAGAATTTCGCAAAATATTGCATTTTAAGCAAGTTTTCTTGCATTTTGTTTCGTACGAAAAATCATCGAATTTAGCAATATTTTGACGTTTATCATCCCCTTTTCCTTTATGTGACTTTCCTTTATGTGAACAAAAGATCATCGAATTAGGCAATATTTTGCCGTTTTTCTACGTTTTTGTGAATTTTCAGTCTATGGGTATTAATTCATATATATACGATAAAAATGATGCAAACCCATAATTGATTAGATAATAACCTTAAATACTTTATTTTCAATCATCTATTTGTTTCTCGTTAAAATACTGAGTAAGATATTAAAAAGGGGATAAGTTCGGTTTTTATTGCATATACGTTTCAGCCGGAATAAAGCGATTTTCGTGTACATCTTCCATCGGTAATATAAACGGAAAATCAGTAACATTTTAGTTAATACTAATGAAAACACATTGATTTTTATCATTTGTATTGGAAACAACATTGTCATATGTCTTTTCTTGGATCTAAATAATACGAAACCTCGCTCTATGATTTGCAGTTAAAATCCTCAAATATGGTTAAATATTGACTTTTTTCACGTTTTTCATGTTGTTTGATATTACGTAAATATATTCATTTTTACCAATATTTCGATACTATTTCATGTAGTATCGCGATATGTGATTTGGCCTTCAAATCTCAGAATTTTGCATAATATGGCATTTTAAGCAAGTTTTCTTGCATTTTGTTTCTTATGAAAAATCATCGAATTTAGCAATATTTTGACGTTTATCATCCCCTTTTCCTTTATGTGACTTAAACAAAATATCATCGAATTAGGCAATATTTTGCCGTTTTCCACGTTTTTGTGAATTTACAGTCTATGGGTATTAATTCATATATATACGATAAAAATTATGCAAACACATAATTGATTAGATAATAACCTTAAATACTTCATTTTCAATCAACTATTTGTTTCTCGTTAAAATACTGAGTAAGATATTGAAAAGGGGAGAAGTTCGGTTTTTATTCGTATATCGACGTTTCAGCCGGATTAGAGCGGTTTTACGTGTACATCTTCCCTCGGAAATATAAACGGAAAATCAGGAACATTTTTGTTAATTCTAATGAAAACACATTGATTTTTATCATTTGTATTGGAAACAGCATTGTCATATGTCTTTTCTTGGATCTAAATAATACGAAACCTCGTTCTATGATTTGAAGTTAAAATCCTTAAACATGGTTAAATAGCGATTTTTTTCACGTTTTTCATGTAGTTTGATACTACGTATATATATTCATTTTTACCAATATTTCGACTCTATTTCATGTAGTATCACGATATGTGATTTGGCCGTCAAATATCAGAATTTCGCAAAATATTGCATTTTAAGCAAGTTTTCTTGCATTTTGTTTCCTACGAAAAATCATCGAATTTAGCAATATTTTGACGTTTATCATCCCCTTTTCCTTTATGTGATTTAACCAAAATATCACCGAATTAGGCAATATTTTGCCGTTTTTCCACGTTTTTGTGAATTTTCAGTCTATGGGTATTAATTCATATATATACGATAAAAATGATGCAAACACATAATTGATTAGATAATAACCTTAAATCCTTCATTTTCAATCATCTATTTGTTTCTCAATAAAATACTGAGTAAGATATTAAAAAGGGGAGAAGTTCGGTTTTTATTGCATATATCGACGTTTCAGCCGGATTAGATCGGTTTTACTTGTACATCTTCCCTCGGTAATATAAACGGAAAATCAAGAACATTTTAGTTAATTCTAATGAAAACACATTGTTTTTTATCATTTGTATTGGAAACAACATTGTCAAATGTCTTTTCTTGGATCTAAATAATGCGAAACCTCGCTCTATGATTTGAAGGTAAAATCCTCAAATATGGTAAAATTGTGACTTTTTCACGTTAATCATGTAGTTTGATATTACGTAAATATATTCATTTTTACCAATATTTCGATACTATTTCATGTAGTATTACGATATGTTATTTGGCCTTCAAATCTCAGACATTCGCATAATATTGCATTTTAAGCAAGTTTTCTTGCATTTTGTTTCGTACGAAAAATCATCGAATTTAGCAATATTTTGACGTTTATCATCCCCTTTTCCTTTATGTGATTTAAACAAAATATCATCGAATTAGGCAATATTTTGCCGTTTATCCACGTTTATGTGAATTTTCAGTTTATTGGTATTAATTCATTATATATACGATAAAAATGATGCAAACACATAATAATTATGATTAATGATTAAAATGATTAGATAATAACCTTAAATACTTCATTTTCAATCAACTATTTGTTTCTCATTAAAATACTGAGTAAGATATTGAAAAGGGGAGAAGTTCGGTTTTTATTGCATATATCGACGTTTCAGCCGGATTAGAGCGGTTTTACGTGTACATCTTCCCTCGGTAATATAAACGGAAAATCAGGAACATTTTAGTTACTGATTTTCCGTTTATATTACCGATGGAAGATGTACACGAAAATCGCTTTATTCCGGCTGAAACGTATGTGCAATAAAAACCGAACTTATCCCCTTTTTAATATCTTACTCAGTATTTTAACGAGAAACAAATAGATGATTGAAAATAAAGTATTTAAGGTTATTATCTAATCAATTATGGGTTTGCATCATTTTTATCGTATATATATGAATTAATACCCATAGACTGAAAATTCACAAAAACGTAGAAAAACGGCAAAATATTGCCTAATTCGATGATCTTTTGTTTAAGTCATATAAAGGAAAAGGGGATGATAAACGTCAAAATATTGCTAAATTCGATGATTTTTCGTACGAAACAAAATGCAAGAAAACTTGCTTAAAATGCAATATTTTGCGAAATTCTGATATTTGACGGCCTAATCACATATCGTGATTCTACATAAAATAGAATCGAAATATTGGTTAAAATGAATATATTTACGTAGTATCAAACTACATGAAAAACGTGAAAAAAGTCACTATTTAACCATATTTGAGGATTTTACCTTCAAATCATAGAGCGAGGTTTCGCATTATTTAGATCCAAGAAAAGACATTTGACAATGTTGTTTCCAATACAAATGATAAAAATCAATGTGTTTTCATTAGAATTAACTAAAATGTTCTTGATTTTCCATTTATATTATCGAGGGAAGATGTACACGTAAAACCGCTCTAATCCGGCTGAAACGTCGATATATGCAATAAAAACTGAACTTCTCCCCTTTTCAATATCTTACTCAGTATTTTAACGAGAAACAAATAGATGATTGAAAATGAAGTATTTAAGGTTATTATCTAATCAATTATGTGTTTGCATAATTTTTATCGTATATATATGAATTAATACCCATAGACTGTAAATTCACAAAAACGTGGAAAACGGCAAAATATTGCCTAATTCGATGATATTTTGTTTATGTCACATAAAGGAAAAGGGGATGATAAACGTCAAAATATTGCTAAATTTCATGATTTTTCGTACGAAACAAAATGCAAGAAAACTTGCTTAAAATGCAATATTATGCGAAATTCTGAGATTTGAAGGCCAAATTACATATCATGAAACTACATGAAATAGAATCGAAATATTGGTAAAAATGAATATATCAAACTACATGAAAAACGTGAAAAAAGTCACTATTTAACCATTTTTGAGGATTTTAACTTCAAATCATAGAGCGAGGTTTCGTATTATTTAGATCCAAGAAAAGACATATGACAATGTTGTTTCCAATACAAATGATAAAAATCAATGTGTTTTCATTAGAATTAACTAAAATGTTCCTGATTTTCCGTTTATATTACCGAGGGAAGATGTACACGTAAAACCGCTTTAATCCGGCTGAAACGTCGATATATGCAATTAAAACCGAACTTCTCCCCTTTTCAATATCTTGCACAGTATTTTAACGAGAAACAAATAGATGATTGAAAAGGAAGTATTTAAGGTTATTATCTAATCAATTATGTGTTTGCATCATTTTTATCATATATATATGAATTAATACCCATAGACTGAAAATTCACAAAAACGTGGAAAAACTGCAAAATATTGCCTAATTCGATATTTTGTTTAAATCACATAAAGGAAAAGGGGATGATGAACGTCAAAATATTGCTAAATTCGATGATTTTTCATACGTAACAAAATGCAAGAAAACTTGCATAAAATGCAATATTATGCGAAATTCTGAGATTTGAAGGCCAAATCACATATTGTGATACTACATGAAATAGAATCGAAATATTGGTAAAAATGAATATATTTACGTAATATCAAACTACATGAAAAACGTGAAAAAAGTCAATATTTAACCATATTTGAGGATTTTACCTTCAAATCATAGAGCGAGGTTTCGTATTATTTAGATCCAAGAAAAGACATATGACAATGTTGTTTCCAATACAAATGATAAAAATCAATGTGTTTTCATTAGTATTAACTAAAATGATCCTGATTTTCCGTTTGTATTACCGATGGAAGATGTACACGAAAATCGCTCTATTCCGGCTGAAACGTCGATATATGCAATAAAAACAGAACTTCTCCCCTTTTCAATAGCTTACTCAGTATTTTAACGAGAAAAAAATAGATGATTGAAAATGAAGTATTTAAGGTTATTATCTAATCAATTATGTGTTTGCATCATTTTTATCGTATATATATGAATTAATACCCATAGACTGTAAATTCACAAAAACGTGGAAAACGGCAAAATATTGCCTAATTCGATATTTTGTTTAAATCACATAAAGGAAAAGGGGATGATGAACGTCAAAATATTGCTAAATTCGATGATTTTTCATACGAAACAAAATGCAAGAAAACTTGCATAAAATGCAATATTATGCGAAATTCTGAGATTTGAAGGCCAAATCACATATCGCAATACTACATGAAATAGAATCGAAATATTGGTAAAAATGAATATATATACGTAGTATCAAACTACATGAAAAACGTGAAAAAAGTCACTATTTAACCACATATGAGGTTTTTAACTTCAAATCATAGAGCGAGGTTTCGTATTATTTAGATCCAAGAAAAGACATATGACAGTGTTGTTTCCAATACAAATGATAAAAAGCAATGTGTTTTCATTAGAATTAACTAAAATGTTCTTGATTTTCCGTTTATATTACCGACTGAAGATGTACACGTAAAACCGTTCTAATCCGGCTGAAACGTCGATATATGCAATAAAATCCGAACTTCTCCCCTTTTCAATATCTTACTCAGTATTTTACGAGAAACAAATAGATGATTGAAAATGAAGTATTTAAGGCTATTATCTAATCAATTATGTGTTTGCATCATTTTTATCGTATATATATGAATTAATACCCATAGACTGAAAATTCACAAAAACGTGGAAAAACGGCAAAATATTGCCTTATTCGATGATATTTTGTTTAAATCACATAAAGGAAAAGGGGATGATAAACGTTAAAATATTGCTAAATTCGATGATTTTTCGTACGAAACAAAATGCAAGAAAACTTGCTTAAAATGCAATATTATGCGAAATTCTAAAATTTGAAGGCCAAATCACATATCGTGATACTACATGAAATAGAATCGAAATGTTGGTAAAAATGAATATATTTACGTAGTATCAAACTACATGAAAAACGTGAAAAAAGTCACTATTTAACCATATTTGAGGATTTTAACTCCAAATCATAGAGCGAAGTTTCGTATTATTTAGATCCAAGAAAAGACATATGAAAATGTTGTTTCCAATACAAACGTAAAAAACAATGTGTTTTCATTAGAATTAACTAAAATGTTCTTGATTTTCCGTTTATATTACCGAGGGAAGATGTACATGTAAAACCGCTCTAATCCGGCTGAAACGTCGATATGTGCAATAAAAACCGAACTTCTGCCCTTTTCAATATCTTACTCATTATTTTAACGAGAAACAAATAGTTGATTGAAAATGAAGTATTTAAGGTTATTATCTAATCATTTTAATCATTAATCATAATTATTATGTGTTTGCATAATTTTTATCGTATATATAATGAATTAATACCAATAAACTGAAAATTCACATAAACGTGGAAAAACGGCAAAATATTGCCTAATTCGATGATATTTTGTTTAAATAACATAAAGGAAAAGGGAATGTTAAACGTCAAAATATTGCTAAATTCGATGATTTTTCGTACGAAACAAAATGGAAGAAAACTTGCTTAAAATGCAATATTATGCGAAATTCTGAGATTTAAAGGCCAAATCACATATCGTGATACTACATGAAATAGTATCGAAATATTGGTTAAAATGAATATATTTACGTAATATCAAACTACATGATTAACGTGAAAATTTCACTATTTTACCATATATGAGGATTTTACGTTGAAATCATAGAGCGAGGTTTCGTACTATTTAGATCCAAGAAAAGACATATGACAATGTTGTTTCCAATACAAATGATAAAAAACAATGTGTTTTCATTAGAATTAACTAAAATGTTCTTGATTTTCCGTTTATATTACCGAGGGAAGATGTACACGTAAAACCGCTCTAATCCGGCTGAAACGTCGATATATGCAATAAAAACCGAACTTCTCCCCTTTTCAATATCTTAATCAGTATTTTACCAAATAGATGATTGAAAATGAAGTATTTAAGGTTATTATCTAATGAATTATGTGTTTGCATCATTTTTATCGTATATATATGAATTAATACCCATAGACTGAAAATTCACAAAAACGTGGAAAAACGGCAAAATATTGCCTAATTCGATATTTTGTTTAAATCACATAAAGGAAAAGGGGATGATGAACGTCAAAATATTGCTAAATTCGATGATTTTTCATACGAAACAAAATGCAAGAAAACTTGCATAAAATGCAATATTATGCGAAATTCTGAGATTTGAAGGCCAAATCACATATCGTAATACTACATGAAATAGAATCGAAATATTGGTAAAAATGAATATATATATACGTAGTATCAAACTACATGAAAAACGTGAAAAAAGTCACTATTTAACCACATATGAGGATTTTAACTTCAAATCATAGAGCGAGGTTTCGTATTATTTAGATCCTAGAAAAGACATATGACAGTGTTGTTTCCAATACAAATGATAAAAAGCAATGTGTTTTCATTAGAATTAACTAAAATGTTCTTGATTTTCCGTTTATATTACCGAGGGAAGATGTAAACATAAAACCGTTCTAATCCGGCTGAAACGTCGATATATGCAATAAAAACCGAACTTCTCCCCTTTTCAATATCTTACTCAGTATTTTAACAAGAAACAAATAGTTGATTGAAAATGAAGTATTTAAGGTTATTATCTAATCATTTTAATCATTAATCATAATTATTATGTGTTTGCATCATTTTTATCGTATATATAATGAATTAATACCAATAAACTGAAAATTCACATTAACGTGGAAAAACGGCAAAATATTGCCGAATTCGATGATATTTTGTTTAAATTACATAAAGGAAAAGGGGATGATAAACGTCAAAATATTGCTAAATTCGATGATTTTTCGTACGATACAAAATGCAAGAAAACTTGCTTAAAATGCAATATTATGCGAAATTCTGAGATTTGAAGGCCAAACCACATATCGTGATACTACATGAAATAGTATCGAAATATTAGTAAAAATGAATATATTTACGTAATATCAAACTACATGATTAACGTGAAAAAGTCACTATTTTACCATATTTGAGAATTTTACCTTCAAATCATAGAGCGAGGTTTCGTATTATTTAGATCCAAGAAAAGACATGACAATGTTGTTTCCAATACAAATGATAAAAAACAATGTGTTTTCATTAGAATTAACTAAAATGTTTTTGATTTTCCGTTTATATTACCGAGGGAAGATGTACACGTAAAACCGCTCTAATCCGGCTGAAACGTCGATATGTGCAATAAAAACCGAACTTCTCCCCTTTTCAATATCTTACTCATTATTTTAACGAGAAACAAATAGTTGATTGAAAATGAAGTATTTAAGGTTATTATCTAATCATTTTAATCATTAATCATAATTATTATGTGTTTGCATCATTTTTATCGTATATATAATGAATTAATACCAATAAACTGAAAATTCACATAAACGTGGAAAAACGGCAAAATATTGCCTAATTCGATGATATTTTGTTTAAATAACATAAAGGAAAAGGGGATGTTAAACTTCAAAATATTGCTAAATTCGATGATTTTTCGTACGAAACAAAATGCAAGAAAACTTGCTTAAAATGCAATATTATGCGAAATTCTGAGATTTGAAGGCCAAATCACATATCGTGATACTACATGAAATAGAATCGAAATATTGGTAAAAATGAATATATATCATAAAGCATCTAATCAATTATGGGTTTGCATCATTTTTATCGTATATATATGAATTAATACCCATGGACTGAAAATTCACAAAAACGTGGAAAAACGGCAAAATATTGCCTAATTCGATGATATTTTGTTTAAATAACATAAAGGAAAAGGGGATGTTAAACGTCAAAATATTGCTAAATTCGATGATTTTTCGTACGAAACAAAATGGAAGAAAACTTGCTTAAAATGCAATATTATGCGAAATTCTGAGATTTGAAGGCCAAACCACATATCGTGATACTACATGAAATAGTATCGAAATATTGGTAAAAATAAATATATTTACGTAATATCAATCTATATGATTAACGTGAAAAAGTCACTATTTTACCATATATGAGGATTTTACCTTCAAATCATAGAGCGAGGTTTCGTATTATTTAGATCCAAGAAAAGACATATGACAATGTTGTTTCCAATACAAATGATAAAAAACAATGTGTTTTCATTAGAATTAACTAAAATGTTCTTGATTTTCCGTTTATATTAATGAGGGAAGATGTACACGTAAAACCGTTCTAATCCGGCTGAAACGTCGATATATGCATTATAAATTATATATATGAATATAAATTAATATTAATATATGAATATAAATTAATAAATAATAAGACTGAAAATTCACAAAAACGTGGAAAAACGGCAAAATATTGCCTAATTCGATGATATTTTGTTTAAATCACATAAAGGAAAAGGGGATGATAAACGTCAAAATATTGCTAAATTCGATGATTTTTCGTACGAAACAAAATGCAAGAAAACTTGCTTAAAATGCAATATTATGCGAAATTCTGAGATTTGAAGGCCAAACCACAAATCGTGATACTACATGAAATAGTATCGAAATATTGGTAAAAATGAATATATTTACGTAATATCAAACTACATGATTAACGTGAAAATTTCACTATTTTACCATATTTGAGGATTTTACGTTGAAATCATAGAGCGAGGTTTCGTATTATTTAGATCCAAGAAAAGACATATGACAATGTTGTTTCCAATACAAATGATAAAAAACAATGCGTTTTCATTAGAATTAACTAAAATGATCTTGATTTTCCGTTTATATTACTGAGGGAAGATGTACACGTAAAAGCGCTCTAATCCGGCTGAAACGTCGATATATGCAATAAAAACCGAACTTCTCCCCTTTTCAATATCTTACTCAGTATTTTAACGAGAAACAAATAGATGATTGAAAATGAAGTATTTAAGGTTATTTTCTAATCAATTATGTGTTTGCATCATTTTTATCGTATATATATGAATTAATACCCATAGACTGAAAATTCACAAAAACGTGGAAAAACGGCAAAATATTGCCTAATTCGATGATATTTTATTTAAATCACATGAAGGAAAAGGGGATGATAAACGTCAAAATATTGCTAAATTCGATGATTTTTCGTACGAAACAAAATGCAAGAAAACTTGCTTAAAATGCAATATTTTGCGAAATTCTGAGATTTGAAGGCCAAATCACATATCGTGATACTACATGAAATAGAATCGAAATATTGGTAAAAATGAATATATTTACGTAGTATCAAAATACATGAAAAACGTGAAAAAAGTCACTATTTAACCATATTTGAAGATTTTAACTCCAAATCATAGAGCGAGGTTTCGTATTATTTAGATCCAAGAAAAGACATATGACAATGTTATTTCCAATACAAATGATAAAAAACAATGTGTTTTCATTAGAATTAACTAAAATGTTCTTGATTTTCCGTTTATATTACCGAGGGAAGATGTACACGTAAAACCGCTCTAATCCGGCTGAAACGTCGATATATGCAATAAAAACCGAACTTCTCCCCTTTTTAATATCTTACTCAGTATTTTATTGAGAAACAAATAGATGATTGAAAATGAAGGATTTAAGGTTATTATCTAATCAATTATGTGTTTGCATCATTTTTATCGTATATATATGAATTAATACCCATAGACTGAAAATTCACAAAAACGTGGAAAAACGGCAAAATATTGCCTAATTCGATGATATTTTGTTTAAATCACATAAAGGAAAAGTGGATGATAAACGTCAAAATATTGCTAAATTCGATGATTTTTCGTACGAAACAAAATGCAAGAAAACTTGCTTAAAATGCAATATTATGCGAAATTCTGAGATTTGAAGGCCAAATCACATATAATGATACTACATGAAATAGAATCGAAATATTGGTAAAAATGAATATATCAAACTACATGAAAAACGTGAAAAAATTCACTATTTAACCATTTTTTAGGATTTTAACTTCAAATCATAGAGCGAGGTTTCGTATTATTTAGATCCAAGAAAAGACATATGACAATGTTGTTTCTAATACAAATGATAAAAAACAATGCGTTTTCATTAGAATTAACTAAAATGTTCTTGATTTTCCATTTATATTATCGAGGGAAGATGTACATGTAAAAGCGCTCTAATCCGGCTGAAACGTCGATATATGCAATAAAAACCGAACTTCTCCCCTTTTCAATATCTTACTCAGTATTTTAACGAGAAACAAATAGATTGAAAATGAAGTATTTAAGGTTATTTTCTAATCAATTATGTGTTTGCATCATTTTTATCGTATATATATGAATTAATACCCATAGACTGAAAATTCACAAAAACGTGGAAAAACGGCAAAATATTGCCTAATTCGATGATATTTTGTTTAAATCACATAAAGGAAAAGGGGATGATAAACGTCAAAATATTGCTAAATTCGATGATTTTTCGTACGAAACAAAATGCAAGAAAACTTGCTTAAAATGCAATATTATGCGAAATTCTGAGATTTGAAGGCCAAATCACATATCGTGATACTACATGAAATAGAATCGAAATATTGGTAAAAATGAATATATTTCCGTTTATATTACCGAGGGAAGATGTACATGTAAAACCGCTCTAATCCGGCTGAAACGTCGATATGTGCAATAAAAACCGAACTTCTCCTCTTTTCAATATCTTACTCATTATTTTAACGAGAAACAAATAGTTGATTGAAAATGAAGTATTTAAGGTTATTATCTAATCATTTTAATCATTAATCATAATTATTATGTGTTTGCATCATTTTTATCGTATATATAATGAATTAATACCAATAAACTGAAAATTCACATAAACGTGGAAAAACGGCAAAATATTGCCTAATTCGATGATATTTTGTTTAAATCACATAAAGGAAAAGGGGATGTTAAACGTCAAAATATTGCTAAATTCGATGATTTTTCGTACGAAACAAAATGCAAGAAAACCTGCTTAAAATGCAATATTATGCGAAATTCTGAGATTTGAAGGCCAAATCACATATCGTGATACTACATGAAATAGTATCGAAATATTGGTAAAAATGAATATATTTGCGTAATATCAAACTACATGATTAACGTGAAAATTTCACTATTTTACCATATTTGAGGATTTTACGTTGAAATCATAGAGCGAGGTTTCGTAATATTTAGATCCAAGTAAAGACATATGACAATGTTGTTTCCAATACAAATGATAAAAATCAATGTGTTTTCATTAGTATTAACTAAAATGTTCCTGATTTTCCGTTTGTATTACCGATGGAAGATGTACACGAAAATCGCTCTATTCCGGCTGAAACGTCGATATATGCAATAAAAACAGGACTTCTCCCCTTTTCAATATCTTACTCAGTATTTTAACGAGAAACAAGTAGATGATTGAAAATGAAGTATTTAAGGTTATTATCTAATCAATTATGTGTTTGCATCATTTTTATCGGTATATATATGAATTATTACCCTTAGACTGTAAATTCACAAAAACGTGGAAAACGGCAAAATATTGCCTAATTCGATGATATTTTGTTTAAGTCACATAAAGGAAAAGGGGATAATAAACGTCAAAAGATTGAATTTTCAGTCTATGGGTATTAATTCATATATATACGATAAAAATGATGCAAACACATAATTGATTAGATAATAACCTTAAATACTTCATTTTCAATCATCTATTTGTTTCTCGTTAAAATACTGAGTAAGATATTGAAAAGGGGAGAAGTCCTGTTTTTATTGCATATATTGACGTTTCAGCCGGAAGAGAGCGATTTTCGTGTACATCTTCCATCGGTAATACAAACGGAAAATCAGGATCATTTTAGTTAATACTAATGAAAACACATTGATTTTTATCATTTGTATTGGAAGCAACATTGTCATATGTCTTTTCTTGGATCTAAATAATACGAAACCTCGCTCTATGATTTGAAGTTAAAATCCTCAAATATGGTTAAATATTGATTTTTTTCACGTTTTTCATGTAGTTTGATATTACGTAAATATATTCATTTTTACCAATATTTCGATACTATTTCATGTAGTATCACGATATGTTATTTAGCCTTCAAATCTCAGAATTTCGCATAATATTGCATTTTAAGCAAGTTTTCTTGCATTTTGTTTCGTACGAAAAATCATCGAATTTAGCAATATTTTGACGTTTATCATCCCCTTTTCCTTTATGTGATTTTAACAAAATATCATCGAATTAGGCAATATTTTGCCGTTTTTCCACGTTTTTGTGAATTTTCAGTGTACGGGTATTAATTCTTATATATACGATAAAAATGATGCAAACACATAATTGATTAGATAATAACCTTAAATACTTCATTTTCAATCATCTATTTGTTTCTCGTTAAAATACTGAGTAAGCTATTGAAAAGGGGAGAAGTTCTGTTTTTATTGCATATATCGACGTTTCAGCCGGAATAGAGCGATTTTCGTGTACATCTTCCATCGGTAATACAAACGGAAAATCAGGATCATTTTAGTTAATACTAATGAAAACACATTGATTTTTATCATTTGTATTGGAAACAACATTGTCATATGTCTTTTCTTGGATCTAAATAATACGAAACCTCGCTCTATGATTTGAAGGTAAAATCCTCAAATATGGTTAAATATTGACTTTTTCACGTTTTTCATGTAGTTTGATATTACCTAAATATTTTCATTTTTACCAATATTTCGATACTATTTCATGTAGTATCTCGATATGTGATTTGGCCTTCAAATCTCAGAATTTCGCATAATATTGCATTTTAAGCAAGTTTTTTTGCATTTCGTTTCGTACGAAAAATCATCGAATTTAGCAATCTTTTGACGTTTATCATCCCCTTTTCCTTTATGTGATTTAAACAAAATATCATCGAATTAGGCAATATTTTGCCGTTTTTCCACGTTTTTGTGAATTTTCAGTCTATGGGTAATAATTCATATATATACGATAAAAATGATGCAAACACATAATTGATTAGATAATAACTATAAATACTTCATTTTCATTCATCTATTTGTTTCTCGTTAAAATACTGAGTAAGATATTGAAAAGGGGAGAAGTTCGGTTTTTATTGCATATATCGACGTTTCAGCCGGAATAGAGCGATTTTCGTGTACATCTTCCATCGGTAATATAAACGGAAAATCAGGAACATTTTAGTTAATACTAATGAAAACACATTGATTTTTATCATTTGTATTGGAAACAACATTGTCATATGTCTTTTCTTGGATCTAAATAATAGGAAACCTCGCTCTATGATTTGAATGTAAAATCCTCAAATATAGTTAAATATTGACTTTTTTCACGTTTTTCATGTAGTTTGATATTACGTAAATATATTCATTTTTACCAATATTTCGATTCTATTTCATGTAGTATCACGATATATGATTTGGCCTTCAAATCTCAGAATTTCGCATAATATTGCATTTTAAGGAAGTTTTCTTGCATTTTGTTTCGTACGAAAAATCATCGAATTTAGCAATATTTTGACGTTTATCATCCCCTTTTCATTTATGTGATTTAAACAAAATATCATCGAATTAGGCAATATTTTGCCGTTCTTCCACATTTTTGTGAATTTTCAGTCTATGGGTATTAATTCATATATAAACGATAAAAATGATGCAAACACATAATTGATTAAATAATAACTATAAATACTTCATTTTCATTCATCTATTTGTTTCTCGTTCAAATACTGAGTAAGATATTGAAAAGGGGAGAAGTTCGGTTTTTATTGCATACATCAACGTTTCAGCCGGAATAGAGCGATTTTCGTGTACATCTTCCATCGGTAATATAAACGGAAAATCAGGAACATTTTAGTTAATACTAATGAAAACACATTGATTTTTACCAATATTTCGATACTATTTCATGTAGTATCACGATATGTGATTTGGCCTTCAAATCTCAGAATTTCGCATAATATTGCATTTTAAGCAAGTTTTCTTTCATTTTGTTTCATACGAAAAATCATCGAATTTAGCAATATTTTGACGTTTATCATCCCCTTTTCCTTTATGTGACTTAAACAAAATATTATCGAATTAGGCAATATTTTGCCGTTTTCCACGTTTTTGTGAATGTTCAGTCTAAGGGTATTAATTCATATATATACGATAAAAATGATGCTAACACATAATTGATCAGATAATAACTATAAATACTTCATTTTCATTCATCTATTTGTTTCTCGTTAAAATACTGAGTAATATATTGAAAAGGGGAGAAGTTCGGTTTTTATTGCATATATCAGCCGGAATAGAGCGATTTTCGTGTACATCTTCCATCGGTAATATAAACGGAAAATCAGGAACATTTTAGTTAATACTAATGAAAACAAATTGATTTTTATCATTTTTATTGGAAACAACATTGTCATATGTCTTTTCTTGGATCTAAATAATACGAAACCTCGCTCTATGATTTGAAGTTAAAATCTTCAAATATGGTTAAATATTGACTTTTTTCACGTTTTTCATGTAGTTTGATACTACGTAAATATATTCATTTTTACCAATATTTCGATTCTATTTCATGTAGTATCACGATATGTGATTTGGCCTTCAAATCTCAGAATTTCGCATAATATTGCATTTTAAGGAAGTTTTCTTGCATTTTGTTTCGTACGAAAAATCATCGAATTTAGCAATATTTTGACGTTTATCATCCCCTTTTCCTTTATGTGTCTTAAACAAAATATTATCGAATTAGGCAATATTTTGCCGTTTTTCCACGTTTTTGTGAATGTTCAGTCTAAGGGTATTAATTCATATATATATACGATAAAAATGATGCAAACACATAATTGATTAGATAATAACGATAAATACTTCATTTTCATTCATCTATTTGTTTCTCGTTAAAATACTGAGTAATATATTGAAAAGGGGAGAAGTTCGGTTTTTATTGCATATATCGACGTTTCAGCCGGAATAGAGCGATTTTCGTGTACATCTTCCATCGGTAATATAAACGGAAAATCAGGAACATTTTAGTTAATACTAATGAAAACACATTGATTTTTATCATTTGTATTGGAAACAACATTGTCATATGTCTTTTCTTGGATCTAAATAATACGAAACCTCGCTCTATGATTTGAAGTTAAAATCCTCAAATATGGTTAAATATTGACTTTTTTCACGTTTTTCATGTAGTTTGATACTACGTAAATATATTCATTTTTACCAATATTTCGATTCTATTTCATGTAGTATCACGATATGTGATTTGGCCTTCAAATCTCAGAATTTCGCATAATATTGCATTTTAAGGAAGTTTTCTTGCATTTTGTTTCGTACGAAAAATCATCGAATTTAGCAATATTTTGACGTTTATCATCCCCTTTTCCTTTATGTGATTTAAACAAAATATCATCGAATTAGGCAATATTTTGCCGTTTTTCTACGTTTTTGTGAATTTTCAGTCTATGGGTATTAATTCATATATATACGATAAAAATGATTCAAACACATAATTGATTAGATAATAACTATAAATACTTCATTTTCATTCATCTATTTGTTTCTCGTTAAAATACTGAGTAAGATATTGAAAAGGGGAGAAGTTCGGTTTTTATTGCATATATCGACGTTTCAGCCGGATTAGAACGGTTTTACGTGTACATCTTCCCTTGGTAATATAAACGAAAAATCAGGAACATTTTAGTTAATTCTAATGAAAACACATTGTTTTTTATCATTTGTATTGGAAACAACATTGTCATATGTCTTTTCTTGTGTAACAAGAGAGCAGTACATAGTACATGAACATCATAACAGCATGAACAGGCCACGTGGAGGATGAACAACCCACAGGCGCCAGACAGGCGGCGGCAGACAATGTAAAAGTTACACCTCTGTACAAGCTAGCCATAGAGTCAGGTCAACGGTCATCGAATCACAAAGAGGTCAGAATTGATGCCGTCATGGTAATCTTCAGGGATTAACCCCTAAACAACAAATGCAAAACCCTCATGTTCAGCTGAGGAGCAGCAGATCAGGGGAGAGTTAGTTGAGTGGGCGCAGCCCAGTAGGAAGGTGGGTGTGGTCTCGGGGAAGGAACATCATCTCCCGGAAAATGTGGAACAACATACGAGTAAGTACGGCTCTCTTGTACTAAAGCACCTCATTCAATACCCTTGGCCTCTAGTAGGGAATATAGTTAGGGAGTGTCTTATTTAATTATTTTTAATAAAGTCAGATATTAAGTGTTATTAAATGTGTATTAATGGTTCCTTGCCTAGTGATATTGGGCCTACCGTCCCTTTTGCCCTAGTGACCTAGTGCTCTTAATTATTCAGTACTCCTCCCCTCGTTCGTCTTCCGTGTTGAGGTGTTAGTATTGGTGTGTCCCGCCTTATTCTTGTGTACACTATAGTTCCCAAGTGGTCAGGATTATTCGAGTGTCAGGCCAGGATCCTTGTACCGTTCAATTGTCCCCTACACCTGTCCTGGTAGGTTATTCCATCTGCAAGACCTACGAATCTCACTCCGGTCCCCTGTCCGGTAACTCAGGGTGGTGGCAGCGTCACTCGGTAACTCATACGATAGGCTGTGACTACGATTACCTCTATCTTTCTGTCTCACTCTCCCTCACTAGTGTCTCACTCTCCCTCGCCCTCACTCGCTCTCGTTCTCCCTCCCTTGCTCTCGTTCTCGCTCTCTCCTCTCTCTCTCCTCTCGCTCTGCCTCCCTCTTCCTCTCTCTCTCTCCTCATTCTCTGCCTCCCTCTTCCTCTCTCTCTCTCTCCTTCCTCTGTGTACTGGTTTACGTCTTCGTATGACGGCCCGAGTGTTAACATCTTACATGATCGGTATAGCATCTGTTATTACCATAGAAAGAGCGGAGATTGCACGGTTAGCTCAGTGGTAGTAGCGGAGTGCGCGGTCGAGATAGATACGAGGCGAGGTATTACATTCAGGGTCATTACACTTGGATCTAAATAATACGAAACCTCGCTCTATGATTTGAAGGTAAAATCCTCAAATATGGTAAAATAGTGACTTTTTTCACGTTTTTCATGTAGTTTGATACTACATAAATATATTCATTTTTACCAATATTTCGATTCTATTTCATGTAGAATCACGATATGTGATTTGGCCTTAAAATCTCAGAACTTCGCATAATATTGCATTTTAAGCAAGTTTTCTTGCATTTTGTTTCGTACGAAAAATCATCGAATTTAGCAATATTTTGACGTTTATCATCCCCTTTTCCTTTATGTGACTTAAACAAAATATCATCGAATTAGGCAATACTTTGCAGTTTTTCCACGTTTTTGTGAATTTTCAGTCTATGGATATTAATTCATATATATACGATAAAAATGATGCAAACACATAATTGATTAGATAATAACCTTAAATACTTCATTTTCAATCATCTATTTGTTTCTCGTTAAAATACTGAGTAAGCTATTGAAAAGGGGAGAAGTTCTGTTTTTATTGCATATATCGACGTTTCAGCCGGAAGAGAGCGATTTTCGTGTACATCTTCCATCGGTAATACAAACGGAAAATCAGGATCATTTTAGTTAATACTAATGAAAACACATTGATTTTTATCATTTGTATTGGAAGCAACATTGTCATATGTCTTTCTTGGATCTAAATAATTCGAAACCTCGCTCTATGATTTGAAGTTAAAATCCTCAAATATGGTTAAATATTGACTTTTTCACGTTTTTCATGTAGTTTGATATTACGTAAATATATTCATTTTTACCAATATTTCGATACTATTTCATGTAGTATCACGATATGTTATTTAGCCTTCAAATCTCAGAATTTCGCATAATATTGCATTTTAAGCAAGTTTTCTTGCATTTTGTTTCGTACGAAAAATCATCGAATTTAGCAATATTTTGACGTTTATCATCCCCTTTTCCTTTATGTGATTTTAACAAAATATCATCGAATTAGGCAATATTTTGCCGTTTTTCCACGTTTTTGTGAATTTTCAGTCTATGGGTATTAATTCTTATATATACGATAAAAATGATGCAAACACATAATTGATTAGATAATAACCTTAAATACTTCATTTTCAATCATCTATTTGTTTCTCGTTAAAATACTGAGTAAGCTATTGAAAAGGGGAGAAGTTCTGTTTTTATTGCATATATCGACGTTTCAGCCGGAATAGAGCGATTTTCGTGTACATCTTCCATCGGTAATACAAACGGAAAATCAGGATCATTTTAGTTAATACTAATGAAAACACATTGATTTTTATCATTTGTACTGGAAACAACATTGTCATATGTCTTTTCTTGGATCTAAATAATACGAAACCTCGCTCTATGATTTGAAGTTAAAATCCTCAAATATGGTTAAATATTGACTTTTTTCACGTTTTTCATGTAGTTTGATATTACGTAAATATATTCATTTTTACCAATATTTTGATACTATTTCATGTAGTATCACGATATGTGATTTGGCCTTCAAATCTCAGAATTTCGCATAATATTGCATTTTAAGCAAGTTTTCTTGCATTTTGTTTCGTACGAAAAATCATCGAATTTAGCAATATTTTGACGTTTATCATCCCCTTTTCTTTTATGTGACTTAAACAAAATATCATCGAAATAGGCAATATTTTGCCGTTTTTCCACGTTTTTGTGAATTTTCAGTCTATGGGTATTAATTCATATATATACGATAAAAATGATGCAAACACATAATTGATTGGATAATAACCTTAAATACTTCATTTTCAATCATCTATTTGTTTCTCGTTAAAATACTGAGTAAGATATTGAAAAGGGGAGAAGTCCTGTTTTTATTGCATATATTGATGTTTCAGACGGAATAGAGCGATTTTCGTGTACATCTTCCATCGGTAATACGAACGGAAAATCGGGAACATTTTAGTTAATACTAATGAAAACACATTGATTTTTATCATTTGTATTGGAAACAACATTGTCATATGTCTTTTCTTGGATCTAAATAATAGGAAACCTCGCTCTATGATTTGAATGTAAAATCCTCAAATATAGTTAAATATTGACTTTTTTCACGTTTTTCATGTAGTTTGATATTACGTAAATATATTCATTTTTACCAATATTTCGATTCTATTTCATGTAGTATCACGATATGTGATTTGGCCTTCAAATCTCAGAATTTCGCATAATATTGCATTTTAAGGAAGTTTTCTTGCATTTTGTTTCGTACGAAAAATCATCGAATTTAGCAATATTTTGACGTTTATCATCCCCTTTTCCTTTATGTGTCTTAAACAAAATATTATCGAATTAGGCAATATTTTGCCGTTTTTCCACGTTTTTGTGAATGTTCAGTCTAAGGGTATTAATTCATATATATATACGATAAAAATGATGCAAACACATAATTGATTAGATAATAACGATAAATACTTCATTTTCATTCATCTATTTGTTTCTCGTTAAAATACTGAGTAATATATTGAAAAGGGGAGAAGTTCGGTTTTTATTGCATATATCGACGTTTCAGCCGGAATAGAGCGATTTTCGTGTACATCTTCCATCGGTAATATAAACGGAAAATCAGGAACATTTTAGTTAATACTAATGAAAACACATTGATTTTTATCATTTGTATTGGAAACAACATTGTCATATGTCTTTTCTTGGATCTAAATAATAGGAAACCTCGCTCTATGATTTGAATGTAAAATCCTCAAATATAGTTAAATATTGACTTTTTTCACGTTTTTCATGTAGTTTGATATTACGTAAATATATTCATTTTTACCAATATTTCGATTCTATTTCATGTAGTATCACGATATATGATTTGGCCTTCAAATCTCAGAATTTCGCATAATATTGCATTTTAAGGAAGTTTTCTTGCATTTTGTTTCGTACGAAAAATCATCGAATTTAGCAATATTTTGACGTTTATCATCCCCTTTTCCTTTATGTGATTTAAACAAAATATCATCGAATTAGGCAATATTTTGCCGTTCTTCCACGTTTTTGTGAATTTTCAGTCTATGGGTATTAATTCATATATAAACGATAAAAATGATGCAAACACATAATTGATTAAATAATAACTATAAATACTTCATTTTCATTCATCTATTTGTTTCTCGTTAAAATACTGAGTAAGATATTGAAAAGGGGAGAAGTTCGGTTTTTATTGCATACATCAACGTTTCAGCCGGAATAGAGCGATTTTCGTGTACATCTTCCATCGGTAATATAAACGGAAAATCAGGAACATTTTAGTTAATACTAATGAAAACACATTGATTTTTACCAATATTTCGATACTATTTCATGTAGTATCACGATATGTGATTTGGCCTTCAAATCTCAGAATTTCGCATAATATTGCATTTTAAGCAAGTTTTCTTTCATTTTGTTTCATACGAAAAATCATCGAATTTAGCAATATTTTGACGTTTATCATCCCCTTTTCCTTTATGTGACTTAAACAAAATATTATCGAATTAGGCAATATTTTGCCGTTTTTCCACGTTTTTGTGAATGTTCAGTCTAAGGGTATTAATTCATATATATACGATAAAAATGATGCTAACACATAATTGATTAGATAATAACTATAAATACTTCATTTTCATTCATCTATTTGTTTCTCGTTAAAATACTGAGTAATATATTGAAAAGGGGAGAAGTTCGGTTTTTATTGCATATATCAGCCGGAATAGAGCGATTTTCGTGTACATCTTCCTTCGGTAATATAAACGGAAAATCAGGAACATTTTAGTTAATACTAATGAAAACAAATTGATTTTTATCATTTGTATTGGAAACAACATTGTCATATGTCTTTTCTTGGATCTAAATAATACGAAACCTCGCTCTATGATTTGAAGTTAAAATCTTCAAATATGGTTAAATATTGACTTTTTTCACGTTTTTCATGTAGTTTGATACTACGTAAATATATTCATTTTTACCAATATTTCGATTCTATTTCATGTAGTATCACGATATGTGATTTGGCCTTCAAATCTCAGAATTTCGCATAATATTGCATTTTAAGGAAGTTTTCTTGCATTTTGTTTCGTACGAAAAATCATCGAATTTAGCAATATTTTGACGTTTATCATCCCCTTTTCCTTTATGTGTCTTAAACAAAATATTATCGAATTAGGCAATATTTTGCCGTTTTTCCACGTTTTTGTGAATGTTCAGTCTAAGGGTATTAATTCATATATATATACGATAAAAATGATGCAAACACATAATTGATTAGATAATAACGATAAATACTTCATTTTCATTCATCTATTTGTTTCTCGTTAAAATACTGAGTAATATATTGAAAAGGGGAGAAGTTCGGTTTTTATTGCATATATCGACGTTTCAGCCGGAATAGAGCGATTTTCGTGTACATCTTCCATCGGTAATATAAACGGAAAATCAGGAACATTTTAGTTAATACTAATGAAAACACATTGATTTTTATCATTTGTATTGGAAACAACATTGTCATATGTCTTTTCTTGGATCTAAATAATACGAAACCTCGCTCTATGATTTGAAGTTAAAATCCTCAAATATGGTTAAATATTGACTTTTTTCACGTTTTTCATGTAGTTTGATACAACGTAAATATATTCATTTTTACCAATATTTCGATTCTATTTCATGTAGTATCACGATATGTGATTTGGCCTTCAAATCTCAGAATTTCGCATAATATTGCATTTTAAGGAAGTTTTCTTGCATTTTGTTTCGTACGAAAAATCATCGAATTTAGCAATATTTTGACGTTTATCATCCCCTTTTCCTTTATCTGATTTAAACAAAATATCATCGAATTAGGCAATATTTTGCCGTTTTTCCACGTTTTTGTGAATTTTCAGTCTATGGGTATTAATTCATATATATACGATAAAAATGATTCAAACACATAATTGATTAGATAATAACTATAAATACTTCATTTTCATTCATCTATTTGTTTCTCGTTAAAATACTGAGTAAGATATTGAAAAGGGGAGAAGTTCGGTTTTTATTGCATATATCGACGTTTCAGCCGGATTAGAACGGTTTTACGTGTACATCTTCCCTTGGTAATATAAACGAAAAATCAGGAACATTTTAGTTAATTCTAATGAAAACACATTGTTTTTTATCATTTGTATTGGAAACAACATTGTCATATGTCTTTTCTTGTGTAACAAGAGAGCAGTACATAGTACATGAACATCATAACAGCATGAACAGGCCACGTGGAGGATGAACAACCCACAGGCGCCATACAGGCGGCGGCAGACAATGTAAAAGTTACACCTCTGTACAAGCTAGCCATAGAGTCAGGTCAACGGTCATCGAATCACAAAGAGGTCAGAATTGATGCCGTCATGGTAATCTTCAGGGATTAACCCCTAAACAACAAATGCAAAACCCTCATGTTCAGCTGAGGAGCAGCAGATCAGGGGAGAGTTAGTTGAGTGGGCGCAGCCCAGTAGGAAGGTGGGTGTGGTCTCGGGGAAGGAACATCATCTCCCGGAAACTGTGGAACAACATACGAGTAAGTACGGCTCTCTTGTACTAAAGCACCTCATTCAGTACCCTTGGCCTCTAGTAGGGAATATAGTTAGGGAGTGTCTTATTTAATTATTTTTAATAAAGTCAGATATTAAGTGTTATTAAATGTGTATTAATGGTTCCTTGCCTAGTGATATTGGGCCTACCGTCCCTTTTGCCCTAGTGACCTAGTGCTCTTAATTATTCAGTACTCCTCCCCCCGTTCGTCTTCCGTGTTGAGGTGTTAGTATTGGTGTGTCCCGCCTTATTCTTGTGTACACTATAGTTCCCAAGTGGTCAGGATTATTCGAGTGTCAGGCCAGGATCCTTGTACCGTTCAATTGTCCCCTACACCTGTCCTGGTAGGTTATTCCATCTGCAAGACCTACGAATCTCACTCCGGTCCCCTGTCCGGTAACTCAGGGTGGTGGCAGCGTCACTCGGTAACTCATACGATAGGCTGTGACTACGATTACCTCTATCTTTCTGTCTCACTCTCCCTCGCCCTCACTCGCTCTCGTTCTCCCTCCCTTGCTCTCGTTCTCGCTCTCTCCTCTCTCTCTCCTCTCGCTCTGCCTCCCTCTTCCTCTCTCTCTCTCTCCTCATTCTCTGCCTCCCTCTTCCTCTCTCTCTCTCTCCTTCCTCTGTGTACTGGTTTACGTCTTCGTATGACGGCCCGAGTGTTAACATCTTACATGATCGGTATAGCATCTGTTATTACCATAGAAAGAGCGGAGATTGCACGGTTAGCTCAGTGGTAGTAGCGGAGTGCGCGGTCGAGATAGATACGAGGCGAGGTGTTACATTCAGGGTCATTACACTTGGATCTAAATAATACGAAACCTCGCTCTATGATTTGAAGGTAAAATCCTCAAATATGGTAAAATAGTGACTTTTTTCACGTTTTTCATGTAGTTTGATACTACATAAATATATTCATTTTTACCAATATTTCGATTCTATTTCATGTAGCATCACGATATGTGATTTGGCCTTAAAATCTCAGAACTTCGCATAATATTGCATTTTAAGCAAGTTTTCTTGCATTTTGTTTCGTACGAAAAATCATCGAATTTAGCAATATTTTGACGTTTATCATCCCCTTTTCCTTTATGTGACTTAAACAAAATATCATCGAATTAGGCAATACTTTGCAGTTTTTCCACGTTTTTGTGAATTTTCAGTCTATGGATATTAATTCATATATATACGATAAAAATGATGCAAACACATAATTGATTAGATAATAACCTTAAATACTTCATTTTCAATCATCTATTTGTTTCTCGTTAAAATACTGAGTAAGCTATTGAAAAGGGGAGAAGTTCTGTTTTTATTGCATATATCGACGTTTCAGCCGGAAGAGAGCGATTTTCGTGTACATCTTCCATCGGTAATACAAACGGAAAATCAGGATCATTTTAGTTAATACTAATGAAAACACATTGATTTTTATCATTTGTATTGGAAGCAACATTGTCATATGTCTTTCTTGGATCTAAATAATACGAAACCTCGCTCTATGATTTGAAGTTAAAATCCTCAAATATGGTTAAATATTGACTTTTTCACGTTTTTCATGTAGTTTGATATTACGTAAACATATTCATTTTTACCAATATTTCGATACTATTTCATGTAGTATCACGATATGTTATTTAGCCTTCAAATCTCAGAATTTCGCATAATATTGCATTTTAAGCAAGTTTTCTTGCATTTTGTTTCGTACGAAAAATCATCGAATTTAGCAATATTTTGACGTTTATCATCCCCTTTTCCTTTATGTGATTTTAACAAAATATCATCGAATTAGGCAATATTTTGCCGTTTTTCCACGTTTTTGTGAATTTTCAGTCTATGGGTATTAATTCTTATATATACGATAAAAATGATGCAAACACATAATTGATTAGATAATAACCTTAAATACTTCATTTTCAATCATCTATTTGTTTCTCGTTAAAATACTGAGTAAGCTATTGAAAAGGGGAGAAGTTCTGTTTTTATTGCATATATCGACGTTTCAGCCGGAATAGAGCGATTTTCGTGTACATCTTCCATCGGTAATACAAACGGAAAATCAGGATCATTTTAGTTAATACTAATGAAAACACATTGATTTTTATCATTTGTATTGGAAACAACATTGTCATATGTCTTTTCTTGGATCTAAATAATACGAAACCTCGCTCTATGATTTGAAGTTAAAATCCTCAAATATGGTTAAATATTGACTTTTTTCACGTTTTTCATGTAGTTTGATATTACGTAAATATATTCATTTTTACCAATATTTTGATACTATTTCATGTAGTATCACGATATGTGATTTGGCCTTCAAATCTCAGAATTTCGCATAATATTGCATTTTAAGCAAGTTTTCTTGCATTTTGTTTCGTACGAAAAATCATCGAATTTAGCAATATTTTGACGTTTATCATCCCCTTTTCTTTTATGTGACTTAAACAAAATATCATCGAAATAGGCAATAATTTGCCGTTTTTCCACGTTTTTGTGAATTTTCAGTCTATGGGTATTAATTCATATATATACGATAAAAATGATGCAAACACATAATTGATTGGATAATAACCTTAAATACTTCATTTTCAATCATCTATTTGTTTCTCGTTAAAATACTGAGTAAGATATTGAAAAGGGGAGAAGTCCTGTTTTTATTGCATATATTGATGTTTCAGACGGAATAGAGCGATTTTCGTGTACATCTTCCATCGGTAATACAAACGGAAAATCGGGAACATTTTAGTTAATACTAATGAAAACACATTGATTTTTATCATTTGTATTGGAAACAACATTGTCATATGTCTTTTCTTGGATCTAAATAATAGGAAACCTCGCTCTATGATTTGAATGTAAAATCCTCAAATATAGTTAAATATTGACTTTTTTCACGTTTTTCATGTAGTTTGATATTACGTAAATATATTCATTTTTACCAATATTTCGATTCTATTTCATGTAGTATCACGATATGTGATTTGGCCTTCAAATCTCAGAATTTCGCATAATATTGCATTTTAAGGAAGTTTTCTTGCATTTTGTTTCGTACGAAAAATCATCGAATTTAGCAATATTTTGACGTTTATCATCCCCTTTTCCTTTATGTGTCTTAAACAAAATATTATCGAATTAGGCAATATTTTGCCGTTTTTCCACGTTTTTGTGAATGTTCAGTCTAAGGGTATTAATTCATATATATATACGATAAAAATGATGCAAACACATAATTGATTAGATAATAACGATAAATACTTCATTTTCATTCATCTATTTGTTTCTCGTTAAAATACTGAGTAATATATTGAAAAGGGGAGAAGTTCGGTTTTTATTGCATATATCGACGTTTCAGCCGGAATAGAGCGATTTTCGTGTACATCTTCCATCGGTAATATAAACGGAAAATCAGGAACATTTTAGTTAATACTAATGAAAACACATTGATTTTTATCATTTGTATTGGAAACAACATTGTCATATGTCTTTTCTTGGATCTAAATAATAGGAAACCTCGCTCTATGATTTGAATGTAAAATCCTCAAATATAGTTAAATATTGACTTTTTTCACGTTTTTCATGTAGTTTGATATTACGTAAATATATTCATTTTTACCAATATTTCGATTCTATTTCATGTAGTATCACGATATATGATTTGGCCTTCAAATCTCAGAATTTCGCATAATATTGCATTTTAAGGAAGTTTTCTTGCATTTTGTTTCGTACGAAAAATCATCGAATTTAGCAATATTTTGACGTTTATCATCCCCTTTTCCTTTATGTGATTTAAACAAAATATCATCGAATTAGGCAATATTTTGCCGTTCTTCCACGTTTTTGTGAATTTTCAGTCTATGGGTATTAATTCATATATAAACGATAAAAATGATGCAAACACATAATTGATTAAATAATAACTATAAATACTTCATTTTCATTCATCTATTTGTTTCTCGTTAAAATACTGAGTAAGATATTGAAAAGGGGAGAAGTTCGGTTTTTATTGCATACATCAACGTTTCAGCCGGAATAGAGCGATTTTCGTGTACATCTTCCATCGGTAATATAAACGGAAAATCAGGAACATTTTAGTTAATACTAATGAAAACACATTGATTTTTACCAATATTTCGATACTATTTCATGTAGTATCACGATATGTGATTTGGCCTTCAAATCTCAGAATTTCGCATAATATTGCATTTTAAGCAAGTTTTCTTTCATTTTGTTTCATACGAAAAATCATCGAATTTAGCAATATTTTGACGTTTATCATCCCCTTTTCCTTTATGTGACTTAAACAAAATATTATCGAATTAGGCAATATTTTGCCGTTTTTCCACGTTTTTGTGAATGTTCAGTCTAAGGGTATTAATTCATATATATACGATAAAAATGATGCTAACACATAATTGATTAGATAATAACTATAAATACTTCATTTTCATTCATCTATTTGTTTCTCGTTAAAATACTGAGTAATATATTGAAAAGGGGAGAAGTTCGGTTTTTATTGCATATATCAGCCGGAATAGAGCGATTTTCGTGTACATCTTCCATCGGTAATATAAACGGAAAATCAGGAACATTTTAGTTAATACTAATGAAAACAAATTGATTTTTATCATTTGTATTGGAAACAACATTGTCATATGTCTTTTCTTGGATCTAAATAATACGAAACCTCGCTCTATGATTTGAAGTTAAAATCTTCAAATATGGTTAAATATTGACTTTTTTCACGTTTTTCATGTAGTTTGATACTACGTAAATATATTCATTTTTACCAATATTTCGATTCTATTTCATGTAGTATCACGATATGTGATTTGGCCTTCAAATCTCAGAATTTCGCATAATATTGCATTTTAAGGAAGTTTTCTTGCATTTTGTTTCGTACGAAAAATCATCGAATTTAGCAATATTTTGACGTTTATCATCCCCTTTTCCTTTATGTGTCTTAAACAAAATATTATCGAATTAGGCAATATTTTGCCGTTTTTCCACGTTTTTGTGAATGTTCAGTCTAAGGGTATTAATTCATATATATATACGATAAAAATGATGCAAACACATAATTGATTAGATAATAACGATAAATACTTCATTTTCATTCATCTATTTGTTTCTCGTTAAAATACTGAGTAATATATTGAAAAGGGGAGAAGTTCGGTTTTTATTGCATATATCGACGTTTCAGCCGGAATAGAGCGATTTTCGTGTACATCTTCCATCGGTAATATAAACGGAAAATCAGGAACATTTTAGTTAATACTAATGAAAACACATTGATTTTTATCATTTGTATTGGAAACAACATTGTCATATGTCTTTTCTTGGATCTAAATAATACGAAACCTCGCTCTATGATTTGAAGTTAAAATCCTCAAATATGGTTAAATATTGACTTTTTTCACGTTTTTCATGTAGTTTGATACAACGTAAATATATTCATTTTTACCAATATTTCGATTCTATTTCATGTAGTATCACGATATGTGATTTGGCCTTCAAATCTCAGAATTTCGCATAATATTGCATTTTAAGGAAGTTTTCTTGCATTTTGTTTCGTACGAAAAATCATCGAATTTAGCAATATTTTGACGTTTATCATCCCCTTTTCCTTTATGTGATTTAAACAAAATATCATCGAATTAGGCGATATTTTGCCGTTTTTCCACGTTTTTGTGAATTTTCAGTCTATGGGTATTAATTCATATATATACGATAAAAATGATTCAAACACATAATTGATTAGATAATAACTATAAATACTTCATTTTCATTCATCTATTTGTTTCTCGTTAAAATACTGAGTAAGATATTGAAAAGGGGAGAAGTTCGGTTTTTATTGCATATATCGACGTTTCAGCCGGATTAGAACGGTTTTACGTGTACATCTTCCCTTGGTAATATAAACGAAAAATCAGGAACATTTTAGTTAATTCTAATGAAAACACATTGTTTTTTATCATTTGTATTGGAAACAACATTGTCATATGTCTTTTCTTGTGTAACAAGAGAGCAGTACATAGTACATGAACATCATAACAGCATGAACAGGCCACGTGGAGGATGAACAACCCACAGGCGCCAGACAGGCGGCGGCAGACAATGTAAAAGTTACACCTCTGTACAAGCTAGCCATAGAGTCAGGTCAACGGTCATCGAATCACAAAGAGGTCAGAATTGATGCCGTCATGGTAATCTTCAGGGATTAACCCCTAAACAACAAATGCAAAACCCTCATGTTCAGCTGAGGAGCAGCAGATCAGGGGAGAGTTAGTTGAGTGGGCGCAGCCCAGTAGGAAGGTGGGTGTGGTCTCGGGGAAGGAACATCATCTCCCGGAAACTGTGGAACAACATACGAGTAAGTACGGCTCTCTTGTACTAAAGCACCTCATTCAGTACCCTTGGCCTCTAGTAGGGAATATAGTTAGGGAGTGTCTTATTTAATTATTTTTAATAAAGTCAGATATTAAGTGTTATTAAATGTGTATTAATGGTTCCTTGCCTAGTGATATTGGGCCTACCGTCCCTTTTGCCCTAGTGACCTAGTGCTCTTAATTATTCAGTACTCCTCCCCCCGTTCGTCTTCCGTGTTGAGGTGTTAGTATTGGTGTGTCCCGCCTTATTCTTGTGTACACTATAGTTCCCAAGTGGTCAGGATTATTCGAGTGTCAGGCCAGGATCCTTGTACCGTTCAATTGTCCCCTACACCTGTCCTGGTAGGTTATTCCATCTGCAAGACCTACGAATCTCACTCCGGTCCCCTGTCCGGTAACTCAGGGTGGTGGCAGCGTCACTCGGTAACTCATACGATAGGCTGTGACTACGATTACCTCTATCTTTCTGTCTCACTCTCCCTCACTAGTGTCTCACTCTCCCTCGCCCTCACTCGCTCTCGTTCTCCCTCCCTTGCTCTCGTTCTCGCTCTCTCCTCTCTCTCTCCTCTCGCTCTGCCTCCCTCTTCCTCTCTCTCTCTCTCCTCATTCTCTGCCTCCCTCTTCCTCTCTCTCTCTCTCCTTCCTCTGTGTACTGGTTTACGTCTTCGTATGACGGCCCGAGTGTTAACATCTTACATGATCAGTATAGCATCTGTTATTACCATAGAAAGAGCGGAGATTGCACGGTTAGCTCAGTGGTAGTAGCGGAGTGCGCGGTCGAGATAGATACGAGGCGAGGTATTACATTCAGGGTCATTACACTTGGATCTAAATAATACGAAACCTCGCTCTATGATTTGAAGGTAAAATCCTCAAATATGGTAAAATAGTGACTTTTTTCACGTTTTTCATGTAGTTTGATACTACATAAATATATTCATTTTTACCAATATTTCGATTCTATTTCATGTAGCATCACGATATGTGATTTGGCCTTAAAATCTCAGAACTTCGCATAATATTGCATTTTAAGCAAGTTTTCTTGCATTTTGTTTCGTACGAAAAATCATCGAATTTAGCAATATTTTGACGTTTATCATCCCCTTTTCCTTTATGTGACTTAAACAAAATATCATCGAATTAGGCAATACTTTGCAGTTTTTCCACGTTTTTGTGAATTTTCAGTCTATGGATATTAATTCATATATATACGATAAAAATGATGCAAACACATAATTGATTAGATAATAACCTTAAATACTTCATTTTCAATCATCTATTTGTTTCTCGTTAAAATACTGAGTAAGCTATTGAAAAGGGGAGAAGTTCTGTTTTTATTGCATATATCGACGTTTCAGCCGGAAGAGAGCGATTTTCGTGTACATCTTCCATCGGTAATACAAACGGAAAATCAGGATCATTTTAGTTAATACTAATGAAAACACATTGATTTTTATCATTTGTATTGGAAGCAACATTGTCATATGTCTTTCTTGGATCTAAATAATACGAAACCTCGCTCTATGATTTGAAGTTAAAATCCTCAAATATGGTTAAATATTGACTTTTTTCACGTTTTTCATGTAGTTTGATATTACGTAAATATATTCATTTTTACCAATATTTCGATACTATTTCATGTAGTATCACGATATGTTATTTAGCCTTCAAATCTCAGAATTTCGCATAATATTGCATTTTAAGCAAGTTTTCTTGCATTTTGTTTCGTACGAAAAATCATCGAATTTAGCAATATTTTGACGTTTATCATCCCCTTTTCCTTTATGTGATTTTAACAAAATATCATCGAATTAGGCAATATTTTGCCGTTTTTCCACGTTTTTGTGAATTTTCAGTCTATGGGTATTAATTCTTATATATACGATAAAAATGATGCAAACACATAATTGATTAGATAATAACCTTAAATACTTCATTTTCAATCATCTATTTGTTTCTCGTTAAAATACTGAGTAAGCTATTGAAAAGGGGAGAAGTTCTGTTTTTATTGCATATATCGACGTTTCAGCCGGAATAGAGCGATTTTCGTGTACATCTTCCATCGGTAATACAAACGGAAAATCAGGATCATTTTAGTTAATACTAATGAAAACACATTGATTTTTATCATTTGTATTGGAAACAACATTGTCATGTCTTTTCTTGGATCTAAATAATACGAAACCTCGCTCTATGATTTGAAGTTAAAATCCTCAAATATGGTTAAATATTGACTTTTTTCACGTTTTTCATGTAGTTTGATATTACGTAAATATATTCATTTTTACCAATATTTTGATACTATTTCATGTAGTATCACGATATGTGATTTGGCCTTCAAATCTCAGAATTTCGCATAATATTGCATTTTAAGCAAGTTTTCTTGCATTTTGTTTCGTACGAAAAATCATCGAATTTAGCAATATTTTGACGTTTATCATCCCCTTTTCTTTTATGTGACTTAAACAAAATATCATCGAAATAGGCAATATTTTGCCGTTTTTCCACGTTTTTGTGAATTTTCAGTCTATGGGTATTAATTCATATATATACGATAAAAATGATGCAAACACATAATTGATTGGATAATAACCTTAAATACTTCATTTTCAATCATCTATTTGTTTCTCGTTAAAATACTGAGTAAGATATTGAAAAGGGGAGAAGTCCTGTTTTTATTGCACATATTGATGTTTCAGACGGAATAGAGCGATTTTCGTGTACATCTTCCATCGGTAATACAAACGGAAAATCGGGAACATTTTAGTTAATACTAATGAAAACACATTGATTTTTATCATTTGTATTGGAAACAACATTGTCATATGTCTTTTCTTGGATCTAAATAATAGGAAACCTCGCTCTATGATTTGAATGTAAAATCCTCAAATATAGTTAAATATTGACTTTTTTCACGTTTTTCATGTAGTTTGATATTACGTAAATATATTCATTTTTACCAATATTTCGATTCTATTTCATGTAGTATCACGATATGTGATTTGGCCTTCAAATCTCAGAATTTCGCATAATATTGCATTTTAAGGAAGTTTTCTTGCATTTTGTTTCGTACGAAAAATCATCGAATTTAGCAATATTTTGACGTTTATCATCCCCTTTTCCTTTATGTGTCTTAAACAAAATATTATCGAATTAGGCAATATTTTGCCGTTTTTCCACGTTTTTGTGAATGTTCAGTCTAAGGGTATTAATTCATATATATATACGATAAAAATGATGCAAACACATAATTGATTAGATAATAACGATAAATACTTCATTTTCATTCATCTATTTGTTTCTCGTTAAAATACTGAGTAATATATTGAAAAGGGGAGAAGTTCGGTTTTTATTGCATATATCGACGTTTCAGCCGGAATAGAGCGATTTTCGTGTACATCTTCCATCGGTAATATAAACGGAAAATCAGGAACATTTTAGTTAATACTAATGAAAACACATTGATTTTTATCATTTGTATTGGAAACAACATTGTCATATGTCTTTTCTTGGATCTAAATAATACGAAACCTCGCTCTATGATTTGAAGTTAAAATCCTCAAATATGGTTAAATATTGACTTTTTTCACGTTTTTCATGTAGTTTGATACTACGTAAATATATTCATTTTTACCAATATTTCGATTCTATTTCATGTAGTATCACGATATGTGATTTGGCCTTCAAATCTCAGAATTTCGCATAATATTGCATTTTAAGGAAGTTTTCTTGCATTTTGTTTCGTACGAAAAATCATCGAATTTAGCAATATTTTGACGTTTATCATCCCCTTTTCCTTTATGTGATTTAAACAAAATATCATCGAATTAGGCAATATTTTGCCGTTTTTCCACGTTTTTGTGAATTTTCAGTCTATGGGTATTAATTCATATATATACGATAAAAATGATTCAAACACATAATTGATTAGATAATAACTATAAATACTTCATTTTCATTCATCTATTTGTTTCTCGTTAAAATACTGAGTAAGATATTGAAAAGGGGAGAAGTTCGGTTTTTATTGCATATATCGACGTTTCAGCCGGATTAGAACGGTTTTACGTGTACATCTTCCCTTGGTAATATAAACGAAAAATCAGGAACATTTTAGTTAATTCTAATGAAAACACATTGTTTTTTATCATTTGTATTGGAAACAACATTGTCATATGTCTTTTCTTGTGTAACAAGAGAGCAGTACATAGTACATGAACATCATAACAGCATGAACAGGCCACGTGGAGGATGAACAACCCACAGGCGCCAGACAGGCGGCGGCAGACAATGTAAAAGTTACACCTCTGTACAAGCTAGCCATAGAGTCAGGTCAACGGTCATCGAATCACAAAGAGGTCAGAATTGATGCCGTCATGGTAATCTTCAGGGATTAACCCCTAAACAACAAATGCAAAACCCTCATGTTCAGCTGAGGAGCAGCAGATCAGGGGAGAGTTAGTTGAGTGGGCGCAGCCCAGTAGGAAGGTGGGTGTGGTCTCGGGGAAGGAACATCATCTCCCGGAAACTGTGGAACAACATACGAGTAAGTACGGCTCTCTTGTACTAAAGCACCTCATTCAGTACCCTTGGCCTCTAGTAGGGAATATAGTTAGGGAGTGTCTTATTTAATTATTTTTAATAAAGTCAGATATTAAGTGTTATTAAATGTGTATTAATGGTTCCTTGCCTAGTGATATTGGGCCTACCGTCCCTTTTGCCCTAGTGACCTAGTGCTCTTAATTATTCAGTACTCCTCCCCCCGTTCGTCTTCCGTGTTGAGGTGTTAGTATTGGTGTGTCCCGCCTTATTCTTGTGTACACTATAGTTCCCAAGTGGTCAGGATTATTCGAGTGTCAGGCCAGGATCCTTGTACCGTTCAATTGTCCCCTACACCTGTCCTGGTAGGTTATTCCATCTGCAAGACCTACGAATCTCACTCCGGTCCCCTGTCCGGTAACTCAGGGTGGTGGCAGCGTCACTCGGTAACTCATACGATAGGCTGTGACTACGATTACCTCTATCTTTCTGTCTCACTCTCCCTCACTAGTGTCTCACTCTCCCTCGCCCTCACTCGCTCTCGTTCTCCCTCCCTTGCTCTCGTTCTCGCTCTCTCCTCTCTCTCTCCTCTCGCTCTGCCTCCCTCTTCCTCTCTCTCTCTCTCCTCATTCTCTGCCTCCCTCTTCCTCTCTCTCTCTCTCCTTCCTCTGTGTACTGGTTTACGTCTTCGTATGACGGCCCGAGTGTTAACATCTTACATGATCGGTATAGCATCTGTTATTACCATAGAAAGAGCGGAGATTGCACGGTTAGCTCAGTGGTAGTAGCGGAGTGCGCGGTCGAGATAGATACGAGGCGAGGTATTACATTCAGGGTCATTACACTTGGATCTAAATAATACGAAACCTCGCTCTATGATTTGAAGGTAAAATCCTCAAATATGGTAAAATAGTGACTTTTTTCACGTTTTTCATGTAGTTTGATACTACATAAATATATTCATTTTTACCAATATTTCGATTCTATTTCATGTAGTATCACGATATGTGATTTGGCCTTCAAATCTCAGAACTTCGCATAATATTGCATTTTAAGCAAGTTTTCTTGCATTTTGTTTCGTACGAAAAATCATCGAATTTAGCAATATTTTGACGTTTATCATCCCCTTTTCCTTTATGTGACTTAAACAAAATATCATAGAATTAGGCAATATTTTGCAGTTTTTCCACGTTTTTGTGAATTTTCAGTCTATGGATATTAATTCATATATATACGATAAAAATGATGCAAACACATAATTGATTAGATAATAACCTTAAATACTTCATTTTCAATCATCTATTTGTTTCTCGTTAAAATACTGAGTAAGCTATTGAAAAGGGGAGAAGTTCTGTTTTTATTGCATATATCGACGTTTCAGCCGGAAGAGAGCGATTTTCGTGTACATCTTCCATCGGTAATACAAACGGAAAATCAGGATCATTTTAGTTAATACTAATGAAAACACATTGATTTTTATCATTTGTATTGGAAGCAACATTGTCATATGTCTTTCTTGGATCTAAATAATACGAAACCTCGCTCTATGATTTGAAGTTAAAATCCTCAAATATGGTTAAATATTGACTTTTTTCACGTTTTTCATGTAGTTTGATATTACGTAAATATATTCATTTTTACCAATATTTCGATACAATTTCATGTAGTATCACGATATGTTATTTAGCCTTCAAATCTCAGAATTTCGCATAATATTGCATTTTAAGCAAGTTTTCTTGCATTTTGTTTCGTACGAAAAATCATCGAATTTAGCAATATTTTGACGTTTATCATCCCCTTTTCCTTTATGTGATTTTAACAAAATATCATCGAATTAGGCAATATTTTGCCGTTTTTCCACGTTTTTGTGAATTTTCAGTCTATGGGTATTAATTCTTATATATACGATAAAAATGATGCAAACACATAATTGATTAGATAATAACCTTAAATACTTCATTTTCAATCATCTATTTGTTTCTCGTTAAAATACTGAGTAAGCTATTGAAAAGGGGAGAAGTTCTGTTTTTATTGCATATATCGACGTTTCAGCCGGAATAGAGCGATTTTCGTGTACATCTTCCATCGGTAATATAAACGGAAAATCAGGAACATTTTAGTTAATACTAATGAAAACACATTGATTTTTACCAATATTTCGATACTATTTCATGTAGTATCACGATATGTGATTTGGCCTTCAAATCTCAGAATTTCGCATAATATTGCATTTTAAGCAAGTTTTCTTTTATTTTGTTTCATACGAAAAATCATCGAATTTAGCAATATTTTGACGTTTATCATCCCCTTTTCCTTTATGTGACTTAAACAAAATATTATCGAATTAGGCAATATTTTGCCGTTTTTCCACGTTTTTGTGAATGTTCAGTCTAAGGGTATTAATTCATATATATACGATAAAAATGATGCTAACACATAATTGATTAGATAATAACTATAAATACTTCATTTTCATTCATCTATTTGTTTCTCGTTAAAATACTGAGTAATATATTGAAAAGGGGAGAAGTTCGGTTTTTATTGCATATATCGACGTTTCAGCCGGAATAGAGCGATTTTCGTGTACATCTTCCATCGGTAATATAAACGGAAAATCAGGAACATTTTAGTTAATACTAATGAAAACACATTGATTTTTATCATTTGTATTGGAAACAACATTGTCATATGTCTTTTCTTGGATCTAAATAATACGAAACCTCGCTCTATGATTTGAAGTTAAAATCCTCAAATATGGTTAAATATTGACTTTTTTCACGTTTTTCATGTAGTTTGATACTACGTAAATATATTCATTTTTACCAATATTTCGATTCTATTTCATGTAGTATCACGATATGTGATTTGTCCTTCAAATCTCAGAATTTCGCATAATATTGCATTTTAAGGAAGTTTTCTTGCATTTTGTTTCGTACGAAAAATCATCGAATTTAGCAATATTTTGACGTTCATCATCCCCTTTTCCTTTATGTATCTTAAACAAAATATTATCGAATTAGGCAATATTTTGCCGTTTTTCCACGTTTTTGTGAATGTTCAGTCTAAGGGTATTAATTCATATATATATACGATAAAAATGATGCAAACACATAATTGATTAGATAATAACGATAAATACTTCATTTTCATTCATCTATTTGTTTCTCGTTAAAATACTGAGTAATATATTGAAAAGGGGAGAAGTTCGGTTTTTATTGCATATATCGACGTTTCAGCCGGAATAGAGCGATTTTCGTGTACATCTTCCATCGGTAATATAAACGGAAAATCAGGAACATTTTAGTTAATACTAATGAAAACACATTGATTTTTATCATTTGTATTGGAAACAACATTGTCATATGTCTTTTCTTGGATCTAAATAATACGAAACCTCGCTCTATGATTTGAAGTTAAAATCCTCAAATATGGTTAAATATTGACTTTTTTCACGTTTTTCATGTAGTTTGATACTACGTAAATATATTCATTTTTACCAATATTTCGATTCTATTTCATGTAGTATCACGATATGTGATTTGGCCTTCAAATCTCAGAATTTCGCATAATATTGCATTTTAAGGAAGTTTTCTTGCATTTTGTTTCGTACGAAAAATCATCGAATTTAGCAATATTTTGACGTTTATCATCCCCTTTTCCTTTATGTGATTTAAACAAAATATCATCGAATTAGGCAATATTTTGCCGTTTTTCCACGTTTTTGTGAATTTTCAGTCTATGGGTATTAATTCATATATATACGATAAAAATGATTCAAACACATAATTGATTAGATAATAACTATAAATACTTCATTTTCATTCATCTATTTGTTTCTCGTTAAAATACTGAGTAAGATATTGAAAAGGGGAGAAGTTCGGTTTTTATTGCATATATCGACGTTTCAGCCGGATTAGAACGGTTTTACGTGTACATCTTCCCTTGGTAATATAAACGAAAAATCAGGAACATTTTAGTTAATTCTAATGAAAACACATTGTTTTTTATCATTTGTATTGGAAACAACATTGTCATATGTCTTTTCTTGTGTAACAAGAGAGCAGTACATAGTACATGAACATCATAACAGCATGAACAGGCCACGTGGAGGATGAACAACCCACAGGCGCCAGACAGGCGGCGGCAGACAATGTAAAAGTTACACCTCTGTACAAGCTAGCCATAGAGTCAGGTCAACGGTCATCGAATCACAAAGAGGTCAGAATTGATGCCGTCATGGTAATCTTCAGGGATTAACCCCTAAACAACAAATGCAAAACCCTCATGTTCAGCTGAGGAGCAGCAGATCAGGGGAGAGTTAGTTGAGTGGGCGCAGCCCAGTAGGAAGGTGGGTGTGGTCTCGGGGAAGGAACATCATCTCCCGGAAACTGTGGAACAACATACGAGTAAGTACGGCTCTCTTGTACTAAAGCACCTCATTCAGTACCCTTGGCCTCTAGTAGGGAATATAGTTAGGGAGTGTCTTATTTAATTATTTTTAATAAAGTCAGATATTAAGTGTTATTAAATGTGTATTAATGGTTCCTTGCCTAGTGATATTGGGCCTACCGTCCCTTTTGCCCTAGTGACCTAGTGCTCTTAATTATTCAGTACTCCTCCCCCCGTTCGTCTTCCGTGTTGAGGTGTTAGTATTGGTGTGTCCCGCCTTATTCTTGTGTACACTATAGTTCCCAAGTGGTCAGGATTATTCGAGTGTCAGGCCAGGATCCTTGTACCGTTCAATTGTCCCCTACACCTGTCCTGGTAGGTTATTCCATCTGCAAGACCTACGAATCTCACTCCGGTCCCCTGTCCGGTAACTCAGGGTGGTGGCAGCGTCACTCGGTAACTCATACGATAGGCTGTGACTACGATTACCTCTATCTTTCTGTCTCACTCTCCCTCACTAGTGTCTCACTCTCCCTCGCCCTCACTCGCTCTCGTTCTCCCTCCCTTGCTCTCGTTCTCGCTCTCTCCTCTCTCTCTCCTCTCGCTCTGCCTCCCTCTTCCTCTCTCTCTCTCTCCTCATTCTCTGCCTCCCTCTTCCTCTCTCTCTCTCTCCTTCCTCTGTGTACTGGTTTACGTCTTCGTATGACGGCCCGAGTGTTAACATCTTACATGATCGGTATAGCATCTGTTATTACCATAGAAAGAGCGGAGATTGCACGGTTAGCTCAGTGGTAGTAGCGGAGTGCGCGGTCGAGATAGATACGAGGCGAGGTATTACATTCAGGGTCATTACACTTGGATCTAAATAATACGAAACCTCGCTCTATGATTTGAAGGTAAAATCCTCAAATATGGTAAAATAGTGACTTTTTTCACGTTTTTCATGTAGTTTGATACTACATAAATATATTCATTTTTACCAATATTTCGATTCTATTTCATGTAGTATCACGATATGTGATTTGGCCTTCAAATCTCAGAACTTCGCATAATATTGCATTTTAAGCAAGTTTTCTTGCATTTTGTTTCGTACGAAAAATCATCGAATTTAGCAATATTTTGACGTTTATCATCCCCTTTTCCTTTATGTGACTTAAACAAAATATCATCGAATTAGGCAATATTTTGCAGTTTTTCCACGTTTTTGTGAATTTTCAGTCTATGGATATTAATTCATATATATACGATAAAAATGATGCAAACACATAATTGATTAGATAATAACCTTAAATACTTCATTTTCAATCATCTATTTGTTTCTCGTTAAAATACTGAGTAAGCTATTGAAAAGGGGAGAAGTTCTGTTTTTATTGCATATATCGACGTTTCAGCCGGAAGAGAGCGATTTTCGTGTACATCTTCCATCGGTAATACAAACGGAAAATCAGGATCATTTTAGTTAATACTAATGAAAACACATTGATTTTTATCATTTGTATTGGAAACAAAATTGTCATATGTCTTTTCTTGGATCTAAATAATACGAAACCTCGCTCTAAGATTTGAAGTTAAAATCCTCAAATATGGTTAAATATTGACTTTTTTCACGTTTTTCATGTAGTTTGATATTACGTAAATATATTCATTTTTACCAATATTTTGATACTATTTCATGTAGTATCACGATATGTGATTTGGCCTTCAAATCTCAGAATTTCGCATAATATTGCATTTTAAGCAAGTTTTCTTGCATTTTGTTTCGTACGAAAAATCATCGAATTTAGCAATATTTTGACGTTTATCATCCCCTTTTCTTTTATGTGACCTAAACAAAATATCATCGAAATAGGCAATATTTTGCCGTTTTTCCACGTTTTTGTGAATTTTCAGTCTATGGGTATTAATTCATATATATACGATAAAAATGATGCAAACACATAATTGATTGGATAATAACCTTAAATACTTCATTTTCAATCATCTATTTGTTTCTCGTTAAAATACTGAGTAAGATATTGAAAAGGGGAGAAGTCCTGTTTTTATTGCATATATTGATGTTTCAGACGGAATAGAGCGATTTTCGTGTACATCTTCCATCGGTAATACAAACGGAAAATCGGGAACATTTTAGTTAATACTAATGAAAACACATTGATTTTTATCATTTGTATTGGAAACAACATTGTCATATGTCTTTTCTTGGATCTAAATAATAGGAAACCTCGCTCTATGATTTGAATGTAAAATCCTCAAATATAGTTATATATTGACTTTTTTCACGTTTTTCATGTAGTTTGATATTACGTAAATATATTCATTTTTACCAATATTTCGATTCTATTTCATGTAGTATCACGATATATGATTTGGCCTTCAAATCTCAGAATTTCGCATAATATTGCATTTTAAGGAAGTTTTCTTGCATTTTGTTTCGTACGAAAAATCATCGAATTTAGCAATATTTTGACGTTTATCATCCCCTTTTCCTTTATGTGATTTAAACAAAATATCATCGAATTAGGCAATATTTTGCCGTTCTTCCACGTTTTTGTGAATTTTCAGTCTATGGGTATTAATTCATATATAAACGATAAAAATGATGCAAACACATAATTGATTAAATAATAACTATAAATACTTCATTTTCATTCATCTATTTGTTTCTCGTTAAAATACTGAGTAAGATATTGAAAAGGGGAGAAGTTCGGTTTTTATTGCATACATCAACGTTTCAGCCGGAATAGAGCGATTTTCGTGTACATCTTCCATCGGTAATATAAACGGAAAATCAGGAACATTTTAGTTAATACTAATGAAAACACATTGATTTTTACCAATATTTCGATACTATTTCATGTAGTATCACGATATGTGATTTGGCCTTCAAATCTCAGAATTTCGCATAATATTGCATTTTAAGCAAGTTTTCTTTCATTTTGTTTCATACGAAAAATCATCGAATTTAGCAATATTTTGACGTTTATCATCCCCTTTTCCTTTATGTGACTTAAACAAAATATTATCGAATTAGGCAATATTTTGCCGTTTTTCCACGTTTTTGTGAATGTTCAGTCTAAGGGTAATAATTCATATATATACGATAAAAATGATGCTAACACATAATTGATTAGATAATAACTATAAATACTTCATTTTCATTCATCTATTTGTTTCTCGTTAAAATACTGAGTAATATATTGAAAAGGGGAGAAGTTCGGTTTTTATTGCATATATCGACGTTTCAGCCGGAATAGAGCGATTTTCGTGTACATCTTCCATCGGTAATATAAACGGAAAATCAGGAACATTTTAGTTAATACTAATGAAAACACATTGATTTTTATCATTTTTATTGGAAACAACATTGTCATATGTCTTTTCTTGGATCTAAATAATACGAAACCTCGCTCTATGATTTGAAGTTAAAATCCTCAAATATGGTTAAATATTGACTTTTTTCACGTTTTTCATGTAGTTTGATACTACGTAAATATATTCATTTTTACCAATATTTCGATTCTATTACATGTAGTATCACGATATGTGATTTGGCCTTCAAATCTCAGAATTTCGCATAATATTGCATTTTAAGGAAGTTTTCTTGCATTTTGTTTCGTACGAAAAATCATCGAATTTAGCAATATTTTGACGTTTATCATCCCCTTTTCCTTTATGTATCTTAAACAAAATATTATCGAATTAGGCAATATTTTGCCGTTTTTCCACGTTTTTGTGAATGTTCAGTCTAAGGGTATTAATTCATATATATATACGATAAAAATGATGCAAACACATAATTGATTAGATAATAACGATAAATACTTCATTTTCATTCATCTATTTGTTTCTCGTTAAAATACTGAGTAATATATTGAAAAGGGGAGAAGTTCGGTTTTTATTGCATATATCGACGTTTCAGCCGGAATAGAGCGATTTTCGTGTACATCTTCCATCGGTAATATAAACGGAAAATCAGGAACATTTTAGTTAATACTAATGAAAACACATTGATTTTTATCATTTGTATTGGAAACAACATTGTCATATGTCTTTTCTTGGATCTAAATAATACGAAACCTCGCTCTATGATTTGAAGTTAAAATCCTCAAATATGGTTAAATATTGACTTTTTTCACGTTTTTCATGTAGTTTGATACTACGTAAATATATTCATTTTTACCAATATTTCGATTCTATTTCATGTAGTATCACGATATGTGATTTGGCCTTCAAATCTCAGAATTTCGCATAATATTGCATTTTAAGGAAGTTTTCTTGCATTTTGTTTCGTACGAAAAATCATCGAATTTAGCAATATTTTGACGTTTATCATCCCCTTTTCCTTTATGTGATTTAAACAAAATATCATCGAATTAGGCAATATTTTGCCGTTTTTCCACGTTTTTGTGAATTTTCAGTCTATGGGTATTAATTCATATATATACGATAAAAATGATTCAAACACATAATTGATTAGATAATAACTATAAATACTTCATTTTCATTCATCTATTTGTTTCTCGTTAAAATACTGAGTAAGATATTGAAAAGGGGAGAAGTTCGGTTTTTATTGCATATATCGACGTTTCAGCCGGATTAGAACGGTTTTACGTGTACATCTTCCCTTGGTAATATAAACGAAAAATCAGGAACATTTTAGTTAATTCTAATGAAAACACATTGTTTTTTATCATTTGTATTGGAAACAACATTGTCATATGTCTTTTCTTGTGTAACAAGAGAGCAGTACATAGTACATGAACATCATAACAGCATGAACAGGCCACGTGGAGGATGAACAACCCACAGGCGCCAGACAGGCGGCGGCAGACAATGTAAAAGTTACACCTCTGTACAAGCTAGCCATAGAGTCAGGTCAACGGTCATCGAATCACAAAGAGGTCAGAATTGATGCCGTCATGGTAATCTTCAGGGATTAACCCCTAAACAACAAATGCAAACCCCTCATGTTCAGCTGAGGAGCAGCAGATCAGGGGAGAGTTAGTTGAGTGGGCGCAGCCCAGTAGGAAGGTGGGTGTGGTCTCGGGGAAGGAACATCATCTCCCGGAAACTGTGGAACAACATACGAGTAAGTACGGCTCTCTTGTACTAAAGCACCTCATTCAGTACCCTTGGCCTCTAGTAGGGAATATAGTTAGGGAGTGTCTTATTTAATTATTTTTAATAATGTCAGATATTAAGTGTTATTAAATGTGTATTAATGGTTCCTTGCCTAGTGATATTGGGCCTACCGTCCCTTTTGCCCTAGTGACCTAGTGCTCTTAATTATTCAGTACTCCTCCCCCCGTTCGTCTTCCGTGTTGAGGTGTTAGTATTGGTGTGTCCCGCCTTATTCTTGTGTACACTATAGTTCCCAAGTGGTCAGGATTATTCGAGTGTCAGGCCAGGATCCTTGTACCGTTCAATTGTCCCCTACACCTGTCCTGGTAGGTTATTCCATCTGCAAGACCTACGAATCTCACTCCGGTCCCCTGTCCGGTAACTCAGGGTGGTGGCAGCGTCACTCGGTAACTCATACGATAGGCTGTGACTACGATTACCTCTATCTTTCTGTCTCACTCTCCCTCACTAGTGTCTCACTCTCCCTCGCCCTCACTCGCTCTCGTTCTCCCTCCCTTGCTCTCGTTCTCGCTCTCTCCTCTCTCTCTCCTCTCGCTCTGCCTCCCTCTTCCTCTCTCTCTCTCTCCTCATTCTCTGCCTCCCTCTTCCTCTCTCTCTCTCTCCTTCCTCTGTGTACTGGTTTACGTCTTCGTATGACGGCCCGAGTGTTAACATCTTACATGATCGGTATAGCATCTGTTATTACCATAGAAAGAGCGGAGATTGCACGGTTAGCTCAGTGGTAGTAGCGGAGTGCGCGGTCGAGATAGATACGAGGCGAGGTATTACATTCAGGGTCATTACACTTGGATCTAAATAATACGAAACCTCGCTCTATGATTTGAAGGTAAAATCCTCAAATATGGTAAAATAGTGACTTTTTTCACGTTTTTCATGTAGTTTGATACTACATAAATATATTCATTTTTACCAATATTTCGATTCTATTTCATGTAGTATCACGATATGTGATTTGGCCTTCAAATCTCAGAACTTCGCATAATATTGCATTTTAAGCAAGTTTTCTTGCATTTTGTTTCGTACGAAAAATCATCGAATTTAGCAATATTTTGACGTTTATCATCCCCTTTTCCTTTATGTGACTTAAACAAAATATCATAGAATTAGGCAATATTTTGCAGTTTTTCCACGTTTTTGTGAATTTTCAGTCTATGGATATTAATTCATATATATACGATAAAAATGATGCAAACACATAATTGATTAGATAATAACCTTAAATACTTCATTTTCAATCATCTATTTGTTTCTCGTTAAAATACTGAGTAAGCTATTGAAAAGGGGAGAAGTTCTGTTTTTATTGCATATATCGACGTTTCAGCCGGAAGAGAGCGATTTTCGTGTACATCTTCCATCGGTAATACAAACGGAAAATCAGGATCATTTTAGTTAATACTAATGAAAACACATTGATTTTTATCATTTGTATTGGAAGCAACATTGTCATATGTCTTTCTTGGATCTAAATAATACGAAACCTCGCTCTATGATTTGAAGTTAAAATCCTCAAATATGGTTAAATATTGACTTTTTTCACGTTTTTCATGTAGTTTGATATTACGTAAATATATTCATTTTTACCAATATTTCGATACAATTTCATGTAGTATCACGATATGTTATTTAGCCTTCAAATCTCAGAATTTCGCATAATATTGCATTTTAAGCAAGTTTTCTTGCATTTTGTTTCGTACGAAAAATCATCGAATTTAGCAATATTTTGACGTTTATCATCCCCTTTTCCTTTATGTGATTTTAACAAAATATCATCGAATTAGGCAATATTTTGCCGTTTTTCCACGTTTTTGTGAATTTTCAGTCTATGGGTATTAATTCTTATATATACGATAAAAATGATGCAAACACATAATTGATTAGATAATAACCTTAAATACTTCATTTTCAATCATCTATTTGTTTCTCGTTAAAATACTGAGTAAGCTATTGAAAAGGGGAGAAGTTCTGTTTTTATTGCATATATCGACGTTTCAGCCGGAATAGAGCGATTTTCGTGTACATCTTCCATCGGTAATATAAACGGAAAATCAGGAACATTTTAGTTAATACTAATGAAAACACATTGATTTTTACCAATATTTCGATACTATTTCATGTAGTATCACGATATGTGATTTGGCCTTCAAATCTCAGAATTTCGCATAATATTGCATTTTAAGCAAGTTTTCTTTTATTTTGTTTCATACGAAAAATCATCGAATTTAGCAATATTTTGACGTTTATCATCCCCTTTTCCTTTATGTGACTTAAACAAAATATTATCGAATTAGGCAATATTTTGCCGTTTTTCCACGTTTTTGTGAATGTTCAGTCTAAGGGTATTAATTCATATATATACGATAAAAATGATGCTAACACATAATTGATTAGATAATAACTATAAATACTTCATTTTCATTCATCTATTTGTTTCTCGTTAAAATACTGAGTAATATATTGAAAAGGGGAGAAGTTCGGTTTTTATTGCATATATCGACGTTTCAGCCGGAATAGAGCGATTTTCGTGTACATCTTCCATCGGTAATATAAACGGAAAATCAGGAACATTTTAGTTAATACTAATGAAAACACATTGATTTTTATCATTTGTATTGGAAACAACATTGTCATATGTCTTTTCTTGGATCTAAATAATACGAAACCTCGCTCTATGATTTGAAGTTAAAATCCTCAAATATGGTTAAATATTGACTTTTTTCACGTTTTTCATGTAGTTTGATACTACGTAAATATATTCATTTTTACCAATATTTCGATTCTATTTCATGTAGTATCACGATATGTGATTTGTCCTTCAAATCTCAGAATTTCGCATAATATTGCATTTTAAGGAAGTTTTCTTGCATTTTGTTTCGTACGAAAAATCATCGAATTTAGCAATATTTTGACGTTCATCATCCCCTTTTCCTTTATGTATCTTAAACAAAATATTATCGAATTAGGCAATATTTTGCCGTTTTTCCACGTTTTTGTGAATGTTCAGTCTAAGGGTATTAATTCATATATATATACGATAAAAATGATGCAAACACATAATTGATTAGATAATAACGATAAATACTTCATTTTCATTCATCTATTTGTTTCTCGTTAAAATACTGAGTAATATATTGAAAAGGGGAGAAGTTCGGTTTTTATTGCATATATCGACGTTTCAGCCGGAATAGAGCGATTTTCGTGTACATCTTCCATCGGTAATATAAACGGAAAATCAGGAACATTTTAGTTAATACTAATGAAAACACATTGATTTTTATCATTTGTATTGGAAACAACATTGTCATATGTCTTTTCTTGGATCTAAATAATACGAAACCTCGCTCTATGATTTGAAGGTAAAATCCTCAAATATGGTAAAATAGTGACTTTTTTCACGTTTTTCATGTAGTTTGATACTACATAAATATATTCATTTTTACCAATATTTCGATTCTATTTCATGTAGTATCACGATATGTGATTTGGCCTTCAAATCTCAGAACTTCGCATAATATTGCATTTTAAGCAAGTTTTCTTGCATTTTGTTTCGTACGAAAAATCATCGAATTTAGCAATATTTTGACGTTTATCATCCCCTTTTCCTTTATGTGACTTAAACAAAATATCATAGAATTAGGCAATATTTTGCAGTTTTTCCACGTTTTTGTGAATTTTCAGTCTATGGATATTAATTCATATATATACGATAAAAATGATGCAAACATATAATTGATTAGATAATAACCTTAAATACTTCATTTTCAATCATCTATTTGTTTCTCGTTAAAATACTGAGTAAGCTATTGAAAAGGGGAGAAGTTCTGTTTTTATTGCATATATCGACGTTTCAGCCGGAAGAGAGCGATTTTCGTGTACATCTTCCATCGGTAATACAAACGGAAAATCAGGATCATTTTAGTTAATACTAATGAAAACACATTGATTTTTATCATTTGTATTGGAAGCAACATTGTCATATGTCTTTCTTGGATCTAAATAATACGAAACCTCGCTCTATGATTTGAAGTTAAAATCCTCAAATATGGTTAAATATTGACTTTTTTCACGTTTTTCATGTAGTTTGATACTACGTAAATATATTCATTTTTACCAATATTTCGATTCTATTTCATGTAGTATCACGATATGTGATTTGGCCTTCAAATCTCAGAATTTCGCATAATATTGCATTTTAAGGAAGTTTTCTTGCATTTTGTTTCGTACGAAAAATCATCGAATTTAGCAATATTTTGACGTTTATCATCCCCTTTTCCTTTATGTGATTTAAACAAAATATCATCGAATTAGGCAATATTTTGCCGTTTTTCCACGTTTTTGTGAATTTTCAGTCTATGGGTATTAATTCATATATATACGATAAAAATGATTCAAACACATAATTGATTAGATAATAACTATAAATACTTCATTTTCATTCATCTATTTGTTTCTCGTTAAAATACTGAGTAAGCTATTGAAAAGGGGAGAAGTTCTGTTTTTATTGCATATATCGACGTTTCAGCCGGAAGAGAGCGATTTTCGTGTACATCTTCCATCGGTAATACAAACGGAAAATCAGGATCATTTTAGTTAATACTAATGAAAACACATTGATTTTTATCATTTGTATTGGAAGCAACATTGTCATATGTCTTTCTTGGATCTAAATAATACGAAACCTCGCTCTATGATTTGAAGTTAAAATCCTCAAATATGGTTAAATATTGACTTTTTTCACGTTTTTCATGTAGTTTGATATTACGTAAATATATTCATTTTTACCAATATTTCGATACAATTTCATGTAGTATCACGATATGTTATTTAGCCTTCAAATCTCAGAATTTCGCATAATATTGCATTTTAAGCAAGTTTTCTTGCATTTTGTTTCGTACGAAAAATCATCGAATTTAGCAATATTTTGACGTTTATCATCCCCTTTTCCTTTATGTGATTTTAACAAAATATCATCGAATTAGGCAATATTTTGCCGTTTTTCCACGTTTTTGTGAATTTTCAGTCTATGGGTATTAATTCTTATATATACGATAAAAATGATGCAAACACATAATTGATTAGATAATAACCTTAAATACTTCATTTTCAATCATCTATTTGTTTCTCGTTAAAATACTGAGTAAGCTATTGAAAAGGGGAGAAGTTCTGTTTTTATTGCATATATCGACGTTTCAGCCGGAATAGAGCGATTTTCGTGTACATCTTCCATCGGTAATATAAACGGAAAATCAGGAACATTTTAGTTAATACTAATGAAAACACATTGATTTTTACCAATATTTCGATACTATTTCATGTAGTATCACGATATGTGATTTGGCCTTCAAATCTCAGAATTTCGCATAATATTGCATTTTAAGCAAGTTTTCTTTTATTTTGTTTCATACGAAAAATCATCGAATTTAGCAATATTTTGACGTTTATCATCCCCTTTTCCTTTATGTGACTTAAACAAAATATTATCGAATTAGGCAATATTTTGCCGTTTTTCCACGTTTTTGTGAATGTTCAGTCTAAGGGTATTAATTCATATATATACGATAAAAATGATGCTAACACATAATTGATTAGATAATAACTATAAATACTTCATTTTCATTCATCTATTTGTTTCTCGTTAAAAAACTGAGTAATATATTGAAAAGGGGAGAAGTTCGGTTTTTATTGCATATATCGACGTTTCAGCCGGAATAGAGCGATTTTCGTGTACATCTTCCATCGGTAATATAAACGGAAAATCAGGAACATTTTAGTTAATACTAATGAAAACACATTGATTTTTATCATTTGTATTGGAAACAACATTGTCATATGTCTTTTCTTGGATCTAAATAATACGAAACCTCGCTCTATGATTTGAAGTTAAAATCCTCAAATACGGTTAAATATTGACTTTTTTCACGTTTTTCATGTAGTTTGATACTACGTAAATATATTCATTTTTACCAATATTTCGATTCTATTTCATGTAGTATCACGATATGTGATTTGTCCTTCAAATCTCAGAATTTCGCATAATATTGCATTTTAAGGAAGTTTTCTTGCATTTTGTTTCGTACGAAAAATCATCGAATTTAGCAATATTTTGACGTTCATCATCCCCTTTTCCTTTATGTATCTTAAACAAAATATTATCGAATTAGGCAATATTTTGCCGTTTTTCCACGTTTTTGTGAATGTTCAGTCTAAGGGTATTAATTCATATATATATACGATAAAAATGATGCAAACACATAATTGATTAGATAATAACGATAAATACTTCATTTTCATTCATCTATTTGTTTCTCGTTAAAATACTGAGTAATATATTGAAAAGGGGAGAAGTTCGGTTTTTATTGCATATATCGACGTTTCAGCCGGAATAGAGCGATTTTCGTGTACATCTTCCATCGGTAATATAAACGGAAAATCAGGAACATTTTAGTTAATACTAATGAAAACACATTGATTTTTATCATTTGTATTGGAAACAACATTGTCATATGTCTTTTCTTGGATCTAAATAATACGAAACCTCGCTCTATGATTTGAAGGTAAAATCCTCAAATATGGTAAAATAGTGACTTTTTTCACGTTTTTCATGTAGTTTGATACTACATAAATATATTCATTTTTACCAATATTTCGATTCTATTTCATGTAGTATCACGATATGTGATTTGGCCTTCAAATCTCAGAACTTCGCATAATATTGCATTTTAAGCAAGTTTTCTTGCATTTTGTTTCGTACGAAAAATCATCGAATTTAGCAATATTTTGACGTTTATCATCCCCTTTTCCTTTATGTGACTTAAACAAAATATCATAGAATTAGGCAATATTTTGCAGTTTTTCCACGTTTTTGTGAATTTTCAGTCTATGGATATTAATTCATATATATACGATAAAAATGATGCAAACACATAATTGATTAGATAATAACCTTAAATACTTCATTTTCAATCATCTATTTGTTTCTCGTTAAAATACTGAGTAAGCTATTGAAAAGGGGAGAAGTTCTGTTTTTATTGCATATATCGACGTTTCAGCCGGAAGAGAGCGATTTTCGTGTACATCTTCCATCGGTAATACAAACGGAAAATCAGGATCATTTTAGTTAATACTAATGAAAACACATTGATTTTTATCATTTGTATTGGAAGCAACATTGTCATATGTCTTTCTTGGATCTAAATAATACGAAACCTCGCTCTATGATTTGAAGTTAAAATCCTCAAATATGGTTAAATATTGACTTTTTTCACGTTTTTCATGTAGTTTGATATTACGTAAATATATTCATTTTTACCAATATTTCGATACAATTTCATGTAGTATCACGATATGTTATTTAGCCTTCAAATCTCAGAATTTCGCATAATATTGCATTTTAAGCAAGTTTTCTTGCATTTTGTTTCGTACGAAAAATCATCGAATTTAGCAATATTTTGACGTTTATCATCCCCTTTTCCTTTATGTGATTTTAACAAAATATCATCGAATTAGGCAATATTTTGCCGTTTTTCCACGTTTTTGTGAATTTTCAGTCTATGGGTATTAATTCTTATATATACGATAAAAATGATGCAAACACATAATTGATTAGATAATAACCTTAAATACTTCATTTTCAATCATCTATTTGTTTCTCGTTAAAATACTGAGTAAGCTATTGAAAAGGGGAGAAGTTCTGTTTTTATTGCATATATCGACGTTTCAGCCGGAATAGAGCGATTTTCGTGTACATCTTCCATCGGTAATATAAACGGAAAATCAGGAACATTTTAGTTAATACTAATGAAAACACATTGATTTTTACCAATATTTCGATACTATTTCATGTAGTATCACGATATGTGATTTGGCCTTCAAATCTCAGAATTTCGCATAATATTGCATTTTAAGCAAGTTTTCTTTTATTTTGTTTCATACGAAAAATCATCGAATTTAGCAATATTTTGACGTTTATCATCCCCTTTTCCTTTATGTGACTTAAACAAAATATTATCGAATTAGGCAATATTTTGCCGTTTTTCCACGTTTTTGTGAATGTTCAGTCTAAGGGTATTAATTCATATATATACGATAAAAATGATGCTAACACATAATTGATTAGATAATAAATATAAATACTTCATTTTCATTCATCTATTTGTTTCTCATTAAAAAACTGAGTAATATATTGAAAAGGGGAGAAGTTCGGTTTTTATTGCATATATCGACGTTTCAGCCGGAATAGAGCGATTTTCGTGTACATCTTCCATCGGTAATATAAACGGAAAATCAGGAACATTTTAGTTAATACTAATGAAAACACATTGATTTTTATCATTTGTATTGGAAACAACATTGTCATATGTCTTTTCTTGGATCTAAATAATACGAAACCTCGCTCTATGATTTGAAGTTAAAATCCTCAAATATGGTTAAATATTGACTTTTTTCACGTTTTTCAAGTAGTTTGATACTACGTAAATATATTCATTTTTACCAATATTTCGATTCTATTTCATGTAGTATCACGATATGTGATTTGGCCTTCAAATCTCAGAATTTCGCATAATATTGCATTTTAAGGAAGTTTTCTTGCATTTTGTTTCGTACGAAAAATCATCGAATTTAGCAATATTTTGACGTTTATCATCCCCTTTTCCTTTATGTGATTTAAACAAAATATCATCGAATTAGGCAATATTTTGCCGTTTTTCCACGTTTTTGTGAATTTTCAGTCTATGGGTATTAATTCATATATATACGATAAAAATGATTCAAACACATAATTGATTAGATAATAACTATAAATACTTCATTTTCATTCATCTATTTGTTTCTCGTTAAAATACTGAGTAAGATATTGAAAAGGGGAGAAGTTCGGTTTTTATTGCATATATCGACGTTTCAGCCGGATTAGAACGGTTTTACGTGTACATCTTCCCTTGGTAATATAAACGAAAAATCAGGAACATTTTAGTTAATTCTAATGAAAACACATTGTTTTTTATCATTTGTATTGGAAACAACATTGTCATATGTCTTTTCTTGTGTAACAAGAGAGCAGTACATAGTACATGAACATCATAACAGCATGAACAGGCCACGTGGAGGATGAACAACCCACAGGCGCCAGACAGGCGGCGGCAGACAATGTAAAAGTTACACCTCTGTACAAGCTAGCCATAGAGTCAGGTCAACGGTCATCGAATCACAAAGAGGTCAGAATTGATGCCGTCATGGTAATCTTCAGGGATTAACCCCTAAACAACAAATGCAAAACCCTCATGTTCAGCTGAGGAGCAGCAGATCAGGGGAGAGTTAGTTGAGTGGGCGCAGCCCAGTAGGAAGGTGGGTGTGGTCTCGGGGAAGGAACATCATCTCCCGGAAACTGTGGAACAACATACGAGTAAGTACGGCTCTCTTGTACTAAAGCACCTCATTCAGTACCCTTGGCCTCTAGTAGGGAATATAGTTAGGGAGTGTCTTATTTAATTATTTTTAATAAAGTCAGATATTAAGTGTTATTAAATGTGTATTAATGGTTCCTTGCCTAGTGATATTGGGCCTACCGTCCCTTTTGCCCTAGTGACCTAGTGCTCTTAATTATTCAGTACTCCTCCCCCCGTTCGTCTTCCGTGTTGAGGTGTTAGTATTGGTGTGTCCCGCCTTATTCTTGTGTACACTATAGTTCCCAAGTGGTCAGGATTATTCGAGTGTCAGGCCAGGATCCTTGTACCGTTCAATTGTCCCCTACACCTGTCCTGGTAGGTTATTCCATCTGCAAGACCTACGAATCTCACTCCGGTCCCCTGTCCGGTAACTCAGGGTGGTGGCAGCGTCACTCGGTAACTCATACGATAGGCTGTGACTACGATTACCTCTATCTTTCTGTCTCACTCTCCCTCACTAGTGTCTCACTCTCCCTCGCCCTCACTCGCTCTCGTTCTCCCTCCCTTGCTCTCGTTCTCGCTCTCTCCTCTCTCTCTCCTCTCGCTCTGCCTCCCTCTTCCTCTCTCTCTCTCTCCTCATTCTCTGCCTCCCTCTTCCTCTCTCTCTCTCTCCTTCCTCTGTGTACTGGTTTACGTCTTCGTATGACGGCCCGAGTGTTAACATCTTACATGATCGGTATAGCATCTGTTATTACCATAGAAAGAGCGGAGATTGCACGGTTAGCTCAGTGGTAGTAGCGGAGTGCGCGGTCGAGATAGATACGAGGCGAGGTATTACATTCAGGGTCATTACACTTGGATCTAAATAATACGAAACCTCGCTCTATGATTTGAAGGTAAAATCCTCAAATATGGTAAAATAGTGACTTTTTTCACGTTTTTCATGTAGTTTGATACTACATAAATATATTCATTTTTACCAATATTTCGATTCTATTTCATGTAGTATCACGATATGTGATTTGGCCTTCAAATCTCAGAACTTCGCATAATATTGCATTTTAAGCAAGTTTTCTTGCATTTTGTTTCGTACGAAAAATCATCGAATTTAGCAATATTTTGACGTTTATCATCCCCTTTTCCTTTATGTGACTTAAACAAAATATCATCGAATTAGGCAATATTTTGCAGTTTTTCCACGTTTTTGTGAATTTTCAGTCTATGGATATTAATTCATATATATACGATAAAAATGATGCAAACACATAATTGATTAGATAATAACCTTAAATACTTCATTTTCAATCATCTATTTGTTTCTCGTTAAAATACTGAGTAAGCTATTGAAAAGGGGAGAAGTTCTGTTTTTATTGCATATATCGACGTTTCAGCCGGAAGAGAGCGATTTTCGTGTACATCTTCCATCGGTAATACAAACGGAAAATCAGGATCATTTTAGTTAATACTAATGAAAACACATTGATTTTTATCATTTGTATTGGAAACAAAATTGTCATATGTCTTTTCTTGGATCTAAATAATACGAAACCTCGCTCTAAGATTTGAAGTTAAAATCCTCAAATATGGTTAAATATTGACTTTTTTCACGTTTTTCATGTAGTTTGATATTACGTAAATATATTCATTTTTACCAATATTTTGATACTATTTCATGTAGTATCACGATATGTGATTTGGCCTTCAAATCTCAGAATTTCGCATAATATTGCATTTTAAGCAAGTTTTCTTGCATTTTGTTTCGTACGAAAAATCATCGAATTTAGCAATATTTTGACGTTTATCATCCCCTTTTCTTTTATGTGACTTAAACAAAATATCATCGAAATAGGCAATATTTTGCCGTTTTTCCACGTTTTTGTGAATTTTCAGTCTATGGGTATTAATTCATATATATACGATAAAAATGATGCAAACACATAATTGATTGGATAATAACCTTAAATACTTCATTTTCAATCATCTATTTGTTTCTCGTTAAAATACTGAGTAAGATATTGAAAAGGGGAGAAGTCCTGTTTTTATTGCATATATTGATGTTTCAGACGGAATAGAGCGATTTTCGTGTACATCTTCCATCGGTAATACAAACGGAAAATCGGGAACATTTTAGTTAATACTAATGAAAAGACATTGATTTTTATCATTTGTATTGGAAACAACATTGTCATATGTCTTTTCTTGGATCTAAATAATAGGAAACCTCGCTCTATGATTTGAATGTAAAATCCTCAAATATAGTTATATATTGACTTTTTTCACGTTTTTCATGTAGTTTGATATTACGTAAATATATTCATTTTTACCAATATTTCGATTCTATTTCATGTAGTATCACGATATATGATTTGGCCTTCAAATCTCAGAATTTCGCATAATATTGCATTTTAAGGAAGTTTTCTTGCATTTTGTTTCGTACGAAAAATCATCGAATTTAGCAATATTTTGACGTTTATCATCCCCTTTTCCTTTATGTGATTTAAACAAAATATCATCGAATTAGGCAATATTTTGCCGTTCTTCCACGTTTTTGTGAATTTTCAGTCTATGGGTATTAATTCATATATAAACGATAAAAATGATGCAAACACATAATTGATTAAATAATAACTATAAATACTTCATTTTCATTCATCTATTTGTTTCTCGTTAAAATACTGAGTAAGATATTGAAAAGGGGAGAAGTTCGGTTTTTATTGCATACATCAACGTTTCAGCCGGAATAGAGCGATTTTCGTGTACATCTTCCATCGGTAATATAAACGGAAAATCAGGATCATTTTAGTTAATACTAATGAAAACACATTGATTTTTATCATTTGTATTGGAAGCAACATTGTCATATGTCTTTCTTGGATCTAAATAATACGAAACCTCGCTCTATGATTTGAAGTTAAAATCCTCAAATATGGTTAAATATTGACTTTTTTCACGTTTTTCATGTAGTTTGATATTACGTAAATATATTCATTTTTACCAATATTTCGATACAATTTCATGTAGTATCACGATATGTTATTTAGCCTTCAAATCTCAGAATTTCGCATAATATTGCATTTTAAGCAAGTTTTCTTGCATTTTGTTTCGTACGAAAAATCATCGAATTTAGCAATATTTTGACGTTTATCATCCCCTTTTCCTTTATGTGATTTTAACAAAATATCATCGAATTAGGCAATATTTTGCCGTTTTTCCACGTTTTTGTGAATTTTCAGTCTATGGGTATTAATTCTTATATATACGATAAAAATGATGCAAACACATAATTGATTAGATAATAACCTTAAATACTTCATTTTCAATCATCTATTTGTTTCTCGTTAAAATACTGAGTAAGCTATTGAAAAGGGGAGAAGTTCTGTTTTTATTGCATATATCGACGTTTCAGCCGGAATAGAGCGATTTTCGTGTACATCTTCCATCGGTAATATAAACGGAAAATCAGGAACATTTTAGTTAATACTAATGAAAACACATTGATTTTTACCAATATTTCGATACTATTTCATGTAGTATCACGATATGTGATTTGGCCTTCAAATCTCAGAATTTCGCATAATATTGCATTTTAAGCAAGTTTTCTTTTATTTTGTTTCATACGAAAAATCATCGAATTTAGCAATATTTTGACGTTTATCATCCCCTTTTCCTTTATGTGACTTAAACAAAATATTATCGAATTAGGCAATATTTTGCCGTTTTTCCACGTTTTTGTGAATGTTCAGTCTAAGGGTATTAATTCATATATATACGATAAAAATGATGCTAACACATAATTGATTAGATAATAACTATAAATACTTCATTTTCATTCATCTATTTGTTTCTCGTTAAAATACTGAGTAATATATTGAAAAGGGGAGAAGTTCGGTTTTTATTGCATATATCGACGTTTCAGCCGGAATAGAGCGATTTTCGTGTACATCTTCCATCGGTAATATAAACGGAAAATCAGGAACATTTTAGTTAATACTAATGAAAACACATTGATTTTTATCATTTGTATTGGAAACAACATTGTCATATGTCTTTTCTTGGATCTAAATAATACGAAACCTCGCTCTATGATTTGAAGTTAAAATCCTCAAATATGGTTAAATATTGACTTTTTTCACGTTTTTCATGTAGTTTGATACTACGTAAATATATTCATTTTTACCAATATTTCGATTCTATTTCATGTAGTATCACGATATGTGATTTGTCCTTCAAATCTCAGAATTTCGCATAATATTGCATTTTAAGGAAGTTTTCTTGCATTTTGTTTCGTACGAAAAATCATCGAATTTAGCAATATTTTGACGTTCATCATCCCCTTTTCCTTTATGTATCTTAAACAAAATATTATCGAATTAGGCAATATTTTGCCGTTTTTCCACGTTTTTGTGAATGTTCAGTCTAAGGGTATTAATTCATATATATATACGATAAAAATGATGCAAACACATAATTGATTAGATAATAACGATAAATACTTCATTTTCATTCATCTATTTGTTTCTCGTTAAAATACTGAGTAATATATTGAAAAGGGGAGAAGTTCGGTTTTTATTGCATATATCGACGTTTCAGCCGGAATAGAGCGATTTTCGTGTACATCTTCCATCGGTAATATAAACGGAAAATCAGGAACATTTTAGTTAATACTAATGAAAACACATTGATTTTTATCATTTGTATTGGAAACAACATTGTCATATGTCTTTTCTTGGATCTAAATAATACGAAACCTCGCTCTATGATTTGAAGGTAAAATCCTCAAATATGGTAAAATAGTGACTTTTTTCACGTTTTTCATGTAGTTTGATACTACATAAATATATTCATTTTTACCAATATTTCGATTCTATTTCATGTAGTATCACGATATGTGATTTGGCCTTCAAATCTCAGAACTTCGCATAATATTGCATTTTAAGCAAGTTTTCTTGCATTTTGTTTCGTACGAAAAATCATCGAATTTAGCAATATTTTGACGTTTATCATCCCCTTTTCCTTTATGTGACTTAAACAAAATATCATAGAATTAGGCAATATTTTGCAGTTTTTCCACGTTTTTGTGAATTTTCAGTCTATGGATATTAATTCATATATATACGATAAAAATGATGCAAACACATAATTGATTAGATAATAACCTTAAATACTTCATTTTCAATCATCTATTTGTTTCTCGTTAAAATACTGAGTAAGCTATTGAAAAGGGGAGAAGTTCTGTTTTTATTGCATATATCGACGTTTCAGCCGGAAGAGAGCGATTTTCGTGTACATCTTCCATCGGTAATACAAACGGAAAATCAGGATCATTTTAGTTAATACTAATGAAAACACATTGATTTTTATCATTTGTATTGGAAGCAACATTGTCATATGTCTTTCTTGGATCTAAATAATACGAAACCTCGCTCTATGATTTGAAGTTAAAATCCTCAAATATGGTTAAATATTGACTTTTTTCACGTTTTTCATGTAGTTTGATATTACGTAAATATATTCATTTTTACCAATATTTCGATACAATTTCATGTAGTATCACGATATGTTATTTAGCCTTCAAATCTCAGAATTTCGCATAATATTGCATTTTAAGCAAGTTTTCTTGCATTTTGTTTCGTACGAAAAATCATCGAATTTAGCAATATTTTGACGTTTATCATCCCCTTTTCCTTTATGTGATTTTAACAAAATATCATCGAATTAGGCAATATTTTGCCGTTTTTCCACGTTTTTGTGAATTTTCAGTCTATGGGTATTAATTCTTATATATACGATAAAAATGATGCAAACACATAATTGATTAGATAATAACCTTAAATACTTCATTTTCAATCATCTATTTGTTTCTCGTTAAAATACTGAGTAAGCTATTGAAAAGGGGAGAAGTTCTGTTTTTATTGCATATATCGACGTTTCAGCCGGAATAGAGCGATTTTCGTGTACATCTTCCATCGGTAATATAAACGGAAAATCAGGAACATTTTAGTTAATACTAATGAAAACACATTGATTTTTACCAATATTTCGATACTATTTCATGTAGTATCACGATATGTGATTTGGCCTTCAAATCTCAGAATTTCGCATAATATTGCATTTTAAGCAAGTTTTCTTTTATTTTGTTTCATACGAAAAATCATCGAATTTAGCAATATTTTGACGTTTATCATCCCCTTTTCCTTTATGTGACTTAAACAAAATATTATCGAATTAGGCAATATTTTGCCGTTTTTCCACGTTTTTGTGAATGTTCAGTCTAAGGGTATTAATTCATATATATACGATAAAAATGATGCTAACACATAATTGATTAGATAATAACTATAAATACTTCATTTTCATTCATCTATTTGTTTCTCGTTAAAATACTGAGTAATATATTGAAAAGGGGAGAAGTTCGGTTTTTATTGCATATATCGACGTTTCAGCCGGAATAGAGCGATTTTCGTGTACATCTTCCATCGGTAATATAAACGGAAAATCAGGAACATTTTAGTTAATACTAATGAAAACACATTGATTTTTATCATTTGTATTGGAAACAACATTGTCATATGTCTTTTCTTGGATCTAAATAATACGAAACCTCGCTCTATGATTTGAAGTTAAAATCCTCAAATATGGTTAAATATTGACTTTTTTCACGTTTTTCATGTAGTTTGATACTACGTAAATATATTCATTTTTACCAATATTTCGATTCTATTTCATGTAGTATCACGATATGTGATTTGTCCTTCAAATCTCAGAATTTCGCATAATATTGCATTTTAAGGAAGTTTTCTTGCATTTTGTTTCGTACGAAAAATCATCGAATTTAGCAATATTTTGACGTTCATCATCCCCTTTTCCTTTATGTATCTTAAACAAAATATTATCGAATTAGGCAATATTTTGCCGTTTTTCCACGTTTTTGTGAATGTTCAGTCTAAGGGTATTAATTCATATATATATACGATAAAAATGATGCAAACACATAATTGATTAGATAATAACGATAAATACTTCATTTTCATTCATCTATTTGTTTCTCGTTAAAATACTGAGTAATATATTGAAAAGGGGAGAAGTTCGGTTTTTATTGCATATATCGACGTTTCAGCCGGAATAGAGCGATTTTCGTGTACATCTTCCATCGGTAATATAAACGGAAAATCAGGAACATTTTAGTTAATACTAATGAAAACACATTGATTTTTATCATTTGTATTGGAAACAACATTGTCATATGTCTTTTCTTGGATCTAAATAATACGAAACCTCGCTCTATGATTTGAAGTTAAAATCCTCAAATATGGTTAAATATTGACTTTTTTCACGTTTTTCATGTAGTTTGATACTACGTAAATATATTCATTTTTACCAATATTTCGATTCTATTTCATGTAGTATCACGATATGTGATTTGGCCTTCAAATCTCAGAATTTCGCATAATATTGCATTTTAAGGAAGTTTTCTTTTATTTTGTTTCATACGAAAAATCATCGAATTTAGCAATATTTTGACGTTTATCATCCCCTTTTCCTTTATGTGACTTAAACAAAATATTATCGAATTAGGCAATATTTTGCCGTTTTTCCACGTTTTTGTGAATGTTCAGTCTAAGGGTATTAATTCATATATATACGATAAAAATGATGCTAACACATAATTGATTAGATAATAACTATAAATACTTCATTTTCATTCATCTATTTGTTTCTCGTTAAAATACTGAGTAATATATTGAAAAGGGGAGAAGTTCGGTTTTTATTGCATATATCGACGTTTCAGCCGGAATAGAGCGATTTTCGTGTACATCTTCCATCGGTAATATAAACGGAAAATCAGGAACATTTTAGTTAATACTAATGAAAACACATTGATTTTTATCATTTGTATTGGAAACAACATTGTCATATGTCTTTTCTTGGATCTAAATAATACGAAACCTCGCTCTATGATTTGAAGTTAAAATCCTCAAATATGGTTAAATATTGACTTTTTTCACGTTTTTCATGTAGTTTGATACTACGTAAATATATTCATTTTTACCAATATTTCGATTCTATTTCATGTAGTATCACGATATGTGATTTGTCCTTCAAATCTCAGAATTTCGCATAATATTGCATTTTAAGGAAGTTTTCTTGCATTTTGTTTCGTACGAAAAATCATCGAATTTAGCAATATTTTGACGTTCATCATCCCCTTTTCCTTTATGTATCTTAAACAAAATATTATCGAATTAGGCAATATTTTGCCGTTTTTCCACGTTTTTGTGAATGTTCAGTCTAAGGGTATTAATTCATATATATATACGATAAAAATGATGCAAACACATAATTGATTAGATAATAACGATAAATACTTCATTTTCATTCATCTATTTGTTTCTCGTTAAAATACTGAGTAATATATTGAAAAGGGGAGAAGTTCGGTTTTTATTGCATATATCGACGTTTCAGCCGGAATAGAGCGATTTTCGTGTACATCTTCCATCGGTAATATAAACGGAAAATCAGGAACATTTTAGTTAATACTAATGAAAACACATTGATTTTTATCATTTGTATTGGAAACAACATTGTCATATGTCTTTTCTTGGATCTAAATAATACGAAACCTCGCTCTATGATTTGAAGTTAAAATCCTCAAATATGGTTAAATATTGACTTTTTTCACGTTTTTCATGTAGTTTGATACTACGTAAATATATTCATTTTTACCAATATTTCGATTCTATTTCATGTAGTATCACGATATGTGATTTGGCCTTCAAATCTCAGAATTTCGCATAATATTGCATTTTAAGGAAGTTTTCTTGCATTTTGTTTCGTACGAAAAATCATCGAATTTAGCAATATTTTGACGTTTATCATCCCCTTTTCCTTTATGTGATTTAAACAAAATATCATCGAATTAGGCAATATTTTGCCGTTTTTCCACGTTTTTGTGAATTTTCAGTCTATGGGTATTAATTCATATATATACGATAAAAATGATTCAAACACATAATTGATTAGATAATAACTATAAATACTTCATTTTCATTCATCTATTTGTTTCTCGTTAAAATACTGAGTAAGATATTGAAAAGGGGAGAAGTTCGGTTTTTATTGCATATATCGACGTTTCAGCCGGATTAGAACGATTTTACGTGTACATCTTCCCTTGGTAATATAAACGAAAAATCAGGAACATTTTAGTTAATTCTAATGAAAACACATTGTTTTTTATCATTTGTATTGGAAACAACATTGTCATATGTCTTTTCTTGTGTAACAAGAGAGCAGTACATAGTACATGAACATCATAACAGCATGAACAGGCCACGTGGAGGATGAACAACCCACAGGCGCCAGACAGGCGGCGGCAGACAATGTAAAAGTTACACCTCTGTACAAGCTAGCCATAGAGTCAGGTCAACGGTCATCGAATCACAAAGAGGTCAGAATTGATGCCGTCATGGTAATCTTCAGGGATTAACCCCTAAACAACAAATGCAAAACCCTCATGTTCAGCTGAGGAGCAGCAGATCAGGGGAGAGTTAGTTGAGTGGGCGCAGCCCAGTAGGAAGGTGGGTGTGGTCTCGGGGAAGGAACATCATCTCCCGGAAACTGTGGAACAACATACGAGTAAGTACGGCTCTCTTGTACTAAAGCACCTCATTCAGTACCCTTGGCCTCTAGTAGGGAATATAGTTAGGGAGTGTCTTATTTAATTATTTTTAATAAAGTCAGATATTAAGTGTTATTAAATGTGTATTAATGGTTCCTTGCCTAGTGATATTGGGCCTACCGTCCCTTTTGCCCTAGTGACCTAGTGCTCTTAATTATTCAGTACTCCTCCCCCCGTTCGTCTTCCGTGTTGAGGTGTTAGTATTGGTGTGTCCCGCCTTATTCTTGTGTACACTATAGTTCCCAAGTGGTCAGGATTATTCGAGTGTCAGGCCAGGATCCTTGTACCGTTCAATTGTCCCCTACACCTGTCCTGGTAGGTTATTCCATCTGCAAGACCTACGAATCTCACTCCGGTCCCCTGTCCGGTAACTCAGGGTGGTGGCAGCGTCACTCGGTAACTCATACGATAGGCTGTGACTACGATTACCTCTATCTTTCTGTCTCACTCTCCCTCACTAGTGTCTCACTCTCCCTCGCCCTCACTCGCTCTCGTTCTCCCTCCCTTGCTCTCGTTCTCGCTCTCTCCTCTCTCTCTCCTCTCGCTCTGCCTCCCTCTTCCTCTCTCTCTCTCTCCTCATTCTCTGCCTCCCTCTTCCTCTCTCTCTCTCTCCTTCCTCTGTGTACTGGTTTACGTCTTCGTATGACGGCCCGAGTGTTAACATCTTACATGATCGGTATAGCATCTGTTATTACCATAGAAAGAGCGGAGATTGCACGGTTAGCTCAGTGGTAGTAGCGGAGTGCGCGGTCGAGATAGATACGAGGCGAGGTATTACATTCAGGGTCATTACACTTGGATCTAAATAATACGAAACCTCGCTCTATGATTTGAAGGTAAAATCCTCAAATATGGTAAAATAGTGACTTTTTTCACGTTTTTCATGTAGTTTGATACTACATAAATATATTCATTTTTACCAATATTTCGATTCTATTTCATGTAGTATCACGATATGTGATTTGGCCTTCAAATCTCAGAACTTCGCATAATATTGCATTTTAAGCAAGTTTTCTTGCATTTTGTTTCGTACGAAAAATCATCGAATTTAGCAATATTTTGACGTTTATCATCCCCTTTTCCTTTATGTGACTTAAACAAAATATCATCGAATTAGGCAATATTTTGCAGTTTTTCCACGTTTTTGTGAATTTTCAGTCTATGGATATTAATTCATATATATACGATAAAAATGATGCAAACACATAATTGATTAGATAATAACCTTAAATACTTCATTTTCAATCATCTATTTGTTTCTCGTTAAAATACTGAGTAAGCTATTGAAAAGGGGAGAAGTTCTGTTTTTATTGCATATATCGACGTTTCAGCCGGAAGAGAGCGATTTTCGTGTACATCTTCCATCGGTAATACAAACGGAAAATCAGGATCATTTTAGTTAATACTAATGAAAACACATTGATTTTTATCATTTGTATTGGAAACAAAATTGTCATATGTCTTTTCTTGGATCTAAATAATACGAAACCTCGCTCTAAGATTTGAAGTTAAAATCCTCAAATATGGTTAAATATTGACTTTTTTCACGTTTTTCATGTAGTTTGATATTACGTAAATATATTCATTTTTACCAATATTTTGATACTATTTCATGTAGTATCACGATATGTGATTTGGCCTTCAAATCTCAGAATTTCGCATAATATTGCATTTTAAGCAAGTTTTCTTGCATTTTGTTTCGTACGAAAAATCATCGAATTTAGCAATATTTTGACGTTTATCATCCCCTTTTCTTTTATGTGACTTAAACAAAATATCATCGAAATAGGCAATATTTTGCCGTTTTTCCACGTTTTTGTGAATTTTCAGTCTATGGGTATTAATTCATATATATACGATAAAAATGATGCAAACACATAATTGATTGGATAATAACCTTAAATACTTCATTTTCAATCATCTATTTGTTTCTCGTTAAAATACTGAGTAAGATATTGAAAAGGGGAGAAGTCCTGTTTTTATTGCATATATTGATGTTTCAGACGGAATAGAGCGATTTTCGTGTACATCTTCCATCGGTAATACAAACGGAAAATCGGGAACATTTTAGTTAATACTAATGAAAAGACATTGATTTTTATCATTTGTATTGGAAACAACATTGTCATATGTCTTTTCTTGGATCTAAATAATAGGAAACCTCGCTCTATGATTTGAATGTAAAATCCTCAAATATAGTTATATATTGACTTTTTTCACGTTTTTCATGTAGTTTGATATTACGTAAATATATTCATTTTTACCAATATTTCGATTCTATTTCATGTAGTATCACGATATATGATTTGGCCTTCAAATCTCAGAATTTCGCATAATATTGCATTTTAAGGAAGTTTTCTTGCATTTTGTTTCGTACGAAAAATCATCGAATTTAGCAATATTTTGACGTTTATCATCCCCTTTTCCTTTATGTGATTTAAACAAAATATCATCGAATTAGGCAATATTTTGCCGTTCTTCCACGTTTTTGTGAATTTTCAGTCTATGGGTATTAATTCATATATAAACGATAAAAATGATGCAAACACATAATTGATTAAATAATAACTATAAATACTTCATTTTCATTCATCTATTTGTTTCTCGTTAAAATACTGAGTAAGATATTGAAAAGGGGAGAAGTTCGGTTTTTATTGCATACATCAACGTTTCAGCCGGAATAGAGCGATTTTCGTGTACATCTTCCATCGGTAATATAAACGGAAAATCAGGATCATTTTAGTTAATACTAATGAAAACACATTGATTTTTATCATTTGTATTGGAAGCAACATTGTCATATGTCTTTCTTGGATCTAAATAATACGAAACCTCGCTCTATGATTTGAAGTTAAAATCCTCAAATATGGTTAAATATTGACTTTTTTCACGTTTTTCATGTAGTTTGATATTACGTAAATATATTCATTTTTACCAATATTTCGATACAATTTCATGTAGTATCACGATATGTTATTTAGCCTTCAAATCTCAGAATTTCGCATAATATTGCATTTTAAGCAAGTTTTCTTGCATTTTGTTTCGTACGAAAAATCATCGAATTTAGCAATATTTTGACGTTTATCATCCCCTTTTCCTTTATGTGATTTTAACAAAATATCATCGAATTAGGCAATATTTTGCCGTTTTTCCACGTTTTTGTGAATTTTCAGTCTATGGGTATTAATTCTTATATATACGATAAAAATGATGCAAACACATAATTGATTAGATAATAACCTTAAATACTTCATTTTCAATCATCTATTTGTTTCTCGTTAAAATACTGAGTAAGCTATTGAAAAGGGGAGAAGTTCTGTTTTTATTGCATATATCGACGTTTCAGCCGGAATAGAGCGATTTTCGTGTACATCTTCCATCGGTAATATAAACGGAAAATCAGGAACATTTTAGTTAATACTAATGAAAACACATTGATTTTTACCAATATTTCGATACTATTTCATGTAGTATCACGATATGTGATTTGGCCTTCAAATCTCAGAATTTCGCATAATATTGCATTTTAAGCAAGTTTTCTTTTATTTTGTTTCATACGAAAAATCATCGAATTTAGCAATATTTTGACGTTTATCATCCCCTTTTCCTTTATGTGACTTAAACAAAATATTATCGAATTAGGCAATATTTTGCCGTTTTTCCACGTTTTTGTGAATGTTCAGTCTAAGGGTATTAATTCATATATATACGATAAAAATGATGCTAACACATAATTGATTAGATAATAACTATAAATACTTCATTTTCATTCATCTATTTGTTTCTCGTTAAAATACTGAGTAATATATTGAAAAGGGGAGAAGTTCGGTTTTTATTGCATATATCGACGTTTCAGCCGGAATAGAGCGATTTTCGTGTACATCTTCCATCGGTAATATAAACGGAAAATCAGGAACATTTTAGTTAATACTAATGAAAACACATTGATTTTTATCATTTGTATTGGAAACAACATTGTCATATGTCTTTTCTTGGATCTAAATAATACGAAACCTCGCTCTATGATTTGAAGTTAAAATCCTCAAATATGGTTAAATATTGACTTTTTTCACGTTTTTCATGTAGTTTGATACTACGTAAATATATTCATTTTTACCAATATTTCGATTCTATTTCATGTAGTATCACGATATGTGATTTGTCCTTCAAATCTCAGAATTTCGCATAATATTGCATTTTAAGGAAGTTTTCTTGCATTTTGTTTCGTACGAAAAATCATCGAATTTAGCAATATTTTGACGTTCATCATCCCCTTTTCCTTTATGTATCTTAAACAAAATATTATCGAATTAGGCAATATTTTGCCGTTTTTCCACGTTTTTGTGAATGTTCAGTCTAAGGGTATTAATTCATATATATATACGATAAAAATGATGCAAACACATAATTGATTAGATAATAACGATAAATACTTCATTTTCATTCATCTATTTGTTTCTCGTTAAAATACTGAGTAATATATTGAAAAGGGGAGAAGTTCGGTTTTTATTGCATATATCGACGTTTCAGCCGGAATAGAGCGATTTTCGTGTACATCTTCCATCGGTAATATAAACGGAAAATCAGGAACATTTTAGTTAATACTAATGAAAACACATTGATTTTTATCATTTGTATTGGAAACAACATTGTCATATGTCTTTTCTTGGATCTAAATAATACGAAACCTCGCTCTATGATTTGAAGGTAAAATCCTCAAATATGGTAAAATAGTGACTTTTTTCACGTTTTTCATGTAGTTTGATACTACATAAATATATTCATTTTTACCAATATTTCGATTCTATTTCATGTAGTATCACGATATGTGATTTGGCCTTCAAATCTCAGAACTTCGCATAATATTGCATTTTAAGCAAGTTTTCTTGCATTTTGTTTCGTACGAAAAATCATCGAATTTAGCAATATTTTGACGTTTATCATCCCCTTTTCCTTTATGTGACTTAAACAAAATATCATAGAATTAGGCAATATTTTGCAGTTTTTCCACGTTTTTGTGAATTTTCAGTCTATGGATATTAATTCATATATATACGATAAAAATGATGCAAACACATAATTGATTAGATAATAACCTTAAATACTTCATTTTCAATCATCTATTTGTTTCTCGTTAAAATACTGAGTAAGCTATTGAAAAGGGGAGAAGTTCTGTTTTTATTGCATATATCGACGTTTCAGCCGGAAGAGAGCGATTTTCGTGTACATCTTCCATCGGTAATACAAACGGAAAATCAGGATCATTTTAGTTAATACTAATGAAAACACATTGATTTTTATCATTTGTATTGGAAGCAACATTGTCATATGTCTTTCTTGGATCTAAATAATACGAAACCTCGCTCTATGATTTGAAGTTAAAATCCTCAAATATGGTTAAATATTGACTTTTTTCACGTTTTTCATGTAGTTTGATATTACGTAAATATATTCATTTTTACCAATATTTCGATACAATTTCATGTAGTATCACGATATGTTATTTAGCCTTCAAATCTCAGAATTTCGCATAATATTGCATTTTAAGCAAGTTTTCTTGCATTTTGTTTCGTACGAAAAATCATCGAATTTAGCAATATTTTGACGTTTATCATCCCCTTTTCCTTTATGTGATTTTAACAAAATATCATCGAATTAGGCAATATTTTGCCGTTTTTCCACGTTTTTGTGAATTTTCAGTCTATGGGTATTAATTCTTATATATACGATAAAAATGATGCAAACACATAATTGATTAGATAATAACCTTAAATACTTCATTTTCAATCATCTATTTGTTTCTCGTTAAAATACTGAGTAAGCTATTGAAAAGGGGAGAAGTTCTGTTTTTATTGCATATATCGACGTTTCAGCCGGAATAGAGCGATTTTCGTGTACATCTTCCATCGGTAATATAAACGGAAAATCAGGAACATTTTAGTTAATACTAATGAAAACACATTGATTTTTACCAATATTTCGATACTATTTCATGTAGTATCACGATATGTGATTTGGCCTTCAAATCTCAGAATTTCGCATAATATTGCATTTTAAGCAAGTTTTCTTTTATTTTGTTTCATACGAAAAATCATCGAATTTAGCAATATTTTGACGTTTATCATCCCCTTTTCCTTTATGTGACTTAAACAAAATATTATCGAATTAGGCAATATTTTGCCGTTTTTCCACGTTTTTGTGAATGTTCAGTCTAAGGGTATTAATTCATATATATACGATAAAAATGATGCTAACACATAATTGATTAGATAATAACTATAAATACTTCATTTTCATTCATCTATTTGTTTCTCGTTAAAATACTGAGTAATATATTGAAAAGGGGAGAAGTTCGGTTTTTATTGCATATATCGACGTTTCAGCCGGAATAGAGCGATTTTCGTGTACATCTTCCATCGGTAATATAAACGGAAAATCAGGAACATTTTAGTTAATACTAATGAAAACACATTGATTTTTATCATTTGTATTGGAAACAACATTGTCATATGTCTTTTCTTGGATCTAAATAATACGAAACCTCGCTCTATGATTTGAAGTTAAAATCCTCAAATATGGTTAAATATTGACTTTTTTCACGTTTTTCATGTAGTTTGATACTACGTAAATATATTCATTTTTACCAATATTTCGATTCTATTTCATGTAGTATCACGATATGTGATTTGTCCTTCAAATCTCAGAATTTCGCATAATATTGCATTTTAAGGAAGTTTTCTTGCATTTTGTTTCGTACGAAAAATCATCGAATTTAGCAATATTTTGACGTTCATCATCCCCTTTTCCTTTATGTATCTTAAACAAAATATTATCGAATTAGGCAATATTTTGCCGTTTTTCCACGTTTTTGTGAATGTTCAGTCTAAGGGTATTAATTCATATATATATACGATAAAAATGATGCAAACACATAATTGATTAGATAATAACGATAAATACTTCATTTTCATTCATCTATTTGTTTCTCGTTAAAATACTGAGTAATATATTGAAAAGGGGAGAAGTTCGGTTTTTATTGCATATATCGACGTTTCAGCCGGAATAGAGCGATTTTCGTGTACATCTTCCATCGGTAATATAAACGGAAAATCAGGAACATTTTAGTTAATACTAATGAAAACACATTGATTTTTATCATTTGTATTGGAAACAACATTGTCATATGTCTTTTCTTGGATCTAAATAATACGAAACCTCGCTCTATGATTTGAAGTTAAAATCCTCAAATATGGTTAAATATTGACTTTTTTCACGTTTTTCATGTAGTTTGATACTACGTAAATATATTCATTTTTACCAATATTTCGATTCTATTTCATGTAGTATCACGATATGTGATTTGGCCTTCAAATCTCAGAATTTCGCATAATATTGCATTTTAAGGAAGTTTTCTTTTATTTTGTTTCATACGAAAAATCATCGAATTTAGCAATATTTTGACGTTTATCATCCCCTTTTCCTTTATGTGACTTAAACAAAATATTATCGAATTAGGCAATATTTTGCCGTTTTTCCACGTTTTTGTGAATGTTCAGTCTAAGGGTATTAATTCATATATATACGATAAAAATGATGCTAACACATAATTGATTAGATAATAACTATAAATACTTCATTTTCATTCATCTATTTGTTTCTCGTTAAAATACTGAGTAATATATTGAAAAGGGGAGAAGTTCGGTTTTTATTGCATATATCGACGTTTCAGCCGGAATAGAGCGATTTTCGTGTACATCTTCCATCGGTAATATAAACGGAAAATCAGGAACATTTTAGTTAATACTAATGAAAACACATTGATTTTTATCATTTGTATTGGAAACAACATTGTCATATGTCTTTTCTTGGATCTAAATAATACGAAACCTCGCTCTATGATTTGAAGTTAAAATCCTCAAATATGGTTAAATATTGACTTTTTTCACGTTTTTCATGTAGTTTGATACTACGTAAATATATTCATTTTTACCAATATTTCGATTCTATTTCATGTAGTATCACGATATGTGATTTGTCCTTCAAATCTCAGAATTTCGCATAATATTGCATTTTAAGGAAGTTTTCTTGCATTTTGTTTCGTACGAAAAATCATCGAATTTAGCAATATTTTGACGTTCATCATCCCCTTTTCCTTTATGTATCTTAAACAAAATATTATCGAATTAGGCAATATTTTGCCGTTTTTCCACGTTTTTGTGAATGTTCAGTCTAAGGGTATTAATTCATATATATATACGATAAAAATGATGCAAACACATAATTGATTAGATAATAACGATAAATACTTCATTTTCATTCATCTATTTGTTTCTCGTTAAAATACTGAGTAATATATTGAAAAGGGGAGAAGTTCGGTTTTTATTGCATATATCGACGTTTCAGCCGGAATAGAGCGATTTTCGTGTACATCTTCCATCGGTAATATAAACGGAAAATCAGGAACATTTTAGTTAATACTAATGAAAACACATTGATTTTTATCATTTGTATTGGAAACAACATTGTCATATGTCTTTTCTTGGATCTAAATAATACGAAACCTCGCTCTATGATTTGAAGTTAAAATCCTCAAATATGGTTAAATATTGACTTTTTTCACGTTTTTCATGTAGTTTGATACTACGTAAATATATTCATTTTTACCAATATTTCGATTCTATTTCATGTAGTATCACGATATGTGATTTGGCCTTCAAATCTCAGAATTTCGCATAATATTGCATTTTAAGGAAGTTTTCTTGCATTTTGTTTCGTACGAAAAATCATCGAATTTAGCAATATTTTGACGTTTATCATCCCCTTTTCCTTTATGTGATTTAAACAAAATATCATCGAATTAGGCAATATTTTGCCGTTTTTCCACGTTTTTGTGAATTTTCAGTCTATGGGTATTAATTCATATATATACGATAAAAATGATTCAAACACATAATTGATTAGATAATAACTATAAATACTTCATTTTCATTCATCTATTTGTTTCTCGTTAAAATACTGAGTAAGATATTGAAAAGGGGAGAAGTTCGGTTTTTATTGCATATATCGACGTTTCAGCCGGATTAGAACGATTTTACGTGTACATCTTCCCTTGGTAATATAAACGAAAAATCAGGAACATTTTAGTTAATTCTAATGAAAACACATTGTTTTTTATCATTTGTATTGGAAACAACATTGTCATATGTCTTTTCTTGTGTAACAAGAGAGCAGTACATAGTACATGAACATCATAACAGCATGAACAGGCCACGTGGAGGATGAACAACCCACAGGCGCCAGACAGGCGGCGGCAGACAATGTAAAAGTTACACCTCTGTACAAGCTAGCCATAGAGTCAGGTCAACGGTCATCGAATCACAAAGAGGTCAGAATTGATGCCGTCATGGTAATCTTCAGGGATTAACCCCTAAACAACAAATGCAAAACCCTCATGTTCAGCTGAGGAGCAGCAGATCAGGGGAGAGTTAGTTGAGTGGGCGCAGCCCAGTAGGAAGGTGGGTGTGGTCTCGGGGAAGGAACATCATCTCCCGGAAACTGTGGAACAACATACGAGTAAGTACGGCTCTCTTGTACTAAAGCACCTCATTCAGTACCCTTGGCCTCTAGTAGGGAATATAGTTAGGGAGTGTCTTATTTAATTATTTTTAATAAAGTCAGATATTAAGTGTTATTAAATGTGTATTAATGGTTCCTTGCCTAGTGATATTGGGCCTACCGTCCCTTTTGCCCTAGTGACCTAGTGCTCTTAATTATTCAGTACTCCTCCCCCCGTTCGTCTTCCGTGTTGAGGTGTTAGTATTGGTGTGTCCCGCCTTATTCTTGTGTACACTATAGTTCCCAAGTGGTCAGGATTATTCGAGTGTCAGGCCAGGATCCTTGTACCGTTCAATTGTCCCCTACACCTGTCCTGGTAGGTTATTCCATCTGCAAGACCTACGAATCTCACTCCGGTCCCCTGTCCGGTAACTCAGGGTGGTGGCAGCGTCACTCGGTAACTCATACGATAGGCTGTGACTACGATTACCTCTATCTTTCTGTCTCACTCTCCCTCACTAGTGTCTCACTCTCCCTCGCCCTCACTCGCTCTCGTTCTCCCTCCCTTGCTCTCGTTCTCGCTCTCTCCTCTCTCTCTCCTCTCGCTCTGCCTCCCTCTTCCTCTCTCTCTCTCTCCTCATTCTCTGCCTCCCTCTTCCTCTCTCTCTCTCTCCTTCCTCTGTGTACTGGTTTACGTCTTCGTATGACGGCCCGAGTGTTAACATCTTACATGATCGGTATAGCATCTGTTATTACCATAGAAAGAGCGGAGATTGCACGGTTAGCTCAGTGGTAGTAGCGGAGTGCGCGGTCGAGATAGATACGAGGCGAGGTATTACATTCAGGGTCATTACACTTGGATCTAAATAATACGAAACCTCGCTCTATGATTTGAAGGTAAAATCCTCAAATATGGTAAAATAGTGACTTTTTTCACGTTTTTCATGTAGTTTGATACTACATAAATATATTCATTTTTACCAATATTTCGATTCTATTTCATGTAGTATCACGATATGTGATTTGGCCTTCAAATCTCAGAACTTCGCATAATATTGCATTTTAAGCAAGTTTTCTTGCATTTTGTTTCGTACGAAAAATCATCGAATTTAGCAATATTTTGACGTTTATCATCCCCTTTTCCTTTATGTGACTTAAACAAAATATCATCGCATTAGGCAATATTTTGCAGTTTTTCCACGTTTTTGTGAATTTTCAGTCTATGGATATTAATTCATATATATACGATAAAAATGATGCAAACACATAATTGATTAGATAATAACCTTAAATACTTCATTTTCAATCATCTATTTGTTTCTCGTTAAAATACTGAGTAAGCTATTGAAAAGGGGAGAAGTTCTGTTTTTATTGCATATATCGACGTTTCAGCCGGAAGAGAGCGATTTTCGTGTACATCTTCCATCGGTAATACAAACGGAAAATCAGGATCATTTTAGTTAATACTAATGAAAACACATTGATTTTTATCATTTGTATTGGAAACAAAATTGTCATATGTCTTTTCTTGGATCTAAATAATACGAAACCTCGCTCTAAGATTTGAAGTTAAAATCCTCAAATATGGTTAAATATTGACTTTTTTCACGTTTTTCATGTAGTTTGATATTACGTAAATATATTCATTTTTACCAATATTTTGATACTATTTCATGTAGTATCACGATATGTGATTTGGCCTTCAAATCTCAGAATTTCGCATAATATTGCATTTTAAGCAAGTTTTCTTGCATTTTGTTTCGTACGAAAAATCATCGAATTTAGCAATATTTTGACGTTTATCATCCCCTTTTCTTTTATGTGACTTAAACAAAATGTCATCGAAATAGGCAATATTTTGCCGTTTTTCCACGTTTTTGTGAATTTTCAGTCTATGGGTATTAATTCATATATATACGATAAAAATGATGCAAACACATAATTGATTGGATAATAACCTTAAATACTTCATTTTCAATCATCTATTTGTTTCTCGTTAAAATACTGAGTAAGATATTGAAAAGGGGAGAAGTCCTGTTTTTATTGCATATATTGATGTTTCAGACGGAATAGAGCGATTTTCGTGTACATCTTCCATCGGTAATACAAACGGAAAATCGGGAACATTTTAGTTAATACTAATGAAAACACATTGATTTTTACCAATATTATGATACTATTTCATGTAGTATCACGATATGTGATTTGGCCTTCAAATCTCAGAATTTCGCATAATATTGCATTTTAAGCAAGTTTTCTTTTATTTTGTTTCATACGAAAAATCATCGAATTTAGCAATATTTTGACGTTTATCATCCCCTTTTCCTTTATGTGACTTAAACAAAATATTATCGAATTAGGCAATATTTTGCCGTTTTTCCACGTTTTTGTGAATGTTCAGTCTAAGGGTATTAATTCATATATATACGATAAAAATGATGCTAACACATAATTGATTAGATAATAACTATAAATACTTCATTTTCATTCATCTATTTGTTTCTCGTTAAAATACTGAGTAATATATTGAAAAGGGGAGAAGTTCGGTTTTTATTGCATATATCGACGTTTCAGCCGGAATAGAGCGATTTTCGTGTACATCTTCCATCGGTAATATAAACGGAAAATCAGGAACATTTTAGTTAATACTAATGAAAACACATTGATTTTTATCATTTGTATTGGAAACAACATTGTCATATGTCTTTTCTTGGATCTAAATAATACGAAACCTCGCTCTATGATTTGAAGTTAAAATCCTCAAATATGGTTAAATATTGACTTTTTTCACGTTTTTCATGTAGTTTGATACTACGTAAATATATTCATTTTTACCAATATTTCGATTCTATTTCATGTAGTATCACGATATGTGATTTGTCCTTCAAATCTCAGAATTTCGCATAATATTGCATTTTAAGGAAGTTTTCTTGCATTTTGTTTCGTACGAAAAATCATCGAATTTAGCAATATTTTGACGTTCATCATCCCCTTTTCCTTTATGTATCTTAAACAAAATATTATCGAATTAGGCAATATTTTGCCGTTTTTCCACGTTTTTGTGAATGTTCAGTCTAAGGGTATTAATTCATATATATATACGATAAAAATGATGCAAACACATAATTGATTAGATAATAACGATAAATACTTCATTTTCATTCATCTATTTGTTTCTCGTTAAAATACTGAGTAATATATTGAAAAGGGGAGAAGTTCGGTTTTTATTGCATATATCGACGTTTCAGCCGGAATAGAGCGATTTTCGTGTACATCTTCCATCGGTAATATAAACGGAAAATCAGGAACATTTTAGTTAATACTAATGAAAACACATTGATTTTTATCATTTGTATTGGAAACAACATTGTCATATGTCTTTTCTTGGATCTAAATAATACGAAACCTCGCTCTATGATTTGAAGTTAAAATCCTCAAATATGGGTAAATATTGACTTTTTTCACGTTTTTCATGTAGTTTGATACTACGTAAATATATTCATTTTTACCAATATTTCGATTCTATTTCATGTAGTATCACGATATGTGATTTGGCCTTCAAATCTCAGAATTTCGCATAATATTGCATTTTAAGGAAGTTTTCTTGCATTTTGTTTCGTACGAAAAATCATCGAATTTAGCAATATTTTGACGTTTATCATCCCCTTTTCCTTTATGTGATTTAAACAAAATATCATCGAATTAGGCAATATTTTGCCGTTTTTCCACGTTTTTGTGAATTTTCAGTCTATGGGTATTAATTCATATATATACGATAAAAATGATTCAAACACATAATTGATTAGATAATAACTATAAATACTTCATTTTCATTCATCTATTTGTTTCTCGTTAAAATACTGAGTAAGATATTGAAAAGGGGAGAAGTTCGGTTTTTATTGCATATATCGACGTTTCAGCCGGATTAGAACGGTTTTACGTGTACATCTTCCCTTGGTAATATAAACGAAAAATCAGGAACATTTTAGTTAATTCTAATGAAAACACATTGTTTTTTATCATTTGTATTGGAAACAACATTGTCATATGTCTTTTCTTGTGTAACAAGAGAGCAGTACATAGTACATGAACATCATAACAGCATGAACAGGCCACGTGGAGGATGAACAACCCACAGGCGCCAGACAGGCGGCGGCAGACAATGTAAAAGTTACACCTCTGTACAAGCTAGCCATAGAGTCAGGTCAACGGTCATCGAATCACAAAGAGGTCAGAATTGATGCCGACATGGTAATCTTCAGGGATTAACCCCTAAACAACAAATGCAAAACCCTCATGTTCAGCTGAGGAGCAGCAGATCAGGGGAGAGTTAGTTGAGTGGGCGCAGCCCAGTAGGAAGGTGGGTGTGGTCTCGGGGAAGGAACATCATCTCCCGGAAACTGTGGAACAACATACGAGTAAGTACGGCTCTCTTGTACTAAAGCACCTCATTCAGTACCCTTGGCCTCTAGTAGGGAATATAGTTAGGGAGTGTCTTATTTAATTATTTTTAATAAAGTCAGATATTAAGTGTTATTAAATGTGTATTAATGGTTCCTTGCCTAGTGATATTGGGCCTACCGTCCCTTTTGCCCTAGTGACCTAGTGCTCTTAATTATTCAGTACTCCTCCCCCCGTTCGTCTTCCGTGTTGAGGTGTTAGTATTGGTGTGTCCCGCCTTATTCTTGTGTACACTATAGTTCCCAAGTGGTCAGGATTATTCGAGTGTCAGGCCAGGATCCTTGTACCGTTCAATTGTCCCCTACACCTGTCCTGGTAGGTTATTCCATCTGCAAGACCTACGAATCTCACTCCGGTCCCCTGTCCGGTAACTCAGGGTGGTGGCAGCGTCACTCGGTAACTCATACGATAGGCTGTGACTACGATTACCTCTATCTTTCTGTCTCACTCTCCCTCACTAGTGTCTCACTCTCCCTCGCCCTCACTCGCTCTCGTTCTCCCTCCCTTGCTCTCGTTCTCGCTCTCTCCTCTCTCTCTCCTCTCGCTCTGCCTCCCTCTTCCTCTCTCTCTCTCTCCTCATTCTCTGCCTCCCTCTTCCTCTCTCTCTCTCTCCTTCCTCTGTGTACTGGTTTACGTCTTCGTATGACGGCCCGAGTGTTAACATCTTACATGATCGGTATAGCATCTGTTATTACCATAGAAAGAGCGGAGATTGCACGGTTAGCTCAGTGGTAGTAGCGGAGTGCGCGGTCGAGATAGATACGAGGCGAGGTATTACATTCAGGGTCATTACACTTGGATCTAAATAATACGAAACTTCGCTCTATGATTTGAAGGTAAAATCCTCAAATATGGTAAAATAGTGACTTTTTTCACGTTTTTCATGTAGTTTGATACTACATAAATATATTCATTTTTACCAATATTTCGATTCTATTTCATGTAGTATCACGGTATGTGATTTGGCCTTCAAATCTCAGAACTTCGCATAATATTGTATTTTAAGCAAGTTTTCTTGCATTTTGTTTCGTACGAAAAATCATCGAATTTAGCAATATTTTGACGTTTATCATCCCCTTTTCCTTTATGTGACTTAAACAAAATATCATCGAATTAGGCAATATTTTGCCGTTTTTCCACGTTTTTGTGAATTTTCAGTCTATGGGTATTAATTCATATATATACGATAAAAATGATGCAAACACATAATTGATTAGATAATAACCTTAAGTACTTCATTTTCAATCATCTGTTTGTTTCTCGTTAAAATACTGAGCAAGATATTGAAAAAGGGAGAAGTTCTGTTTTTATTGCATATATTGACGTTTCAGCCGGAATAGAGCGATTTTCGTGTACATCTTCCATCGGTAATACAAATGGAAAATCAGGAACATTTTAGTTAATACTAATGAAAACACATTGATTTTTATCATTTGTATTGGAAACAACATTGTCATATGTCTTTTCTTGGATCTAAATAATACGAAACCTCGCTCTATGATTTGAAGTTAAAATCCTCAAATATGGTTAAATATTGACTTTTTTCACGTTTTTCATGTAGTTTGATATTACGCAAATATATTCATTTTTACCAATATTTCGATACTATTTCATGTAGTATCACGATATGTGATTTGGCCTTCAAATCTCAGAATTTCGCATAATATTGCATTTTAAGCAAGTTTTCTTGCATTTCGTTTCGTACGAAAAATCGTCGAATTTAGCAATATTTTGACGTTTATCATCCCCTTTTCCTTTATGTGATTTAAACAAAATATCATCGAATTAGGCAATATTTTGCCGTTTTTCCACGTTTTTGGGAATTTTCAGTCTATGGGTAATAATTCATATATATACGATAAAAATGATGCAAACACATAATTGATTAGATAATAACTATAAATACTTCATTTTCATTCATCTATTTGTTTCTCGTTAAAATACTGAGTAAGATATTGAAAAGGGGAGAAGTTCGGTTTTTATTGCATATATCGACGTTTCAGCCGGAATAGAGCGATTTTCGTGTACATCTTCCATCGGTAATATAAACGGAAAATCAGGAACATTTTAGTTAATACTAATGAAAACACATTGATTTTTATCATTTGTATTGGAAACAACATTGTCATATGTCTTTTCTTGGATCTAAATAATACGAAACCTCGCTCTATGATTTGAAGATAAAATCCTCAAATATGGTTAAATATTGACTTTTTTCACGTTTTTCATGTAGTTTGATATTACGTAAATATATTCATTTTTACCAATATTTTGATACTATTTCATGTAGTATCACGATATGTGATTTGGCCTTCAAATCTCAGAATTTCGCATAATATTGCATTTTAAGCAAGTTTTCTTGCATTTTGTTTCGTACGAAAAATCATCGAATTTAGCAATATTTTGACGTTTATCATCCCCTTTTCTTTTATGTGACTTAAACAAAATATCATCGAATTAGGCAATATTTTGCCGTTTTTCCACGTTTTTGTGAATTTTCAGTCTATGGGTATTAATTCATATATATACGATAAAAATGATGCAAACACATAATTGATTGGATAATAACCTTAAATACTTCATTTTCAATCATCTATTTGTTTCTCGTTAAAATACTGAGTAAGATATTGAAAAGGGGAGAAGTCCTGTTTTTATTGCATATATTGACGTTTCAGACGGAATAGAGCGATTTTCGTGTACATCTTCCATCGGTAATATAAACGGAAAATCAGGAACATTTTAGTTAATACTAATGAAAACACATTGATTTTTACCAATATTTCGATACTATTTCATGTAGTATCACGATATGTGATTTGGCCTTCAAATCTCAGAATTTCGCATAATATTGCATTTTAAGCAAGTTTTCTTTCATTTTGTTTCATACGAAAAATCATCGAATTTAGCAATATTTTGACGTTTATCATCCCCTTTTCCTTTATGTGACTTAAACAAAATATTATCGAATTAGGCAATATTTTGCCGTTTTTCCACGTTTTTGTGAATGTTCAGTCTAAGGGTATTAATTCATATATATACGATAAAAATGATGCTAACACATAATTGATTAGATAATAACTATAAATACTTCATTTTCATTCATCTATTTGTTTCTCGTTAAAATACTGAGTAATATATTGAAAAGGGGAGAAGTTCGGTTTTTATTGCATATATCGACGTTTCAGCCGGAATAGAGCGATTTTCGTGTACATCTTCCATCGGTAATATAAACGGAAAATCAGGAACATTTTAGTTAATACTAATGAAAACACATTGATTTTTATCATTTGTATTGGAAACAACATTGTCATATGTCTTTTCTTGGATCTAAATAATACGAAACCTCGCTCTATGATTTGAAGTTAAAATCCTCAAATATGGTTAAATATTGACTTTTTTCACGTTTTTCATGTAGTTTGATACTACGTAAATATATTCATTTTTACCAATATTTCGATTCTATTTCATGTAGTATCACGATATGTGATTTGGCCTTCAAATCTCAGAATTTCGCATAATATTGCATTTTAAGGAAGTTTTCTTGCATTTTGTTTCGTACGAAAAATCATCGAATTTAGCAATATTTTGACGTTTATCATCCCCTTTTCCTTTATGTGTCTTAAACAAAATATTATCGAATTAGGCAATATTTTGCCGTTTTTCCACGTTTTTGTGAATGTTCAGTCTAAGGGTATTAATTCATATATATATACGATAAAAATGATGCAAACACATAATTGATTAGATAATAACGATAAACACTTCATTTTCATTCATCTATTTGTTTCTCGTTAAAATACTGAGTAATATATTGAAAAGGGGAGAAGTTCGGTTTTTATTGCATATATCGACGTTTCAGCCGGAATAGAGCGATTTTCGTGTACATCTTCCATCGGTAATATAAACTGAAAATCAGGAACATTTTAGTTAATACTAATGAAAACACATTGATTTTTATCATTTGTATTGGAAACAACATTGTCATATGTCTTTTCTTGGATCTAAATAATACGAAACCTCGCTCTATGATTTGAAGTTAAAATCCTCAAATATGGTTATATATTGACTTTTTTCACGTTTTTCATGTAGTTTGATACTACGTAAATATATTCATTTTTACCAATATTTCGATTCTATTTCATGTAGTATCACGATATGTGATTTGGCCTTCAAATCTCAGAATTTCGCATAATATTGCATTTTAAGGAAGTTTTCTTGCATTTTGTTTCGTACGAAAAATCATCGAATTTAGCAATATTTTGACGTTTATCATCCCCTTTTCCTTTATGTGATTTAAACAAAATATCATCGAATTATGCAATATTTTGCCGTTTTTCCACGTTTTTGTGAATTTTCAGTCTATGGGTATTAATTCATATATATACGATAAAAATGATTCAAACACATAATTGATTAGATAATAACTATAAATACTTCATTTTCATTCATCTATTTGTTTCTCGTTAAAATACTGAGTAAGATATTGAAAAGGGGAGAAGTTCGGTTTTTATTGCATATATCGACGTTTCAGCCGGATTAGAACGGTTTTACGTGTACATCTTCCCTTGGTAATATAAACGAAAAATCAGGAACATTTTAGTTAATTCTAATGAAAACACATTGTTTTTTATCATTTGTATTGGAAACAACATTGTCATATGTCTTTTCTTGTGTAACAAGAGAGCAGTACATAGTACATGAACATCATAACAGCATGAACAGGCCACGTGGAGGATGAACAACCCACAGGCGCCAGACAGGCGGCGGCAGACAATGTAAAAGTTACACCTCTGTACAAGCTAGCCATAGAGTCAGGTCAACGGTCATCGAATCACAAAGAGGTCAGAATTGATGCCGTCATGGTAATCTTCAGGGATTAACCCCTAAACAACAAATGCAAAACCCTCATGTTCAGCTGAGGAGCAGCAGATCAGGGGAGAGTTAGTTGAGTGGGCGCAGCCCAGTAGGAAGGTGGGTGTGGTCTCGGGGAAGGAACATCATCTCCCGGAAACTGTGGAACAACATACGAGTAAGTACGGCTCTCTTGTACTAAAGCACCTCATTCAGTACCCATGGCCTCTAGTAGGGAATATAGTTAGGGAGTGTCTTATTTAATTATTTTTAATAAAGTCAGATATTAAGTGTTATTAAATGTGTATTAATGGTTCCTTGCCTAGTGATATTGGGCCTACCGTCCCTTTTGCCCTAGTGACCTAGTGCTCTTAATTATTCAGTACTCCTCCCCCCGTTCGTCTTCCGTGTTGAGGTGAAATGCAAGAAAACTTGCTTAAAATGCAATATTATGCGAAATTCTGAGATTTGAAGGCCAAATCACATATCGTGATACTACATGAAATAGTATCGAAATATTGGTAAAAATGAATATATTTGCGTAATATCAAACTACATGAAAAACGTGAAAAAAGTCAATATTTAACCATATTTGAGGATTTTAACTTCAAATCATAGAGCGAGGTTTCGTATTATTTAGATCCAAGAAAAGACATATGACAATGTTGTTTCCAATACAAATGATAAAAATCAATGTGTTTTCATTAGTATTAACTAAATTGTTCCTGATTTTCCATTTGTATTACCGATGGAAGATGTACACGAAAATCGCTCTATTCCGGCTGAAACGTCAATATATGCAATAAAAACAGAACTTCTCCCTTTTTCAATATCTTGCTCAGTATTTTAACGAGAAACAAACAGATGATTGAAAATGAAGTACTTAAGGTTATTATCTAATCAATTATGTGTTTGCATCATTTTTATCGTATATATATGAATTAATACCCATAGACTGAAAATTCACAAAAACGTGGAAAAAACGGCAAAATATTTCCTAATTCGATGATATTTTGTTTAAATCACATAAAGGAAAAGGGGATGATAAACGTCAAAAGATTGCTAAATTCGATGATTTTTCGTACGAAACGAAATGCAAAAAAACTTGCTTAAAATGCAATATTATGCGAAATTCTCAGATTTGAAGGCCAAATCACATATCGTGATACTACATGAAATAGTATCGAAATATTGGTAAAAATGAAAATATTTACCTAATATCAAACTACATGAAAAACGTGAAAAAAGTCAATATTTAACCATATTTGAGGATTTTACCTTCAAATCATAGAGCGAGGTTTCGTATTATTTAGATCCAAGAAAAGACATATGACAATGTTGTTTCCAATACAAATGATAAAAATCAATGTGTTTTCATTAGTATTAACTAAAATGATCCTGATTTTCCGTTTGTATTACCGATGGAAGATGTACACGAAAATCGCTCTCTTCCGGCTGAAACGTCGATATATGCAATAAAAACAGAACTTCTCCCCTTTTCAATAGCTTACTCAGTATTTTAACGAGAAACAAATAGATGATTGAAAATGAAGTATTTAAGGTTATTATCTAATCAATTATGTGTTTGCATCATTTTTATCGTATATATATGAATTAATACCCATAGACTGAAAATTCACAAAAACGTGGAAAAACTGCAAAATATTGCCTAATTCGATGATATTTTGTTTAAGTCACATAAAGGAAAAGGGGATGATAAACGTCAAAATATTGCTAAATTCGATGATTTTTCGTACGAAACAAAATGCAAGAAAACTTGCTTAAAATGCAATATTATGCGAAGTTCTGAGATTTGAAGGCCAAATCACATATCGTGATACTACATGAAATAGAATCGAAATATTGGTAAAAATGAATATATTTATGTAGTATCAAACTACATGAAAAACGTGAAAAAAATCACTATTTTACCATATTTGAGGATTTTACCTTCAAATCATAGAGCGAGGTTTCGTATTATTTAGATCCAAGTGTAATGACCCTGAATGTAATACCTCGCCTCGTATCTATCTCGACCGCGCACTCCACTACTACAACTGAGCTAACCGTGCAATCTCCGCTCTTTCTATGGTAATAACAGATGCTATACCGATCATGTAAGATGTTAACACTCGGGCCGTCATACGAAGACGTAAACCAGTACACAGAGGAAGGAGAGAGAGAGAGAGGAAGAGGGAGGCAGAGAATGAGGAGAGAGAGAGAGAGGAAGAGGGAGGCAGAGCGAGAGGAGAGAGAGAGGAGAGAGCGAGAACGAGAGCAAGGGAGGGAGAACGAGAGCGAGTGAGGGCGAGGGAGAGTGAGACACTAGTGAGGGAGAGTGAGACAGAAAGATAGAGGTAATCGTAGTCACAGCCTATCGTATGAGTTACCGAGTGACGCTGCCACCACCCTGAGTTACCGGACAGGGGACCGGAGTGAGATTCGTAGGTCTTGCAGATGGAATAACATACCAGGACAGGTGTAGGGGACAATTGAACGGTACAAGGATCCTGGCCTGACACTCGAATAATCCTGACCACTTGGGAACTATAGTGTACACAAGAATAAGGCGGGACACACCAATACTAACACCTCATCACGGAAGACGAACGGGGGGAGGAGTACTGAATAATTAAGAGCACTAGGTCACTAGGGCAAAAGGGACGGTAGGCCCAATATCACTAGGCAAGGAACCATTAATACACATTTAATAACACTTAATATCTGACTTTATTAAAAATAATTAAATAAGACACTCCCTAACTATATTCCCTACTAGAGGCCAAGGGTACTGAATGAGATGCTTTAGTACAAGAGAGCCGTACTTACTCGTATGTTGTTCCACAGTTTCCGGGAGATGATGTTCCTTCCCCGAGACCACACCCACCTTCCTACTGGGCTGCGCCCACTCAACTAACTCTCCCCTGATCTGCTGCTCCTCAGCTGAACATGAGGGTTTTGCATTTGTTGTTTAGGGGTTAATCCCTGAAGATTACCATGACGGCATCAATTCTGACCTCTTTGTGATTCGATGACCGTTGACCTGACTCTATGGCTAGCTTGTACAGAGGTGTAACTTTTACATTGTCTGCCGCCGCCTGTCTGGCGCCTGTGGGTTGTTCATCCTCCACGTGGCCTGTTCATGCTGTTATGATGTTCATGTACTATGTACTGCTCTCTTGTTACACAAGAAAAGACATATGACAATGTTGTTTCCAATACAAATGATAAAAAACAATGTGTTTTCATTAGAATTAACTAAAATGTTCCTGATTTTTCGTTTATATTACCAAGGGAAGATGTACACGTAAAACCGTTCTAATCCGGCTGAAACGTCGATATATGCAATAAAAACCGAACTTCTCCCCTTTTCAATATCTTACTCAGTATTTTAACGAGAAACAAATAGATGAATGAAAATGAAGTATTTATAGTTATTATCTAATCAATTATGTGTTTGAATCATTTTTATCATATATATATATGAATTAATACCCATAGACTGAAAATTCACAAAAACGTGGAAAAACGGCAAAATATTGCCTAATTCGATGATATTTTGTTTAAATCACATAAAGGAAAAGGGGATGATAAACGTCAAAATATTGCTAAATTCGATGATTTTTCGTACGAAACAAAATGCAAGAAAACTTCCTTAAAATGCAATATTATGCGAAATTCTGAGATTTGAAGGCCAAATCACATATCGTGATACTACATGAAATAGAATCGAAATATTGGTAAAAATGAATATATTTACGTAGTATCAAACTACATGAAAAACGTGAAAAAAGTCAATATTTAACCATATTTGAGGATTTTAACTTCAAATCATAGAGCGAGGTTTCGTATTATTTAGATCCAAGAAAAGACATTTGACAATGTTGTTTCCAATACAAATGATAAAAATCAATGTGTTTTCATTAGCATTAACTAAAATGTTCCTGATTTTCCGTTTATATTACCGATGGAAGATGTACACGAAAATCGCTCTATTCCGGCTGAAACGTCGATATATGCAATAAAAACCGAACTTCTCCCCTTTTCAATATATTACTCAGTATTTTAACGAGAAACAAATAGATGAATGAAAATGAAGTATTTATCGTTATTATCTAATCAATTATGTGTTTGCATCATTTTTATCGTATATATATATGAATTAATACCCTTAGACTGAACATTCACAAAAACGTGGAAAAACGGCAAAATATTGCCTAATTCGATAATATTTTGTTTAAGACACATAAAGGAAAAGGGGATGATAAACGTCAAAATATTGCTAAATTCGATGATTTTTCGTATGAAACAAAATGAAAGAAAACTTGCTTAAAATGCAATATTATGCGAAATTCTGAGATTTGAAGGCCAAATCACATATCGTGATACTACATGAAATAGTATCGAAATATTGGTAAAAATCAATGTGTTTTCATTAGTATTAACTAAAATGTTCCTGATTTTCCGTTTATATTACCGATGGAAGATGTACACGAAAATCGCTCTATTCCGTCTGAATCGTCAATATATGCAATAAAAACAGGACTTCTCCCCTTTTCAATATCTTACTCAGTATTTTAACGAGAAACAAATAGATGATTGAAAATGAAGTATTTAAGGTTATTATCCAATCAATTATGTGTTTGCATCATTTTTATCGTATATATATGAATTAATACCCATAGACTGAAAATTCACAAAAACGTGGAAAAACGGCAAAATATTGCCTAATTCGATGATATTTTGTTTAAGTCACATAAAAGAAAAGGGGATGATAAACGTCAAAATATTGCTAAATTCGATGATTTTTCGTACGAAACAAAATGCAAGAAAACTTGCTTAAAATGCAATATTATGCGAAATTCTGAGATTTGAAGGCCAAATCACATATCGTGATACTACATGAAATAGTATCAAAATATTGGTAAAAATGAATATATTTACGTAATATCAAACTACATGAAAAACGTGAAAAAAGTCAATATTTAACCATATTTGAGGATTTTAACTTCAAATCATAGAGCGAGGTTTCGTATTATTTAGATCCAACAAAAGACATATGACAATGTTGTTTCCAATACAAATGATAAAAATCAATGTGTTTTCATTAGTATTAACTAAAATGTTCCTGATTTTCCGTTTATATTACCGATGGAAGATGTACACGAAAATCGCTCTATTCCGGCTGAAACGTCGATATATGCAATAAAAACCGAACTTCTCCCCTTTTCAATATCTTACTCAGTATTTTAACGAGAAACAAATAGATGAATGAAAATGAAGTATTTATAGTTATTATCTAATCAATTATGTGTTTGAATCATTTTTATCGTATATATATGAATTAATACCCATAGACTGAAAATTCACAAAAAGGTGGAAAAACGGCAAAATATTGCCTAATTCGATGATATTTTGTTTAAATCACATAAGGAAAAGGGGATGATAAACGTCAAAATATTGCTAAATTCGATGATTTTTCGTACGAAACAAAATGCAAGAAAACTTCCTTAAAATGCAATATTATGCGAAATTCTGAGATTTGAAGGCCAAATCACATATCGTGATACTACATGAAATAGAATCGAAATATTGGTAAAAATGAATATATTTACGTAGTATCAAACTACATGAAAAACGTGAAAAAAGTCAATATTTAACCATATTTGAGGATTTTAACTTCAAATCATAGAGCGAGGTTTCGTATTATTTAGATCCAAGAAAAGACATATGACAATGTTGTTTCCAATACAAATGATAAAAATCAATGTGTTTTCATTAGTATTAACTAAAATGTTCCTGATTTTCCGTTTATATTACCGATGGAAGATGTACACGAAAATCGCTCTATTCCGGCTGAAACGTCGATATATGCAATAAAAACCGAACTTCTCCCCTTTTCAATATATTACTCAATATTTTAACGAGAAACAAATAGATGAATGAAAATGAAGTATTTATCGTTATTATCTAATCAATTATGTGTTTGCATCATTTTTATCGTATATATATATATGAATTAATACCCTTAGACTGAACATTCACAAAAACGTGGAAAAACGGCAAAATATTGCCTAATTCGATAATATTTTGTTTAAGACACATAAAGGAAAAGGGGATGATAAACGTCAAAATATTGCTAAATTCGATGATTTTTCGTACGAAACAAAATGCAAGAAAACTTCCTTAAAATGCAATATTATGCGAAATTCTGAGATTTGAAGGCCAAATCACATATCGTGATACTACATGAAATAGAATCGAAATATTGGTAAAAATGAATATATTTACGTAGTATCAAACTACATGAAAAACGTGAAAAAAGTCAATATTTAACCATATTTGAGGATTTTAACTTCAAATCATAGAGCGAGGTTTCGTATTATTTAGATCCAAGAAAAGACATATGACAATGTTGTTTCCAATACAAATGATAAAAATCAATGTGTTTTCATTAGTATTAACTAAAATGTTCCTGATTTTCCGTTTATATTACCGATGGAAGATGTACACGAAAATCGCTTTATTCCGGCTGAAACGTCGATATATGCAATAAAAACCGAACTTCTCCCCTTTTCAATATCTTACTCAGTATTTTAACGAGAAACAAATAGATGAATGAAAATGAAGTATTTATAGTTATTATCTAATCAATTATGTGTTTGCATCATTTTTATCGTATATATATGAATTATTACCCATAGACTGAAAATTCACAAAAACGTGGAAAAACGGCAAAATATTGCCTAATTCGATGATATTTTGTTTAAATCACATAAAGGAAAAGGGGATGATAAACGTCAAAATATTGCTAAATTCGACGATTTTTCGTACGAAACGAAATGCAAGAAAACTTGCTTAAAATGCAATATTATGCGAAATTCTGAGATTTGAAGGCCAAATCACATATCGTGATACTACATGAAATAGTATCGAAATATTGGTAAAAATGAATATATTTGCGTAATATCAAACTACATGAAAAACGTGAAAAAAGTCAATATTTAACCATATTTGAGGATTTTAACTTCAAATCATAGAGCGAGGTTTCGTATTATTTAGATCCAAGAAAAGACATATGACAATGTTGTTTCCAATACAAATGATAAAAATCAATGTGTTTTCATTAGTATTAACTAAAATGTTCCTGATTTTCATTTGTATTACCGATGGAAGATGTACACGAAAATCGCTCTATTCCGGCTGAAACGTCAATATATGCAATAAAAACAGAACTTCTCCCTTTTTCAATATCTTGCTCAGTATTTTAACGAGAAACAAACAGATGATTGAAAATGAAGTACTTAAGGTTATTATCTAATCAATTATGTGTTTGCATCATTTTTATCGTATATATATGAATTAATACCCATAGACTGAAAATTCACAAAAACGTGGAAAAACGGCAAAATATTGCCTAATTCGATGATATTTTGTTTAAATCACATAAAGGAAAAGGGGATGATAAACGTCAAAATATTGCTAAATTCGATGATTTTTCGTACGAAACAAAATGCAAGAAAACTTCCTTAAAATGCAATATTATGCGAAATTCTGAGATTTGAAGGCCAAATCACATATCGTGATACTACATGAAATAGAATCGAAATATTGGTAAAAATGAATATATTTACGTAGTATCAAACTACATGAAAAACGTGAAAAAAGTCAATATTTAACCATATTTGAGGATTTTAACTTCAAATCATAGAGCGAGGTTTCGTATTATTTAGATCCAAGAAAAGACATATGACAATGTTGTTTCCAATACAAATGATAAAAATCAATGTGTTTTCATTAGCATTAACTAAAATGTTCCTGATTTTCCGTTTATATTACCGATGGAAGATGTACACGAAAATCGCTCTATTCCGGCTGAAACGTCGATATATGCAATAAAAACCGAACTTCTCCCCTTTTCAATATATTACTCAGTATTTTAACGAGAAACAAATAGATGAATGAAAATGAAGTATTTATCGTTATTATCTAATCAATTATGTGTTTGCATCATTTTTATCGTATATATATATGAATTAATACCCTTAGACTGAACATTCACAAAAACGTTGAAAAACGGCAAAATATTGCCTAATTCGATAATATTTTGTTTAAGACACATAAAGGAAAAGGGGATGATAAACGTCAAAATATTGCTAAATTCGATGATTTTTCGTACGAAACAAAATGCAAGAAAACTTCCTTAAAATGCAATATTATGCGAAATTCTGAGATTTGAAGGCCAAATCACATATCGTGATACTACATGAAATAGAATCGAAATATTGGTTAAAATGAATATATTTACGTAGTATCAAACTACATGAAAAACGTGAAAAAAGTCAATATTTAACCATATTTGAGGACTTTAACTTCAAATCATAGAGCGAGGTTTCGTATTATTTAGATCCAAGAAAAGACATATGACAATGTTGTTTCCAATACAAATGATAAAAATCAATGTGTTTTCATTAGTATTAACTAAAATGTTCCTGATTTTCCGTTTATATTACCGATGGAAGATGTACACGAAAATCGCTCTATTCCGGCTGAAACGTCGATATATGCAATAAAAACCGAACTTCTCCCCTTTTCAATATATTACTCAGTATTTTAACGAGAAACAAATAGATGAATGAAAATGAAGTATTTATAGTTATTATCTAATCAATTATGTGTTAGCATCATTTTTATCGTATATATATGAATTAATACCCTTAGACTGAAAATTCACAAAAAGGTGGAAAAACGGCAAAATATTGCCTAATTCGATAATATTTTGTTTAAATCACATAAAGGAAAAGGGGATGATAAACGTCAAAATATTGCTAAATTCGATGATTTTTCGTACGAAACAAAATGAAAGAAAACTTGCTTAAAATGCAATATTATGCGAAATTCTGAGATTTGAAGGCCAAATCACATATCGTGATACTACATGAAATAGTATCGAAATATTGGTAAAAATCAATGTGTTTTCATTAGTATTAACTAAAATGCTCCTGATTTTCCGTTTATATTACCGATGGAAGATGTACACGAAAATCGCTCTATTCCGTCTGAATCGTCAATATATGCAATAAAAACAGGACTTCTCCCCTTTTCAATATCTTACTCAGTATTTTAACGAGAAACAAATAGATGATTGAAAATGAAGTATTTAAGGTTATTATCCAATCAATTATGTGTTTGCATCATTTTTATCGTATATATATGAATTAATACCCATAGACTGAAAATTCACAAAAACGTGGAAAAACGGCAAAATATTGCCTAATTCGATGATATTTTGTTTAAGTCACATAAAAGAAAAGGGGATGATAAACGTCAAAATATTGCTAAATTCGATGATTTTTCGTACGAAACAAAATGCAAGAAAACTTGCTTAAAATGCAATATTATGCGAAATTCTGAGATTTGAAGGCCAAATCACATATCGTGATACTACATGAAATAGTATCAAAATATTGGTAAAAATGAATATATTTACGTAATATCAAACTACATGAAAAACGTGAAAAAAGTCAATATTTACCCATATTTGAGGATTTTAACTTCAAATCATAGAGCGAGGTTTCGTATTATTTAGATCCAACAAAAGACATATGACAATGTTGTTTCCAATACAAATGATAAAAATCAATGTGTTTTCATTAGTATTAACTAAAATGTTCCTGATTTTCCGTTTATATTACCGATGGAAGATGTACACGAAAATCGCTCTATTCCGGCTGAAACGTCGATATATGCAATAAAAACCGAACTTCTCCCCTTTTCAATATCTTACTCAGTATTTTAACGAGAAACAAATAGATGAATGAAAATGAAGTATTTATAGTTATTATCTAATCAATTATGTGTTTGAATCATTTTTATCGTATATATATGAATTAATACCCATAGACTGAAAATTCACAAAAAGGTGGAAAAACGGCAAAATATTGCCTAATTCGATGATATTTTGTTTAAATCACATAAAGGAAAAGGGGATGATAAACGTCAAAATATTGCTAAATTCGATGATTTTTCGTACGAAACAAAATGCAAGAAAACTTGCTTAAAATGCAATATTATGCGAAATTCTGAGATTTGAAGGCCAAATCACATATCGTGATACTACATGAAATAGTATCGAAATATTGGTAAAAATGAATATATTTGCGTAATATCAAACTACATGAAAAACGTGAAAAAAGTCAATATATAACCATATTTGAGGATTTTAACTTCAAATCATAGAGCGAGGTTTCGTATTATTTAGATCCAAGAAAAGACATATGACAATGTTGTTTCCAATACAAATGATAAAAATCAATGTGTTTTCATTAGTATTAACTAAAATGATCCTGATTTTCCGTTTGTATTACCGATGGAAGATGTACACGAAAATCGCTCTCTTCCGGCTGAAACGTCGATATATGCAATAAAAACAGAACTTCTCCCCTTTTCAATAGCTTACTCAGTATTTTAACGAGAAACAAATAGATGATTGAAAATGAAGTATTTAAGGTTATTATCTAATCAATTATGTGTTTGGATCATTTTTATCGTATATATATGAATTAATACCCATAGACTGAAAATTCACAAAAACGTGGAAAAACGGCAAAATATTGCCTAATTCGATGATATTTTGTTTAAATCACATAAAGGAAAAGGGGATGATAAACGTCAAAATATTGCTAAATTCGATGATTTTTCGTACGAAACAAAATGCAAGAAAACTTCCTTAAAATGCAATATTATGCGAAATTCTGAGATTTGAAGGCCAAATCACATATCGTGATACTACATGAAATAGAATCGAAATATTGGTAAAAATGAATATATTTACGTAGTATCAAACTACATGAAAAACGTGAAAAAAGTCAATATTTAACCATATTTGAGGATTTTAACTTCAAATCATAGAGCGAGGTTTCGTATTATTTAGATCCAAGAAAAGACATATGACAATGTTGTTTCCAATACAAATGATAAAAATCAATGTGTTTTCATTAGTATTAACTAAAATGTTCCTGATTTTCCGTTTATATTACCGATGGAAGATGTACACGAAAATCGCTCTATTCCGGCTGAAACGTCGATATATGCAATAAAAACCGAACTTCTCCCCTTTTCAATATATTACTCAATATTTTAACGAGAAACAAATAGATGAATGAAAATGAAGTATTTATCGTTATTATCTAATCAATTATGTGTTTGCATCATTTTTATCGTATATATATATATGAATTAATACCCTTAGACTGAACATTCACAAAAACGTGGAAAAACGGCAAAATATTGCCTAATTCGATAATATTTTGTTTAAGACACATAAAGGAAAAGGGGATGATAAACGTCAAAATATTGCTAAATTCGATGATTTTTCGTACGAAACAAAATGCAAGAAAACTTCCTTAAAATGCAATATTATGCGAAATTCTGAGATTTGAAGGCCAAATCACATATCGTGATACTACATGAAATAGAATCGAAATATTGGTAAAAATGAATATATTTACGTAGTATCAAACTACATGAAAAACGTGAAAAAAGTCAATATTTAACCATATTTGAGGATTTTAACTTCAAATCATAGAGCGAGGTTTCGTATTATTTAGATCCAAGAAAAGACATATGACAATGTTGTTTCCAATACAAATGATAAAAATCAATGTGTTTTCATTAGTATTAACTAAAATGTTCCTGATTTTCCGTTTATATTACCGATGGAAGATGTACACGAAAATCGCTCTATTCCGGCTGAAACGTCGATATATGCAATAAAAACCGAACTTCTCCCCTTTTCAATATATTACTCAGTATTTTAACGAGAAACAAATAGATGAATGAAAATGAAGTATTTATAGTTATTATCTAATCAATTATGTGTTAGCATCATTTTTATCGTATATATATGAATTAATACCCTTAGACTGAACATTCACAAAAACGTGGAAAAACGGCAACATATTGCCTAATTCGATAATATTTTGTTTAAGTCACATAAAGGAAAAGGGGATGATAAACGTCAAAATATTGCTAAATTCGATGATTTTTCGTATGAAACAAAATGAAAGAAAACTTGCTTAAAATGCAATATTATGCGAAATTCTGAGATTTGAAGGCCAAATCACATATCGTGATACTACATGAAATAGTATCGAAATATTGGTAAAAATCAATGTGTTTTCATTAGTATTAACTAAAATGTTCCTGATTTTCCGTTTATATTACCGATGGAAGATGTACACGAAAATCGCTCTATTCCGTCTGAAACGTCAATATATGCAATAAAAACAGGACTTCTCCCCTTTTCAATATCTTACTCAGTATTTTAACGAGAAACAAATAGATGATTGAAAATGAAGTATTTAAGGTTATTATCCAATCAATTATGTGTTTGCATCATTTTTATCGTATATATATGAATTAATACCCATAGACTGAAAATTCACAAAAACGTGGAAAAACGGCAAAATATTGCCTAATTCGATGATATTTTGTTTAAGTCACATAAAAGAAAAGGGGATGATAAACGTCAAAATATTGCTAAATTCGATGATTTTTCGTACGAAACAAAATGCAAGAAAACTTGCTTAAAATGCAATATTATGCAAAATTCTGAGATTTGAAGGCCAAATCACATATCGTGATACTACATGAAATAGTATCAAAATATTGGTAAAAATGAATATATTTACGTAATATCAAACTACATGAAAAACGTGAAAAAAGTCAATATTTACCCATATTTGAGGATTTTAACTTCAAATCATAGAGCGAGGTTTCGTATTATTTAGATCCAACAAAAGACATATGACAATGTTGTTTCCAATACAAATGATAAAAATCAATGTGTTTTCATTAGTATTAACTAAAATGTTCCTGATTTTCCGTTTATATTACCGATGGAAGATGTACACGAAAATCGCTCTATTCCGGCTGAAACGTCGATATATGCAATAAAAACCGAACTTCTCCCCTTTTCAATATCTTACTCAGTATTTTAACGAGAAACAAATAGATGAATGAAAATGAAGTATTTATAGTTATTATCTAATCAATTATGTGTTTGCATCATTTTTATCGTATATATATGAATTATTACCCATAGACTGAAAATTCACAAAAACGTGGAAAAACGGCAAAATATTGCCTAATTCGATGATATTTTGTTTAAATCACATAAAGGAAAAGGGGATGATAAACGTCAAAATATTGCTAAATTCGACGATTTTTCGTACGAAACGAAATGCAAGAAAACTTGCTTAAAATGCAATATTATGCGAAATTCTGAGATTTGAAGGCCAAATCACATATCGTGATACTACATGAAATAGTATCGAAATATTGGTAAAAATGAATATATTTGCGTAATATCAAACTACATGAAAAACGTGAAAAAAGTCAATATTTAACCATATTTGAGGATTTTAACTTCAAATCGTAGAGCGAGGTTTCGTATTATTTAGATCCAAGAAAAGACATATGACAATGTTGTTTCCAATACAAATGATAAAAATCAATGTGTTTTCATTAGTATTAACTAAAATGTTCCTGATTTTCCATTTGTATTACCGATGGAAGATGTACACGAAAATCGCTCTATTCCGGCTGAAACGTCAATATATGCAATAAAAACAGAACTTCTCCCTTTTTCAATATCTTGCTCAGTATTTTAACGAGAAACAAACAGATGATTGAAAATGAAGTACTTAAGGTTATTATCTAATCAATTATGTGTTTGCATCATTTTTATCGTATATATATGAATTAATACCCATAGACTGAAAATTCACAAAAACGTGGAAAAACGGCAAAATATTGCCTAATTCGATGATATTTTGTTTAAATCACATAAAGGAAAAGGGGATGATAAACGTCAAAATATTGCTAAATTCGATGATTTTTCGTACGAAACAAAATGCAAGAAAACTTCCTTAAAATGCAATATTATGCGAAATTCTGAGATTTGAAGGCCAAATCACATATCGTGATACTACATGAAATAGAATCGAAATATTGGTAAAAATGAATATATTTACGTAGTATCAAACTACATGAAAAACGTGAAAAAAGTCAATATTTAACCATATTTGAGGATTTTAACTTCAAATCATAGAGCGAGGTTTCGTATTATTTAGATCCAAGAAAAGACATATGACAATGTTGTTTCCAATACAAATGATAAAAATCAATGTGTTTTCATTAGCATTAACTAAAATGTTCCTGATTTTCCGTTTATATTACCGATGGAAGATGTACACGAAAATCGCTCTATTCCGGCTGAAACGTCGATATATGCAATAAAAACCGAACTTCTCCCCTTTTCAATATATTACTCAGTATTTTAACGAGAAACCAATAGATGAATGAAAATGAAGTATTTATCGTTATTATCTAATCAATTATGTGTTTGCATCATTTTTATCGTATATATATATGAATTAATACCCTTAGACTGAACATTCACAAAAACGTTGAAAAACGGCAAAATATTGCCTAATTCGATAATATTTTGTTTAAGACACATAAAGGAAAAGGGGATGATAAACGTCAAAATATTGCTAAATTCGATGATTTTTCGTACGAAACAAAATGCAAGAAAACTTCCTTAAAATGCAATATTATGCGAAATTCTGAGATTTGAAGGCCAAATCACATATCGTGATACTACATGAAATAGAATCGAAATATTGGTAAAAATGAATATATTTACGTAGTATCAAACTACATGAAAAACGTGAAAAAAGTCAATATTTAACCATATTTGAGGACTTTAACTTCAAATCATAGAGCGAGGTTTCGTATTATTTAGATCCAAGAAAAGACATATGACAATGTTGTTTCCAATACAAATGATAAAAATCAATGTGTTTTCATTAGTATTAACTAAAATGTTCCTGATTTTCCGTTTATATTACCGATGGAAGATGTACACGAAAATTGCTCTATTCCGGCTGAAACGTCGATATATGCAATAAAAACCGAACTTCTCCCCTTTTCAATATATTAATCAGTATTTTAACGAGAAACAAATAGATGAATGAAAATGAAGTATTTATAGTTATTATCTAATCAATTATGTGTTAGCATCATTTTTATCGTATATATACGAATTAATACCCTTAGACTGAAAATTCACAAAAAGGTGGAAAAACGGCAAAATATTGCCTAATTCGATAATATTTTGTTTAAATCACATAAAGGAAAAGGGGATGATAAACGTCAAAATATTGCTAAATTCGATGATTTTTCGTACGAAACAAAATGAAAGAAAACTTGCTTAAAATGCAATATTATGCGAAATTCTGAGATTTGAAGGCCAAATCACATATCGTGATACTACATGAAATAGTATCGAAATATTGGTAAAAATCAATGTGTTTTCATTAGTATTAACTAAAATGCTCCTGATTTTCCGTTTATATTACCGATGGAAGATGTACACGAAAATCGCTCTATTCCGTCTGAATCGTCAATATATGCAATAAAAACAGGACTTCTCCCCTTTTCAATATCTTACTCAGTATTTTAACGAGAAACAAATAGATGATTGAAAATGAAGTATTTAAGGTTATTATCCAATCAATTATGTGTTTGCATCATTTTTATCGTATATATATGAATTAATACCCATAGACTGAAAATTCACAAAAACGTGGAAAAACGGCAAAATATTGCCTAATTCGATGATATTTTGTTTAAGTCACATAAAAGAAAAGGGGATGATAAACGTCAAAATATTGCTAAATTCGATGATTTTTCGTACGAAACAAAATGCAAGAAAACTTGCTTAAAATGCAATATTATGCGAAATTCTGAGATTTGAAGGCCAAATCACATATCGTGATACTACATGAAATAGTATCAAAATATTGGTAAAAATGAATATATTTACGTAATATCAAACTACATGAAAAACGTGAAAAACTCAATATTTACCCATATTTGAGGATTTTAACTTCAAATCATAGAGCGAGGTTTCGTATTATTTAGATCCAACAAAAGACATATGACAATGTTGTTTCCAATACAAATGATAAAAATCAATGTGTTTTCATTAGTATTAACTAAAATGTTCCTGATTTTCCGTTTATATTACCGATGGAAGATGTACACGAAAATCGCTCTATTCCGGCTGAAACGTCGATATATGCAATAAAAACCGAACTTCTCCCCTTTTCAATATATTACTCAGTATTTTAACGAGAAACCAATAGATGAATGAAAATGAAGTATTTATCGTTATTATCTAATCAATTATGTGTTTGCATCATTTTTATCGTATATATATATGAATTAATACCCTTAGACTGAACATTCACAAAAACGTTGAAAAACGGCAAAATATTGCCTAATTCGATAATATTTTGTTTAAGACACATAAAGGAAAAGGGGATGATAAACGTCAAAATATTGCTAAATTCGATGATTTTTCGTACGAAACAAAATGCAAGAAAACTTCCTTAAAATGCAATATTATGCGAAATTCTGAGATTTGAAGGCCAAATCACATATCGTGATACTACATGAAATAGAATCGAAATATTGGTAAAAATGAATATATTTACGTAGTATCAAACTACATGAAAAACGTGAAAAAAGTCAATATTTAACCATATTTGAGGACTTTAACTTCAAATCATAGAGCGAGGTTTCGTATTATTTAGATCCAAGAAAAGACATATGACAATGTTGTTTCCAATACAAATGATAAAAATCAATGTGTTTTCATTAGTATTAACTAAAATGTTCCTGATTTTCCGTTTATATTACCGATGGAAGATGTACACGAAAATTGCTCTATTCCGGCTGAAACGTCGATATATGCAATAAAAACCGAACTTCTCCCCTTTTCAATATATTAATCAGTATTTTAACGAGAAACAAATAGATGAATGAAAATGAAGTATTTATAGTTATTATCTAATCAATTATGTGTTAGCATCATTTTTATCGTATATATACGAATTAATACCCTTAGACTGAAAATTCACAAAAAGGTGGAAAAACGGCAAAATATTGCCTAATTCGATGATATTTTGTTTAAATCACATAAAGGAAAAGGGGATGATAAACGTCAAAATATTGCTAAATTCGATGATTTTTCGTACGAAACAAAATGAAAGAAAACTTGCTTAAAATGCAATATTATGCGAAATTCTGAGATTTGAAGGCCAAATCACATATCGTGATACTACATGAAATAGTATCGAAATATTGGTAAAAATCAATGTGTTTTCATTAGTATTAACTAAAATGCTCCTGATTTTCCGTTTATATTACCGATGGAAGATGTACACGAAAATCGCTCTATTCCGTCTGAATCGTCAATATATGCAATAAAAACAGGACTTCTCCCCTTTTCAATATCTTACTCAGTATTTTAACGAGAAACAAATAGATGATTGAAAATGAAGTATTTAAGGTTATTATCCAATCAATTATGTGTTTGCATCATTTTTATCGTATATATATGAATTAATACCCATAGACTGAAAATTCACAAAAACGTGGAAAAACGGCAAAATATTGCCTAATTCGATGATATTTTGTTTAAGTCACATAAAAGAAAAGGGGATGATAAACGTCAAAATATTGCTAAATTCGATGATTTTTCGTACGAAACAAAATGCAAGAAAACTTGCTTAAAATGCAATATTATGCGAAATTCTGAGATTTGAAGGCCAAATCACATATCGTGATACTACATGAAATAGTATCAAAATATTGGTAAAAATGAATATATTTACGTAATATCAAACTACATGAAAAACGTGAAAAACTCAATATTTACCCATATTTGAGGATTTTAACTTCAAATCATAGAGCGAGGTTTCGTATTATTTAGATCCAACAAAAGACATATGACAATGTTGTTTCCAATACAAATGATAAAAATCAATGTGTTTTCATTAGTATTAACTAAAATGTTCCTGATTTTCCGTTTATATTACCGATGGAAGATGTACACGAAAATCGCTCTATTCCGGCTGAAACGTCGATATATGCAATAAAAACCGAACTTCTCCCCTTTTCAATATCTTACTCAGTATTTTAACGAGGAACAAATAGATGATTGAAAATGAAGTATTTATAGTTATTATCTAATCAATTATGTGTTTGAATCATTTTTATCGTATATATATGAATTAATACCCATAGACTGAAAATTCACAAAAAGGTGGAAAAACGGCAAAATATTGCCTAATTCGATGATATTTTGTTTAAATCACATAAAGGAAAAGGGGATGATAAACGTCAAAATATTGCTAAATTCGATGATTTTTCGTACGAAACAAAATGCAAGAAAACTTGCTTAAAATGCAATATTATGCGAAATTCTGAGATTTGAAGGCCAAATCACATATCGTGATACTACATGAAATAGTATCGAAATATTGGTAAAAATGAATATATTTGCGTAATATCAAACTACATGAAAAACGTGAAAAAAGTCAATATTTAACCATATTTGAGGATTTTAACTTCAAATCATAGAGCGAGGTTTCGTATTATTTAGATCCAAGAAAAGACATATAACAATGTTGTTTCCAATACAAATGATAAAAATCAATGTGTTTTCATTAGTATTAACTAAAATGTTCCTGATTTTCCATTTGTATTACCGATGGAAGATGTACACGAAAATCGCTCTATTCCGGCTGAAACGTCAATATATGCAATAAAAACAGAACTTCTCCCTTTTTCAATATCTTGCTCAGTATTTTAACGAGAAACAAACAGATGATTGAAAATGAAGTACTTAAGGTTATTATCTAATCAATTATGTGTTTGCATCATTTTTATCGTATATATATGAATTAATACCCATAGACAGAAAATTCACAAAAACGTAGAAAAACGGCAAAATATTTCCTAATTCGATGATATTTTGTTTAAATCACATAAAGGAAAAGGGGATGATAAACGTCAAAAGATTGCTAAATTCGATGATTTTTCGTACGAAACGAAATGCAAAAAAACTTGCTTAAAATGCAATATTATGCGAAATTCTGAGATTTGAAGGCCAAATCACATATCGTGATACTACATGAAATAGAATCGAAATATTGGTAAAAATGAATATATTTACGTAGTATCAAACTACATGAAAAACGTGAAAAAAGTCAATATTTAACCATATTTGAGGATTTTAACTTCAAATCATAGAGCGAGGTTTCGTATTATTTAGATCCAAGAAAAGACATATGACAATGTTGTTTCCAATACAAATGATAAAAATCAATGTGTTTTCATTAGCATTAACTAAAATGTTCCTGATTTTCCGTTTATATTACCGATGGAAGATGTACACGAAAATCGCTCTATTCCGGCTGAAACGTCGATATATGCAATAAAAACCGAACTTCTCCCCTTTTCAATATATTACTCAGTATTTTAACGAGAAACAAATAGATGAATGAAAATGAAGTATTTATCGTTATTATCTAATCAATTATGTGTTTGCATCATTTTTATCGTATATATATATGAATTAATACCCTTAGACTGAACATTCACAAAAACGTTGAAAAACGGCAAAATATTGCCTAATTCGATAATATTTTGTTTAAGACACATAAAGGAAAAGGGGATGATAAACGTCAAAATATTGCTAAATTCGATGATTTTTCGTACGAAACAAAATGCAAGAAAACTTCCTTAAAATGCAATATTATGCGAAATTCTGAGATTTGAAGGCCAAATCACATATCGTGATACTACATGAAATAGAATCGAAATATTGGTAAAAATGAATATATTTACGTAGTATCAAACTACATGAAAAACGTGAAAAAAGTCAATATTTAACCATATTTGAGGACTTTAACTTCAAATCATAGAGCGAGGTTTCGTATTATTTAGATCCAAGAAAAGACATATGACAATGTTGTTTCCAATACAAATGATAAAAATCAATGTGTTTTCATTAGTATTAACTAAAATGTTCCTGATTTTCCGTTTATATTACCGATGGAAGATGTACACGAAAATCGCTCTATTCCGGCTGAAACGTCGATATATGCAATAAAAACCGAACTTCTCCCCTTTTCAATATATTACTCAGTATTTTAACGAGAAACAAATAGATGAATGAAAATGAAGTATTTATAGTTATTATCTAATCAATTATGTGTTAGCATCATTTTTATCGTATATATATGAATTAATACCCTTAGACTGAACATTCACAAAAACGTGGAAAAACGGCAAAATATTGCCTAATTCGATAATATTTTGTTTAAGTCACATAAAGGAAAAGGGGATGATAAACGTCAAAATATTGCTAAATTCGATGATTTTTCGTATGAAACAAAATGAAAGAAAACTTGCTTAAAATGCAATATTATGCGAAATTCTGAGATTTGAAGGCCAAATCACATATCGTGATACTACATGAAATAGTATCGAAATATTGGTAAAAATCAATGTGTTTTCATTAGTATTAACTAAAATGCTCCTGATTTTCCGTTTATATTACCGATGGAAGATGTACACGAAAATCGCTCTATTCCGTCTGAATCGTCAATATATGCAATAAAAACAGGACTTCTCCCCTTTTCAATATCTTACTCAGTATTTTAACGAGAAACAAATAGATGATTGAAAATGAAGTATTTAAGGTTATTATCCAATCAATTATGTGTTTGCATCATTTTTATCGTATATATATGAATTAATACCCATAGACTGAAAATTCACAAAAACGTGGAAAAACGGCAAAATATTGCCTAATTCGATGATATTTTGTTTAAGTCACATAAAAGAAAAGGGGATGATAAACGTCAAAATATTGCTAAATTCGATGATTTTTCGTACGAAACAAAATGCAAGAAAACTTGCTTAAAATGCAATATTATGCGAAATTCTGAGATTTGAAGGCCAAATCACATATCGTGATACTACATGAAATAGTATCAAAATATTGGTAAAAATGAATATATTTACGTAATATCAAACTACATGAAAAACGTGAAAAAAGTCAATATTTACCCATATTTGAGGATTTTAACTTCAAATCATAGAGCGAGGTTTCGTATTATTTAGATCCAACAAAAGACATATGACAATGTTGTTTCCAATACAAATTATAAAAATCAATGTGTTTTCATTAGTATTAACTAAAATGTTCCTGATTTTCCGTTTATATTACCGATGGAAGATGTACACGAAAATCGCTCTATTCCGGCTGAAACGTCGATATATGCAATAAAAACCGAACTTCTCCCCTTTTCAATATCTTACTCAGTATTTTAACGAGAAACAAATAGATGAATGAAAATGAAGTATTTATAGTTATTATCTAATCAATTATGTGTTTGAATCATTTTTATCGTATATATATGAATTAATACCCATAGACTGAAAATTCACAAAAAGGTGGAAAAACGGCAAAATATTGCCTAATTCGATGATATTTTGTTTAAATCACATAAAGGAAAAGGGGATGATAAACGTCAAAATATTGCTAAATTCGATGATTTTTCGTACGAAACAAAATGCAAGAAAACTTCCTTAAAATGCAATATTATGCGAAATTCTGAGATTTGAAGGCCAAATCACATATCGTGATACTACATGAAATAGAATCGAAATATTGGTAAAAATGAATATATTTACGTAGTATCAAACTACATGAAAAACGTGAAAAAAGTCAATATTTAACCATATTTGAGGATTTTAACTTCAAATCATAGAGCGAGATTTCGTATTATTTAGATCCAAGAAAAGACATATGACAATGTTGTTTCCAATACAAATGATAAAAATCAATGTGTTTTCATTAGTATTAACTAAAATGTTCCTGATTTTCCGTTTATATTACCGATGGAAGATGTACACGAAAATCGCTCTATTCCGGCTGAAACGTCGATATATGCAATAAAAACTGAACTTCTCCCCTTTTCAATATATTACTCAGTATTTTAACGAGAAACAAATAGATGAATGAAAATGAAGTATTTATCGTTATTATCTAATCAATTATGTGTTTGCATCATTTTTATCGTATATATATATGAATTAATACCCTTAGACTGAACATTCACAAAAACGTGGAAAAACGGCAAAATATTGCCTAATTCGATAATATTTTGTTTAAGACACATAAAGGAAAAGGGGATGATAAACGTCAAAATATTGCTAAATTCGATGATTTTTCGTACGAAACAAAATGCAAGAAAACTTCCTTAAAATGCAATATTATGCGAAATTCTGAGATTTGAAGGCCAAATCACATATCGTGATACTACATGAAATAGAATCGAAATATTGGTAAAAATGAATATATTTACGTAGTATCAAACTACATGAAAAACGTGAAAAAAGTCAATATTTAACCATATTTGAGGATTTTAACTTCAAATCATAGAGCGAGGTTTCGTATTATTTAGATCCAAGAAAAGACATATGACAATGTTGTTTCCAATACAAATGATAAAAATCAATGTGTTTTCATTAGTATTAACTAAAATGTTCCTGATTTTCCGTTTATATTACCGATGGAAGATGTACACGAAAATCGCTCTATTCCGGCTGAAACGTCGATATATGCAATAAAAACCGAACTTCTCCCCTTTTCAATATATTACTCAGTATTTTAACGAGAAACAAATAGATGAATGAAAATGAAGTATTTATAGTTATTATCTAATCAATTATGTGTTAGCATCATTTTTATCGTATATATATGAATTAATACCCTTAGACTGAACATTCACAAAAACGTGGAAAAACGGCAAAATATTGCCTAATTCGATAATATTTTGTTTAAGTCACATAAAGGAAAAGGGGATGATAAACGTCAAAATATTGCTAAATTCGATGATTTTTCGTATGAAACAAAATGAAAGAAAACTTGCTTAAAATGCAATATTATGCGAAATTCTGAGATTTGAAGGCCAAATCACATATCGTGATACTACATGAAATAGTATCGAAATATTGGTAAAAATCAATGTGTTTTCATTAGTATTAACTAAAATGTTCCTGATTTTCCGTTTATATTACCGATGGAAGATGTACACGAAAATCGCTCTATTCCGTCTGAAACGTCAATATATGCAATAAAAACAGGACTTCTCCCCTTTTCAATATCTTACTCAGTATTTTAACGAGAAACAAATAGATGATTGAAAATGAAGTATTTAAGGTTATTATCCAATCAATTATGTGTTTGCATCATTTTTATCGTATATATATGAATTAATACCCATAGACTGAAAATTCACAAAAACGTGGAAAAACGGCAAAATATTGCCTAATTCGATGATATTTTGTTTAAGTCACATAAAAGAAAAGGGGATGATAAACGTCAAAATATTGCTAAATTCGATGATTTTTCGTACGAAACAAAATGCAAGAAAACTTGCTTAAAATGCAATATTATGCAAAATTCTGAGATTTGAAGGCCAAATCACATATCGTGATACTACATGAAATAGTATCAAAATATTGGTAAAAATGAATATATTTACGTAATATCAAACTACATGAAAAACGTGAAAAAAGTCAATATTTAACCATATTTGAGGATTTTAACTTCAAATCATAGAGCGAGGTTTCGTATTATTTAGATCCAAGAAAAGACATATGACAATGTTGTTTCCAATACAAATGATAAAAATCAATGTGTTTTCATTAGTATTAACTAAAATGTTCCTGATTTTCCATTTGTATTACCGATGGAAGATGTACACGAAAATCGCTCTATTCCGGCTGAAACGTCAATATATGCAATAAAAACAGAACTTCTCCCTTTTTCAATATCTTGCTCAGTATTTTAACGAGAAACAAACAGATGATTGAAAATGAAGTACTTAAGGTTATTATCTAATCAATTATGTGTTTGCATCATTTTTATCGTATATATATGAATTAATACCCATAGACTGAAAATTCACAAAAACGTGGAAAAATGGCAAAATATTTCCTAATTCGATGATATTTTGTTTAAATCACATAAAGGAAAAGGGGATGATAAACGTCAAAAGATTGCTAAATTCGATGATTTTTCGTACGAAACGAAATGCAAAAAAACTTGCTTAAAATGCAATATTATGCGAAATTCTGAGATTTGAAGGCCAAATCACATATCGTGATACTACATGAAATAGTATCGAAATATTGGTAAAAATGAATATATTTATGTAGTATCAAACTACATGAAAAACGTGAAAAAAGTCACTATTTTACCATATTTGAGGATTTTACCTTCAAATCATAGAGCGAGGTTTCGTATTATTTAGATCCAAGTGTAATGACCCTGAATGTAATACCTCGCCTCGTATCTATCTCGACCGCGCACTCCACTACTACCACTGAGCTAACCGTGCAATCTCCGCTCTTTCTATGGTAATAACAGATGCTATACCGATCATGTAAGATGTTAACACTCGGGCCGTCATACGAAGACGTAAACCAGTACACAGAGGAAGGAGAGAGAGAGAGAGGAAGAGGGAGGCAGAGAATGAGGAGAGAGAGAGAGAGGAAGAGGGAGGCAGAGCGAGAGGAGAGAGAGAGGAGAGAGCGAGAACGAGAGCAAGGGAGGGAGAACGAGAGCGAGTGAGGGCGAGGGAGAGTGAGACACTAGTGAGGGAGAGTGAGACAGAAAGATAGAGGTAATCGTAGTCACAGCCTATCGTATGAGTTACCGAGTGACGCTGCCACCACCCTGAGTTACCGGACAGGGGACCGGAGTGAGATTCGTAGGTCTTGCAGATGGAATAACCTACCAGGACAGGTGTAGGGGACAATTGAACGGTACAAGGATCCTGGCCTGACACTCGAATAATCCTGACCACTTGGGAACTATAGTGTACACAAGAATAAGGCGGGACACACCAATACTAACACCTCAACACGGAAGACGAACGGGGGGAGGAGTACTGAATAATTAAGAGCACTAGGTCACTAGGGCAAAAGGGACGGTAGGCCCAATATCACTAGGCAAGGAACCATTAATACACATTTAATAACACTTAATATCTGACTTTATTAAAAATAATTAAATAAGACACTCCCTAACTATATTCCCTACTAGAGGCCAAGGGTACTGAATGAGGTGCTTTAGTACAAGAGAGCCGTACTTACTCGTATGTTGTTCCACAGTTTCCGGGAGATGATGTTCCTTCCCCGAGACCACACCCACCTTCCTACTGGGCTGCGCCCACTCAACTAACTCTCCCCTGATCTGCTGCTCCTCAGCTGAACATGAGGGTTTTGCATTTGTTGTTTAGGGGTTAATCCCTGAAGATTACCATGACGGCATCAATTCTGACCTCTTTGTGATTCGATGACCGTTGACCTGACTCTATGGCTAGCTTGTACAGAGGTGTAACTTTTACATTGTCTGCCGCCGCCTGTCTGGCGCCTGTGGGTTGTTCATCCTCCACGTGGCCTGTTCATGCTGTTATGATGTTCATGTACTATGTACTGCTCTCTTGTTACACAAGAAAAGACATATGACAATGTTGTTTCCAATACAAATGATAAAAAACAATGTGTTTTCATTAGAATTAACTAAAATGTTCCTGATTTTTCGTTTATATTACCAAGGGAAGATGTACACGTAAAACCGTTCTAATCCGGCTGAAACGTCGATATATGCAATAAAAACCGAACTTCTCCCCTTTTCAATATCTTACTCAGTATTTTAACGAGAAACAAATAGATGAATGAAAATGAAGTATTTATAGTTATTATCTAATCAATTATGTGTTTGAATCATTTTTATCGTATATATATGAATTAATACCCATAGACTGAAAATTCACAAAAACGTGGAAAAACGGCAAAATATTGCCTAACTCGATGATATTTTGTTTAAATCACATAAAGGAAAAGGGGATGATAAACGTCAAAATATTGCTAAATTCGATGATTTTTCGTACGAAACAAAATGCAAGAAAACTTCCTTAAAATGCAATATTATGCGAAATTCTGAGATTTGAAGGCCAAATCACATATCGTGATACTACATGAAATAGAATCGAAATATTGGTAAAAATGAATATATTTACGTAGTATCAAACTACATGAAAAACGTGAAAAAAGTCAATATTTAACCATATTTGAGGATTTTAACTTCAAATCATAGAGCGAGGTTTCGTATTATTTAGATCCAAGAAAAGACATATGACAATGTTGTTTCCAATACAAATGATAAAAATCAATGTGTTTTCATTAGTATTAACTAAAATGTTCCTGATTTTCCGTTTATATTACCGATGGAAGATGTACACGAAAATCGCTCTATTCCGGCTGAAACGTCGATATATGCAATAAAAACCGAACTTCTCCCCTTTTCAATATATTACTCAGTATTTTAACGAGAAACAAATAGATGAATGAAAATGAAGTATTTATCGTTATTATCTAATCAATTATGTGTTTGCATCATTTTTATCGTATATATATATGAATTAATACCCTTAGACTGAACATTCACAAAAACGTGGAAAAACAGCAAAATATTGCCTAATTCGATAATATTTTGTTTAAGACACATAAAGGAAAAGGGGATGATAAACGTCAAAATATTGCTAAATTCGATGATTTTTCGTACGAAACAAAATGCAAGAAAACTTCCTTAAAATGCAATATTATGCGAAATTCTGAGATTTGAAGGCCAAATCACATATCGTGATACTACATGAAATAGAATCGAAATATTGGTAAAAATGAATATATTTACGTAGTATCAAACTACATGAAAAACGTGAAAAAAGTCAATATTTAACCATATTTGAGGATTTTAACTTCAAATCATAGAGCGAGGTTTCGTATTATTTAGATCCAAGAAAAGACATATGACAATGTTGTTTCCAATACAAATGATAAAAATCAATGTGTTTTCATTAGTATTAACTAAAATGTTCCTGATTTTCCGTTTATATTACCGATGGAAGATGTACACGAAAATCGCTCTATTCCGGCTGAAACGTCGATATATGCAATAAAAACCGAACTTCTCCCCTTTTCAATATATTACTCAGTATTTTAACGAGAAACAAATAGATGAATGAAAATGAAGTATTTATAGTTATTATCTAATCAATTATGTGTTAGCATCATTTTTATCGTATATATATGAATTAATACCCTTAGACTGAACATTCACAAAAACGTGGAAAAACGGCAAAATATTGCCTAATTCGATAATATTTTGTTTAAGTCACATAAAGGAAAAGGGGATGATAAACGTCAAAATATTGCTAAATTCGATGATTTTTCGTATGAAACAAAATGAAAGAAAACTTGCTTAAAATGCAATATTATGCGAAATTCTGAGATTTGAAGGCCAAATCACATATCGTGATACTACATGAAATAGTATCGAAATATTGGTAAAAATCAATGTGTTTTCATTAGTATTAACTAAAATGTTCCTGATTTTCCGTTTATATTACCGATGGAAGATGTACACGAAAATCGCTCTATTCCGTCTGAAACGTCAATATATGCAATAAAAACAGGACTTCTCCCCTTTTCAATATCTTACTCAGTATTTTAACGAGAAACAAATAGATGATTGAAAATGAAGTATTTAAGGTTATTATCCAATCAATTATGTGTTTGCATCATTTTTATCGTATATATATGAATTAATACCCATAGACTGAAAATTCACAAAAACGTGGAAAAACGGCAAAATATTGCCTAATTCGATGATATTTTGTTTAAGTCACATAAAAGAAAAGGGGATGATAAACGTCAAAATATTGCTAAATTCGATGATTTTTCGTACGAAACAAAATGCAAGAAAACTTGCTTAAAATGCAATATTATGCAAAATTCTGAGATTTGAAGGCCAAATCACATATCGTGATACTACATGAAATAGTATCAAAATATTGGTAAAAATGAATATATTTACGTAATATCAAACTACATGAAAAACGTGAAAAAAGTCAATATTTAACCATATTTGAGGATTTTAACTTCAAATCATAGAGCGAGGTTTCGTATTATTTAGATCCAACAAAAGACATATGACAATGTTGTTTCCAATACAAATGATAAAAATCAATGTGTTTTCATTAGTATTAACTAAAATGTTCCTGATTTTCCGTTTATATTACCGATGGAAGATGTACACGAAAATCGCTCTATTCCGGCTGAAACGTCGATATATGCAATAAAAACCGAACTTCTCCCCTTTTCAATATCTTACTCAGTATTTTAACGAGAAACAAATAGATGAATGAAAATGAAGTATTTATAGTTATTATCTAATCAATTATGTGTTTGCATCATTTTTATCGTATATATATGAATTATTACCCATAGACTGAAAATTCACAAAAACGTGGAAAAACGGCAAAATATTGCCTAATTCGATGATATTTTGTTTAAATCACATAAAGGAAAAGGGGATGATAAACGTCAAAATATTGCTAAATTCGACGATTTTTCGTACGAAACGAAATGCAAGAAAACTTGCTTAAAATGCAATATTATGCGAAATTCTGAGATTTGAAGGCCAAATCACATATCGTGATACTACATGAAATAGTATCGAAATATTGGTAAAAATGAATATATTTGCGTAATATCAAACTACATGAAAAACGTGAAAAAAGTCAATATTTAACCATATTTGAGGATTTTAACTTCAAATCATAGAGCGAGGTTTCGTATTATTTAGATCCAAGAAAAGACATATGACAATGTTGTTTCCAATACAAATGATAAAAATCAATGTGTTTTCATTAGTATTAACTAAAATGTTCCTGATTTTCCATTTGTATTACCGATGGAAGATGTACACGAAAATTGCTCTATTCCGGCTGAAACGTCAATATATGCAATAAAAACAGAACTTCTCCCTTTTTCAATATCTTGCTCAGTATTTTAACGAGAAACAAACAGATGATTGAAAATGAAGTACTTAAGGTTATTATCTAATCAATTATGTGTTTGCATCATTTTTATCGTATATATATGAATTAATACCCATAGACTGAAAATTCACAAAAACGTGGAAAAACGGCAAAATATTTCCTAATTCGATGATATTTTGTTTAAATCACATAAAGGAAAAGGGGATGATAAACGTCAAAAGATTGCTAAATTCGATGATTTTTCGTACGAAACGAAATGCAAAAAAACTTGCTTAAAATGCAATATTATGCGAAATTCTGAGATTTGAAGGCCAAATCACATATCGTGATACTACATGAAATAGTATCGAAATATTGGTAAAAATGAATATATTTGCGTAATATCAAACTACATGAAAAACGTGAAAAAAGTCAATATTTAACCATATTTGAGGATTTTAACTTCAAATTTTAGAGCGAGGTTTCGTGTTATTTAGATCCAAGAAAAGACATATGACAATGTTGTTTCCAATATAAATGATAAAAATCAATGTGTTTTCATTAGTATTAACTAAAATGATCCTGATTTTCCGTTTGTATTACCGATGGAAGATGTACACGAAAATCGCTCTCTTCCGGCTGAAACGTCGATATATGCAATAAAAACAGAACTTCTCCCCTTTTCAATAGCTTACTCAGTATTTTAACGAGAAACAAATAGATGATTGAAAATGAAGTATTTAAGGTTATTATCTAATCAATTATGTGTTTGCATCATTTTTATCGTATATATATGAATTAATACCCATAGACTGAAAATTCACAAAAACGTGGAAAAACTGCAAAATATTGCCTAATTCGATGATATTTTGTTTAAGTCACATAAAGAAAAAGGGGATGATAAACGTCAAAATATTGCTAAATTCGATGATTTTTCGTACGAAACAAAATGCAAGAAAACTTGCTTAGAATGCAATATTATGCGAAGTTCTGAGATTTGAAGGCCAAATCACATATCGTGATACTACATGAAATAGAATCGAAATATTGGTAAAAATGAATATATTTATGTAGTATCAAACTACATGAAAAACGTGAAAAAAGTCACTATTTTACCATATTTGAGGATTTTACTTTCAAATCATAGAGCGAGGTTTCGTATTATTTAGATCCAAGTGTAATGACCCTGAATGTAATACCTCGCCTCGTATCTATCTCGACCGCGCACTCCACTGAGCTAACCGTGCAATCTCCGCTCTTTCTATGGTAATAACAGATGCTATACCGATCATGTAAGATGTTAACACTCGGGCCGTCATACGAAGACGTAAACCAGTACACAGAGGAAGGAGAGAGAGAGAGAGGAAGAGGGAGGCAGAGAATGAGGAGAGAGAGAGAGAGGAAGAGGGAGGCAGAGCGAGAGGAGAGAGAGAGGAGTGAGCGAGAACGAGAGCAAGGGAGGGAGAACGAGAGCGAGTGAGGGCGAGGGAGAGTGAGACACTAGTGAGGGAGAGTGAGACAGAAAGATAGAGGTAATCGTAGTCACAGCCTATCGTATGAGTTACCGAGTGACGCTGCCACCACCCTGAGTTACCGGACAGGGGACCGGAGTGAGATTCGTAGGTCTTGCAGATGGAATAACCTACCAGGACAGGTGTAGGGGACAATTGAACGGTACAAGGATCCTGGCCTGACACTCGAATAATCCTGACCACTTGGGAACTATAGTGTACACAAGAATAAGGCGGGACACACCAATACTAACACCTCAACACGGAAGACGAACTGGGGGAGGAGTACTGAATAATTAAGAGCACTAGGTCACTAGGGCAAAAGGGACGGTAGGCCCAATATCACTAGGCAAGGAACCATTAATACACATTTAATAACACTTAATATCTGACTTTATTAAAAATAATTAAATAAGACACTCCCTAACTATATTCCCTACTAGAGGCCAAGGGTACTGAATGAGGTGCTTTAGTACAAGAGAGCCGTACTTACTCGTATGTTGTTCCACAGTTTCCGGGAGATGATGTTCCTTCCCCGAGACCACACCCACCTTCCTACTGGGCTGCGCCCACTCAACTAACTCTCCCCTGATCTGCTGCTCCTCAGCTGAACATGAGGGTTTTGCATTTGTTGTTTAGGGGTTAATCCCTGAAGATTACCATGACGGCATCAATTCTTTGTGATTCGATGACCGTTGACCTGACTCTATGGCTAGCTTGTACAGAGGTGTAACTTTTACATTGTCTGCCGCCGCCTGTCTGGCGCCTGTGGGTTGTTCATCCTCCACGTGGCCTGTTCATGCTGTTATGATGTTCATGTACTATGTACTGCTCTCTTGTTACACAAGAAAAGACATATGACAATGTTGTTTCCAATACAAATGATAAAAAACAATGTGTTTTCATTAGAATTAACTAAAATGTTCCTGATTTTTCGTTTATATTACCAAGGGAAGATGTACACGTAAAACCGTTCTAATCCGGCTGAAACGTCGATATATGCAATAAAAACCGAACTTCTCCCCTTTTCAATATCTTACTCAGTATTTTAACGAGAAACAAATAGATGAATGAAAATGAAGTATTTATAGTTATTATCTAATCAATTATGTGTTAGCATCATTTTTATCGTATATATATGAATTAATACCCTTAGACTGAACATTCACAAAAACGTGGAAAAACGGCAAAATATTGCCTAATTCGATAATATTTTGTTTAAGTCACATAAAGGAAAAGGGGATGATAAACGTCAAAATATTGCTAAATTCGATGATTTTTCGTATGAAACAAAATGAAAGAAAACTTGCTTAAAATGCAATATTATGCGAAATTCTGAGATTTGAAGGCCAAATCACATATCGTGATACTACATGAAATAGTATCGAAATATTGGTAAAAATCAATGTGTTTTCATTAGTATTAACTAAAATGTTCCTGATTTTCCGTTTATATTACCGATGGAAGATGTACACGAAAATCGCTCTATTCCGTCTGAAACGTCAATATATGCAATAAAAACAGGACTTCTCCCCTTTTCAATATCTTACTCAGTATTTTAACGAGAAACAAATAGATGATTGAAAATGAAGTATTTAAGGTTATTATCCAATCAATTATGTGTTTGCATCATTTTTATCGTATATATATGAATTAATACCCATAGACTGAAAATTCACAAAAACGTGGAAAAACGGCAAAATATTGCCTAATTCGATGATATTTTGTTTAAGTCACATAAAAGAAAAGGGGATGATAAACGTCAAAATATTGCTAAATTCGATGATTTTTCGTACGAAACAAAATGCAAGAAAACTTGCTTAAAATGCAATATTATGCGAAATTCTGAGATTTGAAGGCCAAATCACATATCGTGATACTACATGAAATAGTATCAAAATATTGGTAAAAAGGAATATATTTACGTAATATCAAACTACATGAAAAACGTGAAAAAAGTCAATATTTAACCATATTTGAGGATTTTAACTTCAAATCATAGAGCGAGGTTTCGTATTATTTAGATCCAACAAAAGACATATGACAATGTTGTTTCCAATACAAATGATAAAAATCAATGTGTTTTCATTAGTATTAACTAAAATGTTCCTGATTTTCCGTTTATATTACCGATGGAAGATGTACACGAAAATCGCTCTATTCCGGCTGAAACGTCGATATATGCAATAAAAACCGAACTTCTCCCCTTTTCAATATCTTACTCAGTATTTTAACGAGAAACAAATAGATGAATGAAAATGAAGTATTTATAGTTATTATCTAATCAATTATGTGTTTGCATCATTTTTATCGTATATATATGAATTATTACCCATAGACTGAAAATTCACAAAAACGTGGAAAAACGGCAAAATATTGCCTAATTCGATGATATTTTGTTTAAATCACATAAAGGAAAAGGGGATGATAAACGTCAAAATATTGCTAAATTCGACGATTTTTCGTACGAAACGAAATGCAAGAAAACTTGCTTAAAATGCAATATTATGCGAAATTCTGAGATTTGAAGGCCAAAAAACATATCGTGATACTACATGAAATAGTATCGAAATATTGGTAAAAATGAATATATTTGCGTAATATCAAACTACATGAAAAACGTGAAAAAAGTCAATATTTAACCATATTTGAGGATTTTAACTTCAAATCATAGAGCGAGGTTTCGTATTATTTAGATCCAAGAAAAGACATATGACAATGTTGTTTCCAATACAAATGATAAAAATCAATGTGTTTTCATTAGCATTAACTAAAATGTTCCTGATTTTCTATTTGTATTACCGATGGAAGATGTACACGAAAATCGCTCTATTCCGGCTGAAACGTCAATATATGCAATAAAAACAGAACTTCTCCCTTTTTCAATATCTTGCTCAGTATTTTAACGAGAAACAAACAGATGATTGAAAATGAAGTACTTAAGGTTATTATCAAATCAATTATGTGTTTGCATCATTTTTATCGTATATATATGAATTAATACCCATAGACTGAAAATTCACAAAAACGTGGAAAAACGGCAAAATATTTCCTAATTCGATGATATTTTGTTTAAATCACATAAAGGAAAAGGGGATGATAAACGTCAAAAGATTGCTAAATTCGATGATTTTTCGTACGAAACGAAATGCAAAAAAACTTGCTTAAAATGCAATATTATGCGAAATTCTGAGATTTGAAGGCCAAATCACATATCGTGATACTACATGAAATAGTATCGAAATATTGGTAAAAATGAATATATTTGCGTAATATCAAACTACATGAAAAACGTGAAAAAAGTCAATATTTAACCATATTTGAGGATTTTAACTTCAAATCTTAGAGCGAGGTTTCGTATTATTTAGATCCAAGAAAAGACATATGACAATGTTGTTTCCAATACAAATGATAAAAATCAATGTGTTTTCATTAGTATTAACTAAAATGATCCTGATTTTCCGTTTGTATTACCTATGGAAGATGTACACGAAAATCGCTCTCTTCCGGCTGAAACGTCGATATATGCAATAAAAACAGAACTTCTCCCCTTTTCAATAGCTTACTCAGTATTTTAACGAGAAACAAATAGATGATTGAAAATGAAGTATTTAAGGTTATTATCTAATCAATTATGTGTTTGCATCATTTTTATCGTATATATATGAATTAATACCCATAGACTGAAAATTCACAAAAACGTGGAAAAACTGCAAAATATTGCCTAATTCGATGATATTTTGTTTAAGTCACATAAAGGAAAAGGGGATGATAAACGTCAAAATATTGCTAAATTCGATGATTTTTCGTATGAAACAAAATGAAAGAAAACTTGCTTAAAATGCAATATTATGCGAAATTCTGAGATTTGAAGGCCAAATCACATATCGTGATACTACATGAAATAGTATCGAAATATTGGTAAAAATCAATGTGTTTTCATTAGTATTAACTAAAATGTTCCTGATTTTCCGTTTATATTACCGATGGAAGATGTACACGAAAATCGCTCTATTCCGGCTGAAACGTTGATGTATGCAATAAAAACCGAACTTCTCCCCTTTTCAATATCTTACTCAGTATTTTAACGAGAAACAAATAGATGAATGAAAATGAAGTATTTATAGTTATTATTTAATCAATTATGTGTTTGCATCATTTTTATCGTTTATATATGAATTAATACCCATAGACTGAAAATTCACAAAAACGTGGAAGAACGGCAAAATATTGCCTAATTCGATGATATTTTGTTTAAATCACATAAAGGAAAAGGGGATGATAAACGTCAAAATATTGCTAAATTCGATGATTTTTCTTACGAAACAAAATGCAAGAAAACTTCCTTAAAATGCAATATTATGCGAAATTCTGAGATTTGAAGGCCAAATCATATATCGTGATACTACATGAAATAGAATCGAAATATTGGTAAAAATGAATATATTTACGTAATATCAAACTACATGAAAAACGTGAAAAAAGTCAATATTTAACTATATTTGAGGATTTTACATTCAAATCATAGAGCGAGGTTTCCTATTATTTAGATCCAAGAAAAGACATATGACAATGTTGTTTCCAATACAAATGATAAAAATCAATGTGTTTTCATTAGTATTAACTAAAATGTTCCTGATTTTCCGTTTGTATTACCGATGGAAGATGTACACGAAAATCGCTCTATTCCGTCTGAAACGTCAATATATGCAATAAAAACAGGACTTCTCCCCTTTTCAATATCTTACTCAGTATTTTAACGAGAAACAAATAGATGATTGAAAATGAAGTATTTAAGGTTATTATCCAATCAATTATGTGTTTGCATCATTTTTATCGTATATATATGAATTAATACCCATAGACTGAAAATTCACAAAAACGTGGAAAAACGGCAAAATATTGCCTAATTCGATGATATTTTGTTTAAGTCACATAAAAGAAAAGGGGATGATAAACGTCAAAATATTGCTAAATTCGATGATTTTTCGTACGAAACAAAATGCAAGAAAACTTGCTTAAAATGCAATATTATGCGAAATTCTGAGATTTGAAGGCCAAATCACATATCGTGATACTACATGAAATAGTATCAAAATATTGGTAAAAATGAATATATTTACGTAATATCAAACTACATGAAAAACGTGAAAAAAGTCAATATTTAACCATATTTGAGGATTTTAACTTCAAATCATAGAGCGAGGTTTCGTATTATTTAGATCCAAGAAAAGACATATGACAATGTTGTTTCCAATACAAATGATAAAAATCAATGTGTTTTCATTAGTATTAACTAAATTGTTCCTGATTTTCCATTTGTATTACCGATGGAAGATGTACACGAAAATCGCTCTATTCCGGCTGAAACGTCAATATATGCAATAAAAACAGAACTTCTCCCTTTTTCAATATCTTGCTCAGTATTTTAACGAGAAACAAACAGATGATTGAAAATGAAGTACTTAAGGTTATTATCTAATCAATTATGTGTTTGCATCATTTTTATCGTATATATATGAATTAATACCCATAGACTGAAAATTCACAAAAACGTGGAAAAACGGCAAAATATTGCCTAATTCGATGATATTTTGTTTAAATCACATAAAGGAAAAGGGGATGATAAACGTCAAAAGATTGCTAAATTCGATGATTTTTCGTACGAAACGAAATGCAAAAAAACTTGCTTAAAATGCAATATTATGCGAAATTCTGAGATTTGAAGGCCAAATCACATATCGTGATACTACATGAAATAGTATCGAAATATTGGTAAAAATGAAAATATTTACGTAATATCAAACTACATGAAAAACGTGAAAAAAGTCAATATTTAACCATATTTGAGGATTTTACCTTCAAATCATAGAGCGAGGTTTCGTATTATTTAGTTCCAAGAAAAGACATATGACAATGTTGTTTCCAATACAAATGATAAAAATCAATGTGTTTTCATTAGTATTAACTAAAATGATCCTGATTTTCCGTTTGTATTACCGATGGAAGATGTACACGAAAATCGCTCTATTCCGGCTGAAACGTCGATATATGCAATAAAAACAGAACTTCTCCCCTTTTCAATAGCTTACTCAGTATTTTAACGAGAAACAAATAGATGATTGAAAATGAAGTATTTAAGGTTATTATCAAATCAATTATGTGTTTGCATCATTTTTATCGTATATATATGAATTAATACCCATAGACTGAAAATTCACAAAAACGTGGAAAAACTGCAAAATATTGCCTAATTCGATGATATTTTGTTTAAGTCACATAAAGAAAAAGGGGATGATAAACGTCAAAATATTGCTAAATTCGATGATTTTTCGTACGAAACAAAATGCAAGAAAACTTGCTTAGAATGCAATATTATGCGAAGTTCTGAGATTTGAAGGCCAAATCACATATCGTGATACTACATGAAATAGAATCGAAATATTGGTAAAAATGAATATATTTATGTAGTATCAAACTACATGAAAAACGTGAAAAAAGTCACTATTTTACCATATTTGAGGATTTTACTTTCAAATCATAGAGCGAGGTTTCGTATTATTTAGATCCAAGTGTAATGACCCTGAATGTAATACCTCGCCTCGTATCTATCTCGACCGCGCACTCCACTACTACCACTGAGCTAACCGTGCAATCTCCGCTCTTTCTATGGTAATAACAGATGCTATACCGATCATGTAAGATGTTAACACTCGGGCCGTCATACGAAGACGTAAACCAGTACACAGAGGAAGGAGAGAGAGAGAGAGGAAGAGGGAGGCAGAGAATGAGGAGAGAGAGAGAGGAAGAGGGAGGCAGAGCGAGAGGAGAGAGAGAGGAGTGAGCGAGAACGAGAGCAAGGGAGGGAGAACGAGAGCGAGTGAGGGCGAGGGAGAGTGAGACACTAGTGAGGGAGAGTGAGACAGAAAGATAGAGGTAATCGTAGTCACAGCCTATCGTATGAGTTACCGAGTGACGCTGCCACCACCCTGAGTTACCGGACAGGGGACCGGAGTGAGATTCGTAGGTCTTGCAGATGGAATAACCTACCAGGACAGGTGTAGGGGACAATTGAACGGTACAAGGATCCTGGCCTGACACTCGAATAATCCTGACCACTTGGGAACTATAGTGTACACAAGAATAAGGCGGGACACACCAATACTAACACCTCAACACGGAAGACGAACGGGGGGAGGAGTACTGAATAATTAAGAGCACTAGGTCACTAGGGCAAAAGGGACGGTAGGCCCAATATCACTAGGCAAGGAACCATTAATACACATTTAATAACACTTAATATCTGACTTTATTAAAAATAATTAAATAAGACACTCCCTAACTATATTCCCTACTAGAGGCCAAGGGTACTGAATGAGGTGCTTTAGTACAAGAGAGCCGTACTTACTCGTATGTTGTTCCACAGTTTCCGGGAGATGATGTTCCTTCCCCGAGACCACACCCACCTTCCTACTGGGCTGCGCCCACTCAACTAACTCTCCCCTGATCTGCTGCTCCTCAGCTGAACATGAGGGTTTTGCATTTGTTGTTTAGGGGTTAATCCCTGAAGATTACCATGACGGCATCAATTCTTTGTGATTCGATGACCGTTGACCTGACTCTATGGCTAGCTTGTACAGAGGTGTAACTTTTACATTGTCTGCCGCCGCCTGTCTGGCGCCTGTGGGTTGTTCATCCTCCACGTGGCCTGTTCATGCTGTTATGATGTTCATGTACTATGTACTGCTCTCTTGTTACACAAGAAAAGACATATGACAATGTTGTTTCCAATACAAATGATAAAAAACAATGTGTTTTCATTAGAATTAACTAAAATGTTCCTGATTTTTCGTTTATATTACCAAGGGAAGATGTACACGTAAAACCGTTCTAATCCGGCTGAAACGTCGATATATGCAATAAAAACCGAACTTCTCCCCTTTTCAATATCTTACTCAGTATTTTAACGAGAAACAAATAGATGAATGAAAATGAAGTATTTATAGTTATTATCTAATCAATTATGTGTTTGAATCATTTTTATCGTATATATATGAATTAATACCCATAGACTGAAAATTCACAAAAACGTGGAAAAACGGCAAAATATTGCCTAATTCGATGATATTTTGTTTAAATCACATAAAGGAAAAGGGGATGATAAACGTCAAAATATTGCTAAATTCGATGATTTTTCGTATGAAACAAAATGAAAGAAAACTTGCTTAAAATGCAATATTATGCGAAATTCTGAGATTTGAAGGCCAAATCACATATCGTGATACTACATGAAATAGTATCGAAATATTGGTAAAAATCAATGTGTTTTCATTAGTATTAACTAAAATGTTCCTGATTTTCCGTTTATATTACCGATGGAAGATGTACACGAAAATCGCTCTATTCCGTCTGAAACGTCAATATATGCAATAAAAACAGGACTTCTCCCCTTTTCAATATCTTACTCAGTATTTTAACGAGAAACAAATAGATGATTGAAAATGAAGTATTTAAGGTTATTATCCAATCAATTATGTGTTTGCATCATTTTTATCGTATATATATGAATTAATACCCATAGACTGAAAATTCACAAAAACGTGGAAAAACGGCAAAATATTGCCTAATTCGATGATATTTTGTTTAAGTCACATAAAAGAAAAGGGGATGATAAACGTCAAAATATTGCTAAATTCGATGATTTTTCGTACGAAACAAAATGCAAGAAAACTTGCTTAAAATGCAATATTATGCGAAATTCTGAGATTTGAAGGCCAAATCACATATCGTGATACTACATGAAATAGTATCAAAATATTGGTAAAAAGGAATATATTTACGTAATATCAAACTACATGAAAAACGTGAAAAAAGTCAATATTTAACCATATTTGAGGATTTTAACTTCAAATCATAGAGCGAGGTTTCGTATTATTTAGATCCAACAAAAGACATATGACAATGTTGTTTCCAATACAAATGATAAAAATCAATGTGTTTTCATTAGTATTAACTAAAATGTTCCTGATTTTCCGTTTATATTACCGATGGAAGATGTACACGAAAATCGCTCTATTCCGGCTGAAACGTCGATATATGCAATAAAAACCGAACTTCTCCCCTTTTCAATATCTTACTCAGTATTTTAACGAGAAACAAATAGATGAATGAAAATGAAGTATTTATAGTTATTATCTAATCAATTATGTGTTTGCATCATTTTTATCGTATATATATGAATTATTACCCATAGACTGAAAATTCACAAAAACGTGGAAAAACGGCAAAATATTGCCTAATTCGATGATATTTTGTTTAAATCACATAAAGGAAAAGGGGATGATAAACGTCAAAATATTGCTAAATTCGACGATTTTTCGTACGAAACGAAATGCAAGAAAACTTGCTTAAAATGCAATATTATGCGAAATTCTGAGATTTGAAGGCCAAAAAACATATCGTGATACTACATGAAATAGTATCGAAATATTGGTAAAAATGAATATATTTGCGTAATATCAAACTACATGAAAAACGTGAAAAAAGTCAATATTTAACCATATTTGAGGATTTTAACTTCAAATCATAGAGCGAGGTTTCGTATTATTTAGATCCAAGAAAAGACATATGACAATGTTGTTTCCAATACAAATGATAAAAATCAATGTGTTTTCATTAGCATTAACTAAAATGTTCCTGATTTTCTATTTGTATTACCGATGGAAGATGTACACGAAAATCGCTCTATTCCGGCTGAAACGTCAATATATGCAATAAAAACAGAACTTCTCCCTTTTTCAATATCTTGCTCAGTATTTTAACGAGAAACAAACAGATGATTGAAAATGAAGTACTTAAGGTTATTATCAAATCAATTATGTGTTTGCATCATTTTTATCGTATATATATGAATTAATACCCATAGACTGAAAATTCACAAAAACGTGGAAAAACGGCAAAATATTTCCTAATTCGATGATATTTTGTTTAAATCACATAAAGGAAAAGGGGATGATAAACGTCAAAAGATTGCTAAATTCGATGATTTTTCGTACGAAACGAAATGCAAAAAAACTTGCTTAAAATGCAATATTATGCGAAATTCTGAGATTTGAAGGCCAAATCACATATCGTGATACTACATGAAATAGTATCGAAATATTGGTAAAAATGAATATATTTGCGTAATATCAAACTACATGAAAAACGTGAAAAAAGTCAATATTTAACCATATTTGAGGATTTTAACTTCAAATCTTAGAGCGAGGTTTCGTATTATTTAGATCCAAGAAAAGACATATGACAATGTTGTTTCCAATACAAATGATAAAAATCAATGTGTTTTCATTAGTATTAACTAAAATGTTCCTGATTTTCCGTTTATATTACCGATGGAAGATGTACACGAAAATCGCTCTATTCCGGCTGAAACGTCGATATATGCAATAAAAACCGAACTTTTCCCCTTTTCAATATATTACTCAGTATTTTAACGAGAAACAAATAGATGAATGAAAATGAAGTATTTATAGTTATTATCTAATCAATTATGTGTTAGCATCATTTTTACCGTATATATATGAATTAATACCCTTAGACTGAACATTCACAAAAACGTGGAAAAACGGCAAAATATTGCCTAATTCGATAATATTTTGTTTAAGTCACATAAAGGAAAAGAGGATGATAAACGTCAAAATATTGCTAAATTCGATGATTTTTCGTTTCAAACAAAATGCAAGAAAACGTGCTTAAAATGCAATATTATGCGAAATTCTGAGATTTGAAGGCCAAATCATATATCGTGATACTACATGAAATAGTATCGAAATATTGGTAAAAATGAATATATTTACGTCATATCAAACTACATGAAAAACGTGAAAAAAGTCACTATTTTACCATATTTGAGGATTTTACCTTCAAATCATAGAGCGAGGTTTCGTATTATTTAGATCCAAGTGTAATGACCCTGAATGTAATACCTCGCCTCGTATCTATCTCGACCGCGCACTCCGCTACTACCACTGAGCTAACCGTGCAATCTCCGCTCTTTCTATGGTAATAACAGATGCTATACCGATCATGTAAGATGTTAACACTCGGGCCGTCATACGAAGACGTAAACCAGTACACAGAGGAAGGAGAGAGAGAGAGAGGAAGAGGGAGGCAGAGAATGAGGAGAGAGAGAGAGAGGAAGAGGGAGGCAGAGCGAGAGGAGAGAGAGAGGAGAGAGCGAGAACGAGAGCAAGGGAGGGAGAACGAGAGCGAGTGAGGGCGAGGGAGAGTGAGACACTAGTGAGGGAGAGTGAGACAGAAAGATAGAGGTAATCGTAGTCACAGCCTATCGTATGAGTTACCGAGTGACGCTGCCACCACCCTGAGATACCGGACAGGGGACCGGAGTGAGATTCGTAGGTCTTGCAGATGGAATAACCTACCAGGACAGGTGTAGGGGACAATTGAACGGTACAAGGATCCTGGCCTGACACTCGAATAATCCTGACCACTTGGGAACTATAGTGTACACAAGAATAAGGCGGGACACACCAATACTAACACCTCAACACGGAAGACGAACGGGGGGAGGAGTACTGAATAATTAAGAGCACTAGGTCACTAGGGCAAAAGGGACGGTAGGCCCAATATCACTAGGCAAGGAACCATTAATACACATTTAATAACACTTAATATCTGACTTTATTAAAAATAATTAAATAAGACACTCCCTAACTATATTCCCTACTAGAGGCCAAGGGTACTGAATGAGGTGCTTTAGTACAAGAGAGCCGTACTTACTCGTATGTTGTTCCACAGTTTCCGGGAGATGATGTTCCTTCCCCGAGACCACACCCACCTTCCTACTGGGCTGCGCCCACTCAACTAACTCTCCCCTGATCTGCTGCTCCTCAGCTGAACATGAGGGTTTTGCATTTGTTGTTTAGGGGTTAATCCCTGAAGATTACCATGACGGCATCAATTCTGACCTCTTTGTGATTCGATGACCGTTGACCTGACTCTATGGCTAGCTTGTACAGAGGTGTAACTTTTACATTGTCTGCCGCCGCCTGTCTGGCGCCTGTGGGTTGTTCATCCTCCACGTGGCCTGTTCATGCTCTTAAGATGTTCATGTACTATGTACTGCTCTCTTGTTACACAAGAAAATACATATGACAATGTTGTTTCCAATACAAATGATAAAAAACAATGTGTTTTCATTAGAATTAACTAAAATGTTCCTGATTTTTCGTTTATATTACCAAGGGAAGATGTACACGTAAAACCGTTCTAATCCGGCTGAAACGTCGATATATGCAATAAAAACCGAACTTCTCCCCTTTTCAATATCTTACTCAGTATTTTAACGAGAAACAAATAGATTAATGAAAATGAAGTATTTATAGTTATTATCTAATCAATTATGTGTTTGAATCATTTTTATCGTATATATATGAATTAATACCCATAGACTGAAAATTCACAAAAACGTGGAAAAACGGCAAAATATTGCCTAATTCGATGATATTTTGTTTAAATCACATAAAGGAAAAGGGGATGATAAACGTCAAAATATTGCTAAATTCGATGATTTTTCGTACGAAACAAAATGCAAGAAAACTTCCTTAAAATGCAATATTATGCGAAATTCTGAGATTTGAAGGCCAAATCACATATCGTGATACTACATGAAATAGAATCGAAATATTGGTAAAAATGAATATATTTACGTAGTATCAAACTACATGAAAAACGTGAAAAAAGTCAATATTTAACCATATTTGAGGATTTTAACTTCAAATCATAGAGCGAGGTTTCGTATTATTTAGATCCAAGAAAAGACATATGACAATGTTGTTTCCAATACAAATGATAAAAATCAATGTGTTTTCATTAGTATTAACTAAAATGTTCCTGATTTTCCGTTTATATTACCGATGGAAGATGTACACGAAAATCGCTCTATTCCGGCTGAAACGTCGATATATGCAATAAAAACCGAACTTCTCCCCTTTTCAATATATTACTCAGTATTTTAACGAGAAACAAATAGATGAATGAAAATTAAGTATTTATCGTTATAATCTAATCAATTATGTGTTTGCATCATTTTTATCGTATATATATATGAATTAATACCCTTAGACTGAACATTCACAAAAACGTGGAAAAACGGGAAAATATTGCCTAATTCGATAATATTTTGTTTAAGACACATAAAGGAAAAGGGGATGATAAACGTCAAAATATTGCTAAATTCGATGATTTTTCGTACGAAACAAAATGCAAGAAAACTTCCTTAAAATGCAATATTATGCGAAATTCTGAGATTTGAAGGCCAAATCACATATCGTGATACTACATGAAATAGAATCGAAATATTGGTAAAAATGAATATATTTACGTAGTATCAAACTACATGAAAAACGTGAAAAAAGTCAATATTTAACCATATTTGAGGATTTTAACTTCAAATCATAGAGCGAGGTTTCGTATTATTTAGATCCAAGAAAAGACATATGACAATGTTGTTTCCAATACAAATGATAAAAATCAATGTGTTTTCATTAGTATTAACTAAAATGTTCCTGATTTTCCGTTTATATTACCGATGGAAGATGTACACGAAAATCGCTCTAATCCGGCTGAAACGTCGATATATGCAATAAAAACCGAACTTCTCCCCTTTTCAATATATTACTCAGTATTTTAACGAGAAACAAATAGATGAATGAAAATGAAGTATTTATAGTTATTATCTAATCAATTATGTGTTAGCATCATTTTTATCGTATATATATGAATTAATACCCTTAGACTGAACATTCACAAAAACGTGGAAAAACGGCAAAATATTGCCTAATTCGATAATATTTTGTTTAAGTCACATAAAGGAAAAGGGGATGATAAACGTCAAAATATTGCTAAATTCGATGATTTTTCGTATGAAACAAAATGAAAGAAAACTTGCTTAAAATGCAATATTATGCGAAATTCTGAGATTTGAAGGCCAAATCATATATCGTGATACTACATGAAATAGTATCGAAATATTGGTAAAAATGAATATATTTACGTAATATCAAACTACATGAAAAACGTGAAAAAAGTCAATATTTAACCATATTTGAGGATTTTAACTTCAAATCATAGAGCGAGGTTTCGTATTATTTAGATCCAAGAAAAGACATATGACAATGTTGTTTCCAATACAAATGATAAAAATCAATGTGTTTTCATTAGTATTAACTAAAATGTTCCTGATTTTCCGTTTGTATTACCGATGGAAGATGTACACGAAAATCGCTCTATTCCGTCTGAAACGTCAATATATGCAATAAAAACAGGACTTCTCCCCTTTTCAATATCTTACTCAGTATTTTAACGAGAAACAAATAGATGATTGAAAATGAAGTATTTAAGGTTATTATCCAATCAATTATGTGTTTGCATCATTTTTATCGTATATATATGAATTAATACCCATAGACTGAAAATTCACAAAAACGTGGAAAAACGGCAAAATATTGCCTAATTCGATGATATTTTGTTTAAGTCACATAAAAGAAAAGGGGATGATAAACGTCAAAATATTGCTAAATTCGATGATTTTTCGTACGAAACAAAATGCAAGAAAACTTGCTTAAAATGCAATATTATGCGAAATTCTGAGATTTGAAGGCCAAATCATATATCGTGATACTACATGAAATAGTATCAAAATATTGGTAAAAATGAATATATTTACGTAATATCAAACTACATGAAAAACGTGAAAAAAGTCAATATATAACCATATTTGAGGATTTTAACTTCAAATCATAGAGCGAGGTTTCGTATTATTTAGATCCAAGAAAAGACATATGACAATGTTGTTTCCAATACAAATGATAAAAATCAATGTGTTTTCATTAGTATTAACTAAAATGTTCCTGATTTTCCGTTTATATTACCGATGGAAGATGTACACGAAAATCGCTCTATTCCGGCTGATACGTCGATATATGCAATAAAAACCGAACTTCTCCCCTTTTCAATATCTTACTCAGTATTTTAACGAGAAACAAATAGATGAATGAAAATGAAGTATTTATAGTTATTATCTAATCAATTATGTGTTTGCATCATTTTTATCGTATATATATGAATTATTACCCATAGACTGAAAATTCACAAAAACGTGGAAAAACGGCAAAATATTGCCTAATTCGATGATATTTTGTTTAAATCACATAAAGGAAAAGGGGATGATAAACGTCAAAATATTGCTAAATTCGACGATTTTTCGTACGAAACGAAATGCAAGAAAACTTGCTTAAAATGCAATATTATGCGAAATTCTGAGATTTGAAGGCCAAATCACATAGCGTGATACTACATGAAATAGTATCGAAATATTGGTAAAAATGAATATATTTACGTAATATCAAACTACATGAAAAACGTGAAAAAAGTCAATATTTAACCATATTTGAGGATTTTAACTTCAAATCATAGAGCGAGGTTTCGTATTATTTAGATCCAAGAAAAGACATATGACAATGTTGTTTCCAATACAAATGATAAAAATCAATGTGTTTTCATTAGTATTAACTAAAATGTTCCTGATTTTCCATTTGTATTACCGATGGAAGATGTACACGAAAATCGCTCTATTCCGGCTGAAACGTCGATATATGCAATAAAAACAGGACTTCTCCCTTTTTCAATATCTTGCTCAGTATTTTAACGAGAAACAAATAGATGATTGAAAATGAAGTACTTAAGGTTATTATCTAATCAATTATGTGTTTGCATCATTTTTATCGTATATATATGAATTAATACCCATAGACTGAAAATTCACAAAAACGTGGAAAAACGGCAAAATATTGCCTAATTCGATGATATTTTGTTTAAATCACATAAAGGAAAAGGGGATGATAAACGTCAAAATATTGCTAAATTTGATGATTTTTCGAACGAAACAAAATACAAGTAAACTTGCTTAAAATGCAATATTATGCGAAATTCTGAGATTTGAAGGCCAAATCACATATCGTGATACTACATGAAATAGTATCGAAATATTGCTAAAAATGAATATATTTACGTAATACCAAACTACATGAAAAACGTGAAAAAAGTCAATATTTAACCATATTTGAGGATTTTAACTTCAAATCATAGAGCGAGGTTTCGTATTATTTAGATCCAAGAAAAGACATATGACAATGTTGTTTCCAATACAAATGATAAAAATCAATGTGTTTTCATTAGTATTAACTAAAATGTTTCTGATTTTCCGTTTATATTACCGATGGAAGATGTACACGAAAATCGCTCTATCCCGGCTGAAACGTTGATATGTGCAATTAAAACCGAACTTCTCCCCTTTTCAATATGTTTTTCAGTATTTTAACGAGAAACAAACAGATGAATGAAAATGAAGTATTTATAGTTATTATCTAATCAATTATGTGTTTGCATCATTTTCAGTGTATATATGAATAAATACCCATAGACTGAAAATTCACAAAAACGTGGAAAAACGGCAAAATACTGCCTAATTCGATGATATTTCGTTTAACTCACATAAAGGAAAAGGGAATGATAAACGTCAAAATATTGCTAAATTCGATGATTTTTCGTACGAAACAAAATGCAAGAAAACTTCCTTAAAATGCAATATTATGCGAAATTCTGAGATTTGAAGGCGAAATCACATATCGTGATACTACATGAAATAGAATCGAAATATTGGTAAAAATGAATATATTTACGTAGTATCAAACTACATGAAAAACGTGAAAAAAGTCACTATTTTACCATATTTGAGGATTTTACCTTCAAATCATAGAGCGAGGTTTCGTATTATTTAGATCCAAGAAAAGACATATGACAATGTTGTTTCCAATACAAATGATAAAAAAACAATGTGTTTTCATTAGAATTAACTAAAATGTTCCTGATTTTTCGTTTATATTACCAAGGGAAGATGTACACGTAAAACCGTTCTAATCCGGCTGAAACGTCGATATATGCAATAAAAACCGAACTTCTCCCCTTTTCAATATATTAGTATATTCTCTCAGTATTTTAATATATTAGTAATAATATATTAGTAATATTCAAAAATAAAACAATATATTAGTAATATTCTCTCAGTATTTTAACGAGAAACAAATAGATGATTGAAAATGAAGTATTTATAGTTATTATCTAATCAATTATGTGTTTGAATCATTTTTATCGTATATATATGAATTAATACCCATAGACTGAAAATTCACAAAAACGTGGAAAAACGGCAAAATATTGCCTAATTCGATGATATTTTGTTTAAGTCACATTAAGGAAAAGGGGATAATAAACGTCAAAAGATTGCTAAATTCGATGATTTCTCGTACGGAACGAAATGCAAGAAAACTTGCTTGAAATGCAATATTATGCGAAATTCTGAGATTTGAAGGCCAAATCACATAGCGTGATACTACATGAAATAGTATCGAAATATTGGTAAAAATGAATATATTTACGTAATATCAAACTACATGAAAAACGTGAAAAAAGTCAATATTTAACCATATTTGAGGATTTTAACTTCAAATCATAGAGCGAGGTTTCGTATTATTTAGATCCAAGAAAAGACATATGACAATGTTGTTTCCAATACAAATGATAAAAATCAATGTGTTTTCATTAGTATTAACTAAAATGTTCCTGATTTTCCATTTGTATTACCGATGGAAGATGTACACGAAAATCGCTCTATTCCGGCTGAAACGTCGATATATGCAATAAAAACAGGACTTCTCCCTTTTCAATATCTTGCTCAGTATTTTAACGAGAAACAAATAGATGATTGAAAATGAAGTACTTAAGGTTATTATCTAATCAATTATGTGTTTGCATCATTTTTATCGTATATATATGAATTAATACCCATAGACTGAAAATTCACAAAAACGTGGAAAAACGGCAAAATATTGCCTAATTCGATGATATTTTGTTTAAATCACATAAAGGAAAAGGGGATGATAAACGTCAAAATATTGCTAAATTTGATGATTTTTCGAACGAAACAAAATACAAGTAAACTTGCTTAAAATGCAATATTATGCGAAATTCTGAGATTTGAAGGCCAAATCACATATCGTGATACTACATGAAATAGTATCGAAATATTGCTAAAAATGAATATATTTAAGTAATACCAAACTACATGAAAAACGTGAAAAAAGTCAATATTTAACCATATTTGAGGATTTTAACTTCAAATCATAGAGCGAGGTTTCGTATTATTTAGATCCAAGAAAAGACATATGACAATGTTGTTTCCAATACAAATGATAAAAATCAATGTGTTTTCATTAGTATTAACTAAAATGTTTCTGATTTTCCGTTTATATTACCGATGGAAGATGTACACGAAAATCGCTCTATCCCGGCTGAAACGTTGATATATGCAATTAAAACCGAACTTCTCCCCTTTTCAATATGTTTTTCAGTATTTTAACGAGAAACAAACAGATGAATGAAAATGAAGTATTTATAGTTATTATCTAATCAATTATGTGTTTGCATCATTTTCAGTGTATATATGAATAAATACCCATAGACTGAAAATTCACAAAAACGTGGAAAAACGGCAAAATACTGCCTAATTCGATGATATTTCGTTTAACTCACATAAAGGAAAAGGGAATGATAAACGTCAAAATATTGCTAAATTCGATGATTTTTCGTACGAAACAAAATGCAAGAAAACTTCCTTAAAATGCAATATTATGCGAAATTCTGAGATTTGAAGGCGAAATCACATATCGTGATACTACATGAAATAGAATCGAAATATTGGTAAAAATGAATATATTTACGTAGTATCAAACTACATGAAAAACGTGAAAAAAGTCACTATTTTACCATATTTGAGGATTTTACCTTCAAATCATAGAGCGAGGTTTCGTATTATTTAGATCCAAGAAAAGACATATGACAATGTTGTTTCCAATACAAATGATAAAAAAACAATGTGTTTTCATTAGAATTAACTAAAATGTTCCTGATTTTTCGTTTATATTACCAAGGGAAGATGTACACGTAAAACCGTTCTAATCCGGCTGAAACGTCGATATATGCAATAAAAACCGAACTTCTCCCCTTTTCAATATCTTACTCAGTATTTTAACGAGAAACAAATAGATGAATGAAAATGAAGTATTTATAGTTATTATCTAATCAATTATGTGTTTGAATCATTTTTATCGTATATATATGAATTAATACCCATAGACTGAAAATTCACAAAAACGTGGAAAAACGGCAAAATATTGCCTAATTCGATGATATTTTGTTTAAGTCACATTAAGGAAAAGGGGATAATAAACGTCAAAAGATTGCTAAATTCGATGATTTCTCGTACGGAACGAAATGCAAGAAAACTTGCTTGAAATGCAATATTATGCGAAATTCTGAGATTTGAAGGCCAAATCACATATCGTGATACTACATGAAATAGTATCGAAATATTGGTAAAAATGAATATATTTACGTAATATCAAACTACATGAAAAACGTAAAAAAAGTCAATATTTAACCATATTTGAGGATTTTAACTTCAAATCATAGAGCGAGTTTTCGTATTATTTAGATCCAAGAAAAGACATATGACAATGTTGCTTCCAATACAAATGATAAAAAACAATGTGTTTTCATTAGAATTAACTAAAATGTTCCTGATTTTTCGTTTATATTACCAAGGGAAGATGTACACGTAAAACCGTTCTAATCCGGCTGAAACGTCGATATATGCAATAAAAACCGAACTTCTCCCCTTTTCAATATCTTACTCAGTATTTTAACGAGAAACAAATAGATGAATGAAAATGAAGTATTTATAGTTATTATCTAATCAATTATGTGTTTGAATCATTTTTATCGTATATATATGAATTAATACCCATAGACTGAAAATTCACAAAAACGTGGAAAAACGGCAAAATATTGCCTAATTCGATGATATTTTGTTTAAATCACATAAAGGAAAAGGGGATGATAAACGTCAAAATATTGCTAAATTCGATGATTTTTCGTACGAAACAAAATGCAAGAAAACTTCCTTAAAATGCAATATTATGCGAAATTCTGAGATTTGAAGGCCAAATCACATATCGTGATACTACATGAAATAGAATCGAAATATTGGTAAAAATGAATATATTTACGTAGTATCAAACTACATGAAAAACGTGAAAAAAGTCAATATTTAACCATATTTGAGGATTTTAACTTCAAATCATAAAGCGAGGTTTCGCATTATTTAGATCCAAGAAAAGACATATGACAATGTTGTTTCCAATACAAATGATAAAAATCAATGTGTTTTCATTAGTATTAACTAAAATGTTCCTGATTTTCCGTTTATATTACCGATGGAAGATGTACACGAAAATCGCTCTATTCCGGCTGAAACGTCGATATATGCAATAAAAACCGAACTTCTCCCCTTTTCAATATATTACTCAGTATTTTAACGAGAAACAAATAGATGAATGAAAATGAAGTATTTATAGTTATTATCTAATCAATTATGTGTTTGCATCATTTCTATCGTATATATATATGAATTAATACCCTTAGACTGAACATTCACAAAAACGTGGAAAAACGGCAAAATATTGCCTAATTCGATAATATTTTGTTTAAGTCACATAAAGGAAAAGGGGATGATAAACGTCAAAATATTGCTAAATTCGATGATTTTTCGTATGAAACAAAATGCAAGAAAACGTGCTTAAAATGCAATATTATGCGAAATTCTGAGATTTGAAGGCCAAATCATATATCGTGATACTACATGAAATAGTATGGAAATATTGGTAAAAATGAAAATATTTACGTCATATCAAACTACATGAAAAACGTGAAAAAAGGCAATATTTAACCATATTTGAGGATTTTAACTTCAAATCATAGAGCGAGGTTTCGTATTATTTAGATCCAAGAAAAGACATATGACAATGTTGTTTCCAATACAAATGATAAAAATCAATGTGTTTTCATTAGTATTAACTAAAATGTTCCTGATTTTCCGTTTGTATTACCGATGGAAGATGTACACGAAAATCGCTCTATTCCGTCTGAAACGTCAATATATGCAATAAAAACAGGACTTCTCCCCTTTTCAATATCTTACTCAGTATTTTAACGAGAAACAAATAGATGAATGAAAATGAAGTATTTATAGTTATTATCTAATCAATTATGTGTTAGCATCATTTTTATCGTATATATATGAATTAATACCCTTAGACTGAACATTCACAAAAACGTGGAAAAACGGCAAAATATTGCCTAATTCGATAATATTTTGTTTAAGTCACATAAAGGAAAAGGGGATGATAAACGTCAAAATATTGCTAAATTCGATGATTTTTCGTATGAAACAAAATGAAAGAAAACTTGCTTAAAATGCAATATTATGCGAAATTCTGAGATTTGAAGGCCAAATCATATATCGTGATACTACATGAAATAGTATCGAAATATTGGTAAAAATGAATATATTTACGTAATATCAAACTACATGAAAAACGTGAAAAAAGTCAATATTTAACCATATTTGAGGATTTTAACTTCAAATCATAGAGCGAGGTTTCGTATTATTTAGATCCAAGAAAAGACATATGACAATGTTGTTTCCAATACAAATGATAAAAATCAATGTGTTTTCATTAGTATTAACTAAAATGTTCCTGATTTTCCGTTTGTATTACCGATGGAAGATGTACACGAAAATCGCTCTATTCCGTCTGAAACGTCAATATATGCAATAAAAACAGGACTTCTCCCCTTTTCAATATCTTACTCAGTATTTTAACGAGAAACAAATAGATGATTGAAAATGAAGTATTTAAGGTTATTATCCAATCAATTATGTGTTTGCATCATTTTTATCGTATATATATGAATTAATACCCATAGACTGAAAATTCACAAAAACGTGGAAAAACGGCAAAATATTGCCTAATTCGATGATATTTTGTTTAAGTCACATAAAAGAAAAGGGGATGATAAACGTCAAAATATTGCTAAATTCGATGATTTTTCGTACGAAACAAAATGCAAGAAAACTTGCTTAAAATGCAATATTATGCGAAATTCTGAGATTTGAAGGCCAAATCATATATCGTGATACTACATGAAATAGTATCAAAATATTGGTAAAAATGAATATATTTACGTAATATCAAACTACATGAAAAACGTGAAAAAAGTCAATATATAACCATATTTGAGGATTTTAACTTCAAATCATAGAGCGAGGTTTCGTATTATTTAGATCCAAGAAAAGACATATGACAATGTTGTTTCCAATACAAATGATAAAAATCAATGTGTTTTCATTAGTATTAACTAAAATGTTCCTGATTTTCCGTTTATATTACCGATGGAAGATGTACACGAAAATCGCTCTATTCCGGCTGATACGTCGATATATGCAATAAAAACCGAACTTCTCCCCTTTTCAATATCTTACTCAGTATTTTAACGAGAAACAAATAGATGAATGAAAATGAAGTATTTATAGTTATTATCTAATCAATTATGTGTTTGCATCATTTTTATCGTATATATATGAATTATTACCCATAGACTGAAAATTCACAAAAACGTGGAAAAACGGCAAAATATTGCCTAATTCGATGATATTTTGTTTAAATCACATAAAGGAAAAGGGGATGATAAACGTCAAAATATTGCTAAATTCGACGATTTTTCGTACGAAACGAAATGCAAGAAAACTTGCTTAAAATGCAATATTATGCGAAATTCTGAGATATGAAGGCCAAATCACATAGCGTGATACTACATGAAATAGTATCGAAATATTGGTAAAAATGAATATATTTACGTAATATCAAACTACATGAAAAACGTGAAAAAAGTCAATATTTAACCATATTTGAGGATTTTAACTTCAAATCATAGAGCGAGGTTTCGTGATATTTAGATCCAAGAAAAGACATATGACAATGTTGTTTCCAATACAAATGATAAAAATCAATGTGTTTTCATTAGTATTAACTAAAATGTTCCTGATTTTCCATTTGTATTACCGATGGAAGATGTACACGAAAATCGCTCTATTCCGGCTGAAACGTCGATATATGCAATAAAAACAGGACTTCTCCCTTTTTCAATATCTTGCTCAGTATTTTAACGAGAAACAAATAGATGATTGAAAATGAAGTACTTAAGGTTATTATCTAATCAATTATGTGTTTGCATCATTTTTATCGTATATATATGAATTAATACCCATAGACTGAAAATTCACAAAAACGTGGAAAAACGGCAAAATATTGCCTAATTCGATGATATTTTGTTTAAATCACATAAAGGAAACGGGGATGATAAACGTCAAAATATTGCTAAATTTGATGATTTTTCGAACGAAACAAAATACAAGTAAACTTGCTTAAAATGAAATATTATGCGAAATTCTGAGATTTGAAGGCCAAATCACATATCGTGATACTACCTGAAATAGTATCGAAATATTGCTAAAAATGGTATTTACATTTATATTTTATATATTTATATATTTATAAAAATGGTATTTACCATTTAATAATGGTATTTGGTATTTACGTAATACCAAACTACATGAAAAACGTGAAAAAAGTCAATATTTAACCATATTTGAGGATTTTAACTTCAAATCATAGAGCGAGGTTTCGTATTATTTAGATCCAAGAAAAGACATATGACAATGTTGTTTCCAATACAAATGATAAAAATCAATGTGTTTTCATTAGTATTAACTAAAATGTTTCTGATTTTCCGTTTATATTACCGATGGAAGATGTACACGAAAATCGCTCTATCCCGGCTGAAACGTTGATATATGCAATTAAAACCGAACTTCTCCCCTTTTCAATATGTTTTTCAGTATTTTAACGAGAAACAAACAGATGAATGAAAATGAAGTATTTATAGTTATTATCTAATCAATTATGTGTTTGCATCATTTTCATCGTATATATATGAATAAATACCCATAGACTGAAAATTCACAAAAACGTGGAAAAACGGCAAAATATTGCCTAATTCGATGATATTTCGTTTAACTCACATAAAGGAAAAGGGAATGATAAACGTCAAAATATTGCTAAATTCGATGATTTTTCGTACGAAACAAAATGCAAGAAAACTTCCTTAAAATGCAATATTATGCGAAATTCTGAGATTTGAAGGCGAAATCACATATCGTGATACTACATGAAATAGAATCGAAATATTGGTAAAAATGAATATATTTACGTAGTATCAAACTACATGAAAAACGTGAAAAAAGTCACTATTTTACCATATTTGAGGATTTTACCTTCAAATCATAGAGCGAGGTAAAATCATAGAGTATTATTTAGATCCAAGAAAAGACATATGACAATGTTGTTTCCAATACAAATGATAAAAAAACAATGTGTTTTCATTAGAATTAACTAAAATGTTCCTGATTTTTCGTTTATATTACCAAGGGAAGATGTACACGTAAAACCGTTCTAATCCGGCTGAAACGTCGATATATGCAATAAAAACCGAACTTCTCCCCTTTTCAATATCTTACTCAGTATTTTAACGAGAAACAAATAGATGATTGAAAATGAAGTATTTAAGGTTATTATCTAATCAATTATGTGTTTGCATCATTTTTATCGTATATATATGAATTATTACCCATAGACTGTAAATTCACAAAAACGTGGAAAACGGCAAAATATTGCCTAATTCGATGATATTTTGTTTAAGTCACATTAAGGAAAAGGGGATAATAAACGTCAAAAGATTGCTAAATTCGATGATTTCTCGTACGGAACGAAATGCAAGAAAACTTGCTTGAAATGCAATATTATGCGAAATTCTGAGATTTGAAGGCCAAATCACATATCGTGATACTACATGAAATAGTATCGAAATATTGGTAAAAATGAATATATTTACGTAATATCAAACTACATGAAAAACGTAAAAAAAGTCAATATTTAACCATATTTGAGGATTTTAACTTCAAATCATAGAGCGAGTTTTCGTATTATTTAGATCCAAGAAAAGACATATGACAATGTTGCTTCCAATACAAATGATAAAAAACAATGTGTTTTCATTAGAATTAACTAAAATGTTCCTGATTTTTCGTTTATATTACCAAGGGAAGATGTACACGTAAAACCGTTCTAATCCGGCTGAAACGTCGATATATGCAATAAAAACCGAACTTCTCCCCTTTTCAATATCTTACTCAGTATTTTAACGAGAAACAAATAGATGAATGAAAATGAAGTATTTATAGTTATTATCTAATCAATTATGTGTTTGAATCATTTTTATCGTATATATATGAATTAATACCCATAGACTGAAAATTCACAAAAACGTGGAAAAACGGCAAAATATTGCCTAATTCGATGATATTTTGTTTAAATCACATAAAGGAAAAGGGGATGATAAACGTCAAAATATTGCTAAATTCGATGATTTTTCGTACGAAACAAAATGCAAGAAAACTTCCTTAAAATGCAATATTATGCGAAATTCTGAGATTTGAAGGCCAAATCACATATCGTGATACTACATGAAATAGAATCGAAATATTGGTAAAAATGAATATATTTACGTAGTATCAAACTACATGAAAAACGTGAAAAAAGTCAATATTTAACCATATTTGAGGATTTTAACTTCAAATCATAAAGCGAGGTTTCGCATTATTTAGATCCAAGAAAAGACATATGACAATGTTGTTTCCAATACAAATGATAAAAATCAATGTGTTTTCATTAGTATTAACTAAAATGTTCCTGATTTTCCGTTTATATTACCGATTGAAGATGTACACGAAAATCGCTCTATTCCGGCTGAAACGTCGATATATGCAATAAAAACCGAACTTCTCCCCTTTTCAATATCTTACTCAGTATTTTAACGAGAAACAAATAGATGAATGAAAATGAAGTATTTATAGTTATTATCTAATCAATTATGTGTTTGCATCATTTTTATCGTATATATATGAATTATTACCCATAGACTGAAAATTCACAAAAACGTGGAAAAACGGCAAAATATTGCCTAATTCGATGATATTTTGTTTAAATCACATAAAGGAAAAGGGGATGATAAACGTCAAAATATTGCTAAATTCGACGATTTTTCGTACGAAACGAAATGCAAGAAAACTTGCTTAAAATGCAATATTATGCGAAATTCTGAGATTTGAAGGCCAAATCACATAGCGTGATACTACATGAAATAGTATCGAAATATTGGTAAAAATGAATATATTTACGTAATATCAAACTACATGAAAAACGTGAAAAAAGTCAATATTTAACCATATTTGAGGATTTTAACTTCAAATCATAGAGCGAGGTTTCGTGATATTTAGATCCAAGAAAAGACATATGACAATGTTGTTTCCAATACAAATGATAAAAATCAATGTGTTTTCATTAGTATTAACTAAAATGTTCCTGATTTTCCATTTGTATTACCGATGGAAGATGTACACGAAAATCGCTCTATTCCGGCTGAAACGTCGATATATGCAATAAAAACAGGACTTCTCCCTTTTTCAATATCTTGCTCAGTATTTTAACGAGAAACAAATAGATGATTGAAAATGAAGTACTTAAGGTTATTATCTAATCAATTATGTGTTTGCATCATTTTTATCGTATATATATGAATTAATACCCATAGACTGAAAATTCACAAAAACGTGGAAAAACGGCAAAATATTGCCTAATTCGATGATATTTTGTTTAAATCACATAAAGGAAAAGGGGATGATAAACGTCAAAATATTGCTAAATTTGATGATTTTTCGAACGAAACAAAATACAAGTAAACTTGCTTAAAATGAAATATTATGCGAAATTCTGAGATTTGAAGGCCAAATCACATATCGTGATACTACATGAAATAGTATCGAAATATTGCTAAAAATGGTATTTACATTTATATTTTATATATTTATATATTTATAAAAATGGTATTTACCATTTAATAATGGTATTTGGTATTTACGTAATACCAAACTACATGAAAAACGTGAAAAAAGTCAATATTTAACCATATTTGAGGATTTTAACTTCAAATCATAGAGCGAGGTTTCGTATTATTTAGATCCAAGAAAAGACATATGACAATGTTGTTTCCAATACAAATGATAAAAATCAATGTGTTTTCATTAGTATTAACTAAAATGTTTCTGATTTTCCGTTTATATTACCGATGGAAGATGTACACGAAAATCGCTCTATCCCGGCTGAAACGTTGATATATGCAATTAAAACCGAACTTCTCCCCTTTTCAATATGTTTTTCAGTATTTTAACGAGAAACAAACAGATGAATGAAAATGAAGTATTTATAGTTATTATCTAATCAATTATGTGTTTGCATCATTTTCATCGTATATATATGAATAAATACCCATAGACTGAAAATTCACAAAAACGTGGAAAAACGGCAAAATATTGCCTAATTCGATGATATTTCGTTTAACTCACATAAAGGAAAAGGGAATGATAAACGTCAAAATATTGCTAAATTCGATGATTTTTCGTACGAAACAAAATGCAAGAAAACTTCCTTAAAATGCAATATTATGCGAAATTCTGAGATTTGAAGGCGAAATCACATATCGTGATACTACATGAAATAGAATCGAAATATTGGTAAAAATGAATATATTTACGTAGTATCAAACTACATGAAAAACGTGAAAAAAGTCACTATTTTACCATATTTGAGGATTTTACCTTCAAATCATAGAGCGAGGTAAAATCATAGAGTATTATTTAGATCCAAGAAAAGACATATGACAATGTTGTTTCCAATACAAATGATAAAAAAACAATGTGTTTTCATTAGAATTAACTAAAATGTTCCTGATTTTTCGTTTATATTACCAAGGGAAGATGTACACGTAAAACCGTTCTAATCCGGCTGAAACGTCGATATATGCAATAAAAACCGAACTTCTCCCCTTTTCAATATCTTACTCAGTATTTTAACGAGAAACAAATAGATGATTGAAAATGAAGTATTTAAGGTTATTATCTAATCAATTATGTGTTTGCATCATTTTTATCGTATATATATGAATTATTACCCATAGACTGTAAATTCACAAAAACGTGGAAAACGGCAAAATATTGCCTAATTCGATGATATTTTGTTTAAGTCACATTAAGGAAAAGGGGATAATAAACGTCAAAAGATTGCTAAATTCGATGATTTCTCGTACGGAACGAAATGCAAGAAAACTTGCTTGAAATGCAATATTATGCGAAATTCTGAGATTTGAAGGCCAAATCACATATCGTGATACTACATGAAATAGTATCGAAATATTGGTAAAAATGAATATATTTACGTAATATCAAACTACATGAAAAACGTAAAAAAAGTCAATATTTAACCATATTTGAGGATTTTAACTTCAAATCATAGAGCGAGTTTTCGTATTATTTAGATCCAAGAAAAGACATATGACAATGTTGCTTCCAATACAAATGATAAAAAACAATGTGTTTTCATTAGAATTAACTAAAATGTTCCTGATTTTTCGTTTATATTACCAAGGGAAGATGTACACGTAAAACCGTTCTAATCCGGCTGAAACGTCGATATATGCAATAAAAACCGAACTTCTCCCCTTTTCAATATCTTACTCAGTATTTTAACGAGAAACAAATAGATGAATGAAAATGAAGTATTTATAGTTATTATCTAATCAATTATGTGTTTGAATCATTTTTATCGTATATATATGAATTAATACCCATAGACTGAAAATTCACAAAAACGTGGAAAAACGGCAAAATATTGCCTAATTCGATGATATTTTGCTTAAATCACATAAAGGAAAAGGGGATGATAAACGTCAAAATATTGCTAAATTCGATGATTTTTCGTACGAAACAAAATGCAAGAAAACTTCCTTAAAATGCAATATTATGCGAAATTCTGAGATTTGAAGGCCAAATCACATATCGTGATACTACATGAAATAGAATCGAAATATTGGTAAAAATGAATATATTTACGTAGTATCAAACTACATGAAAAACGTGAAAAAAGTCAATATTTAACCATATTTGAGGATTTTAACTTCAAATCATAAAGCGAGGTTTCGCATTATTTAGATCCAAGAAAAGACATATGACAATGTTGTTTCCAATACAAATGATAAAAATCAATGTGTTTTCATTAGTATTAACTAAAATGTTCCTGATTTTCCGTTTATATTACCGATGGAAGATGTACACGAAAATCGCTCTATTCCGGCTGAAACGTCGATATATGCAATAAAAACCGAACTTCTCCCCTTTTCAATATATTACTCAGTATTTTAACGAGAAACAAATAGATGAATGAAAATGAAGTATTTATAGTTATTATCTAATCAATTATGTGTTTGCATCATTTCTATCGTATATATATATGAATTAATACCCTTAGACTGAACATTCACAAAAACGTGGAAAAACGGCAAAATATTGCCTAATTCGATAATATTTTGTTTAAGTCACATAAAGGAAAAGGGGATGATAAACGTCAAAATATTGCTAAATTCGATGATTTTTCGTATGAAACAAAATGCAAGAAAACGTGCTTAAAATGCAATATTATGCGAAATTCTGAGATTTGAAGGCCAAATCATATATCGTGATACTACATGAAATAGTATGGAAATATTGGTAAAAATGAAAATATTTACGTCATATCAAACTACATGAAAAACGTGAAAAAAGTCAATATTTAACCATATTTGAGGATTTTAACTTCAAATCATAGAGCGAGGTTTCGTATTATTTAGATCCAAGAAAAGACATATGACAATGTTGTTTCCAATACAAATGATAAAAATCAATGTGTTTTCATTAGTATTAACTAAAATGTTCCTGATTTTCCGTTTGTATTACCGATGGAAGATGTACACGAAAATCGCTCTATTCCGTCTGAAACGTCAATATATGCAATAAAAACAGGACTTCTCCCCTTTTCAATATCTTACTCAGTATTTTAACGAGAAACAAATAGATGATTGAAAATGAAGTATTTAAGGTTATTATCCAATCAATTATGTGTTTGCATCATTTTTATCGTATATATATGAATTAATACCCATAGACTGAAAATTCACAAAAACGTGGAAAAACGGCAAAATATTGCCTAATTCGATAATATTTTGTTTAAGTCACATAAAGGAAAAGGGGATGATAAACGTCAAAATATTGCTAAATTCGATGATTTTTCGTATGAAACAAAATGCAAGAAAACTTGCTTAAAATGCAATATTATGCGAAATTCTGAGATTTGAAGGCCAAATCATATATCGTGATACTACATGAAATAGTATCGAAATATTGGTAAAACGAATATATTTACATAATATCAAACTACATGAAAAACGTGAAAAAAGTCAATATTTAACCATATTTGAGGATTTTAACTTCAAATCATAGAGCGAGGTTTCGTATTATTTAGATCCAAGAAAAGACATATGACAATGTTGTTTCCAATACAAATGATAAAAATCAATGTGTTTTCATTAGTATTAACTAAAATGTTCCTGATTTTCCGTTTATATTACCGATGGAAGATGTACACGAAAATCGCTCTATTCCGGCTGAAACGTCGATATATGCAATAAAAACAGAACTTCTCCCTTTTTCAATATCTTGCTCAGTATTTTAACGAGAAACAAATAGATGATTGAAAATGAAGTACTTAAGGTTATTATCTAATCAATTATGTGTTTGCATCATTTTTATCGTATATATATGAATTAATACCCATAGACTGAAAATTCACAAAAACGTGGAAAAACGGCAAAATATTGCCTAATTCGATGATATTTTGTTTAAATCACGTAAAGGAAAAGGGGATGATAAACGTCAAAATATTGCTAAATTTGATGATTTTTCGTACGAAACAAAATGCAAGAAAACTTGCTTAAAATGCAATATTATGCGAAATTCTGAGATTTGAAGGCCAAATCACATATCGTGATACTACATGAAATAGTATCGAAATATTGCTAAAAATGAATATATTTACGTAATACCAAACTACATGAAAAACGTGAAAAAAGTCAATATTTAACCATATTTGAGGATTTTAACTTCAAATCATAGAGCGAGGTTTCGTATTATTTAGATCCAAGAAAAGACATATGACAATGCTGTTTCCAATACAAATGATAAAAATCAATGTGTTTTCATTAGTATTAACTAAAATGTTTCTGATTTTCCGTTTATATTACCGATGGAAGATGTACACGAAAATCGCTCTATTCCGGCTGAAACGTCGATATATGCAATTAAAACCGAACTTCTCTCCTTTTCAATATGTTACTCAGTATTTTAACGAGAAACAAATAGATGAATGAAAATGAAGTATTTATAGTTATTATCTAATCAATTATGTGTTTGCATCATTTTTATCGTATATATATGAATAAATACCCAAAGACTGAAAATTCACAAAAACGTGGAAAAACGGCAAAATATTGCCTAATTCGATGATATTTTGTTGAAGTCACATAAAGGAAAAAGGGATAATAAACGTCAAAAGATTGCTAAATTCGATGATTTTTCGTACGAAACGAAATGGAAGAAAACTTGCTTGAAATGCAATATTATGCGAAATTCTGAGATTTGAAAGCCAAATCACATATCGTGATACTACATGAAATAGTATCGAAATATTGGTAAAAATGAATATATTTACGTAATATCAAACTACATGAAAAACGTGAAAAAAGTCAATATTTAACCATATTTGAGGATTTTAACTTCAAATCATAGAGCGAGGTTTCGTATTATTTAGATCCAAGAAAAGACATATGACAATGTTGCTTCCAATACAAATGATAAAAAAACAATGTGTTTTCATTAGAATTAATTAAAATGTTCCTGATTTTTCGTTTATATTACCAAGGGAAGATGTACACGTAAAACCGTTCTAATCCGGCTGAAACGTCGATATATGCAATAAAAACCGAACTTCTCCCCTTTTCAATATCTTACTCAGTATTTTAACGAGAAACAAATAGATGATTGAAAATGAAGTATTTAAGGTTATTATCTAATCAATTATGTGTTTGCATCATTTTTATCGTATATATATGAATTATTACCCATAGACTGTAAATTCACAAAAACGTGGAAAACGGCAAAATATTGCCTAATTCGATGATATTTTGTTGAAGTCACATAAAGGAAAAGGGGATAATAAACGTCAAAAGATTGCTAAATTCGATGATTTTTCGTACGAAACGAAATGGAAGAAAACTTGCTTGAAATGCAATATTATGCGAAATTCTGAGATTTGAAAGCCAAATCACATATCGTGATACTACATGAAATAGTATCGAAATATTGGTAAAAATGAATATATTTACGTAATATCAAACTACATGAAAAACGTGAAAAAAGTCAATATTTAACCATATTTGAGGATTTTAACTTCAAATCATAGAGCGAGGTTTCGTATTATTTAGATCCAAGAAAAGACATATGACAATGTTGCTTCCAATACAAATGATAAAAAACAATGTGTTTTCATTAGAATTAATTAAAATGTTCCTGATTTTTCGTTTATATTACTAAGGGAAGATGTACACGTAAAACCGTTCTAATCCGGCTGAAACGTCGATATATGCAATAAAAACCGAACTTCTCCCCTTTTCAATATCTTACTCAGTATTTTAACGAGAAACAAATAGATGATTGAAAATGAAGTATTTAAGGTTATTATCTAATCAATTATGTGTTTGCATCATTTTTATCGTATATATATGAATTATTACCCATAGACTGTAAATTCACAAAAACGTGGGAAAACGGCAAAATATTGCCTAATTCGATGATATTTTGTTTAAGTCACATAAAGGAAAAGGGGATATTAAACGTCAAAAGATTGCTAAATTCGATGATTTTTCGTACGAAACGAAATGCAAGAAAACTTGCTTGAAATGCAATATTATGCGAAATTCTGAGATTTGAAGGCCAAATCACATATCGTGATACTACATGAAATAGTATCGAAATATTGCTAAAAATGAATATATTTACGTAATACCAAACTACATGAAAAACGTGAAAAAAGTCAATATTTAACCATATTTGAGGATTTTAACTTCAAATCATAGAGCGAGGTTTCGTATTATTTAGATCCAAGAAAAGACATATGACAATGTTGTTTCCAATACAAATGATAAAAATCAATGTGTTTTCATTAGTATTAACTAAAAAGTTTCTGATTTTCCGTTTATATTACCGATGGAAGATGTACACGAAAATCGCTCTATTCCGGCTGAAACGTCGATATATGCAATTAAAACCGAACTTCTCCCCTTTTCAATATGTTACTCAGTATTTTAACGAGAAACAAATAGATGAATGAAAATGAAGTATTTATAGTTATTATCTAATCAATTATGTGTTTGCATCATTTTTATCGTATATATATGAATAAATACCCATAGACTGAAAATTCACAAAAACGTGGAAAAACGGCAAAATATTGCCTAATTCGATGATATTTTTTTTAACTCACATAAAGGAAAAGGGGATGATAAACGTCAAAATATTGCTAAATTCGATGATTTTTCGTACGAAACAAAATGCAAGAAAACTTGCTTAAAATGCAATATTATGCGAAATTCTGAGATTTGAAGGCGAAATCACATATCGTGATACTACATGAAATAGAATCGAAATATTGGTAAAAATGAATATATTTACGTAGTATCAAACTACATGAAAAACGTGAAAAAAGTCAATATTTAACCATATTTGAGGATTTTAACTTCAAATCATAGAGCGAGGTTTCGTATTATTTAGATCCAAGAAAAGACATATGACAATGTTGCTTCCAATACAAATGATAAAAATCAATGTGCTTTCATTAGTATTAACTAAAATGTTCCTGATTTTCCGTTTATATTACCGATGGAAGATGTACACGAAAATCGCTCTATTCCGGCTGAAACGTCGATATATGCAATAAAAACCGAACTTCTCCCCTTTTCAATATCTTACTCAGTATTTTAACGAGAAACAAATAGATGATTGAAAATGAAGTATTTAAGGTTATTATCTAATCAATTATGTGTTTGCATCATTTTTATCGTATATATATGAATTATTACCCATAGACTGTAAATTCACAAAAACGTGGAAAACGCCAAAATATTGCCTAATTCGATGATATTTTGTTGAAGTCACATAAAGGAAAAGGGGATAATAAACGTCAAAAGATTGCTAAATTCGATGATTTTTCGTACGAAACGAAATGCAAGAAAACTTGCTTGAAATGCAATATTATGCGAAATTCGGAGATTTGAAAGCCAAATCACATATCGTGATACTACATGAAATAGTATCGAAATATTGGTAAAAATGAATATATATACGTAATATCAAACTACATGAAAAACGTGAAAAAAGTCAATATTTAACCATATTTGAGGATTTTAACTTCAAATCATAGAGCGAGGTTTCGTATTTTTTAGATCCAAGAAAAGACATATGACAATGTTGCTTCCAATACAAATGATAAAAAACAATGTGTTTTCATTAGAAATAATTAAAATGTTCCTGATTTTTCGTTTATATTACCAAGGGAAGATGTACACGTAAAACCGTTCTAATCCGGCTGAAACGTCGATATATTCAATAAAAACCGAACTTCTCCCCTTTTCAATATCTTACTCAGTAGTTTAACGAGAAACAAATAGATGATTGAAAATGAAGTATTTAAGGTTATTATCTAATCAATTATGTGTTTGCATCATTTTTATCGTATATATATGAATTAATACCCATAGACTGAAAATTCACAAAAACGTGGAAAAACGGCAAAATATTGCCTAATTCGATGATATTTTGTTTAACTCACATAAAGGAAAAGGGGATGATAAACGTCAAAATATTGCTAAATTCGATGATTTTTCGTACGAAACAAAATGCAAGAAAACTTCCTTAAAATGCAATATTATGCGAAATTCTGAGATTTGAAGGCGAAATCACATATCGTGATACTACATGAAATAGAATCGAAATATTGGTAAAAATGAATATATTTACGTAGTATCAAACTACATGAAAAACGTGAAAAAAGTCACTATTTTACCATATTTGAGGATTTTACCTTCAAATCATAGAGCGAGGTTTCATATTATTTAGATCCAAGAAAAGACATATGACAATGTTGTTTCCAATACAAATGATAAAAAAACAATGTGTTTTCATTAGAATTACCTAAAATGTTCCTGATTTTTCGTTTATATTACCAAGGGAAGATGTACACGTAAAACCGTTCTAATCCGGCTGAAACGTCGATATATGCAATAAAAACCGAACTTCTCCCCTTTTCAATATCTTACTCAGTATTTTAACGAGAAACAAATAGATGACTGAAAATGAAGTATTTAAGGTTATTATCTAATCAATTATGTGTTTGCATCATTTTTATCGTATATATATGAATTATTACCCATAGACTGTAAATTCACAAAAACGTGGAAAACGGCAAAATATTGCCTAATTCGATGATATTTTGTTGAAGTCACATAAAGGAAAAGGGGATAATAAACATCAAAAGATTGCTAAATTCGATGATTTTTCGTACGAAACGAAATGCAAGAAAATTTGCTTGAAATGCAATATTATGCGAAATTCTGAGATTTGAAAGCCAAATCACATATCGTGATACTACATGAAATAGTATCGAAATATTGGTAAAAATGAATATATTTACGTAATATCAAACTACATGAAAAACGTGAAAAAAGTCAATATTTAACCATATTTGAGGATTTTATCTTCAAATCATAGAGCGAGGTTTCGTATTATTTAGATCCAAGAAAAGACATATGACAATGTTGCTTCCAATACAAATGATAAAAAACAATGTGTTTTCATTAGAATTAATTAAAATGTTCCTGATTTTTCGTTTATATTACCAAGGGAAGATGTACACGTAAAACCGTTCTAATCCGGCTGAAACGTCGATATATGCAATAAAAACCGAACTTCTCCCCTTTTCAATATCTTACTCAGTATTTTAACGAGAAACAAATAGATGATTGAAAATGAAGTATTTAAGGTTATTATCTAATCAATTATGTGTTTGCATCATTTTTATCGTATATATATGAATTATAACCCATAGACTGTAAATTCACAAAAACGTGGAAAACGGCAAAATATTGCCTAATTCGATGATATTTTGTTTAAGTCACATAAAGGAAAAGGGGATATTAAACGTCAAAAGATTGCTAAATTCGATGATTTTTCGTACGAAACGAAATGCAAGAAAACTTGCTTGAAATGCAATATTATGCGAAATTCTGAGATTTGAAGGCCAAATCACATATCGTGATACTACATGAAATAGTATCGAAATATTGGTAAAAATGAATATATTTACGTAATATCAAACTACATGAAAAACGTGAAAAAAGTCAATATAACCATATTTGAGGATTTTAACTTCAAATCACAAAGCGAGGTTTTGTATTATTTAGATCCAAGAAAAGACATATGACAATGTTGCTTCCAATATAAATGATAAAAAACAATGTGTTTTCATTAGAATTAACTAAAATGTTCTTGATTTTTCGTTTATATTACCAAGGGAAGATGTACACGTAAAACCGTTCTAATCCGGCTGAAACGTCGATATATGCAATAAAAACCGAACTTCTCCCCTTTTCAATATCTTACTCAGTATTTTAACGAGAAACAAATAGATGATTGAAAATGAAGTATTTAAGGTTATTATCTAATCAATTATGTGTTTGCATCATTTTTATCGTATATATATGAATTATTACCCATAGACTGTAAATTCACAAAAACGTGGAAAACGCCAAAATATTGCCTAATTCGATGATATTTTGTTGAAGTCACATAAAGGAAAAGGGGATAATAAACGTCAAAAGATTGCTAAATTCGATGATTTTTCGTACGAAACGAAATGCAAGAAAACTTGCTTGAAATGCAATATTATGCGAAATTCGGAGATTTGAAAGCCAAATCACATATCGTGATACTACATGAAATAGTATCGAAATATTGGTAAAAATGAATATATATACGTAATATCAAACTACATGAAAAACGTGAAAAAAGTCAATATTTAACCATATTTGAGGATTTTAACTTCAAATCATAGAGCGAGGTTTCGTATTTTTTAGATCCAAGAAAAGACATATGACAATGTTGCTTCCAATACAAATGATAAAAAACAATGTGTTTTCATTAGAAATAATTAAAATGTTCCTGATTTTTCGTTTATATTACCAAGGGAAGATGTACACGTAAAACCGTTCTAATCCGGCTGAAACGTCGATATATTCAATAAAAACCGAACTTCTCCCCTTTTCAATATCTTACTCAGTAGTTTAACGAGAAACAAATAGATGATTGAAAATGAAGTATTTAAGGTTATTATCTAATCAATTATGTGTTTGCATCATTTTTATCGTATATATATGAATTAATACCCATAGACTGAAAATTCACAAAAACGTGGAAAAACGGCAAAATATTGCCTAATTCGATGATATTTTGTTTAACTCACATAAAGGAAAAGGGGATGATAAACGTCAAAATATTGCTAAATTCGATGATTTTTCGTACGAAACAAAATGCAAGAAAACTTCCTTAAAATGCAATATTATGCGAAATTCTGAGATTTGAAGGCGAAATCACATATCGTGATACTACATGAAATAGAATCGAAATATTGGTAAAAATGAATATATTTACGTAGTATCAAACTACATGAAAAACGTGAAAAAAGTCACTATTTTACCATATTTGAGGATTTTACCTTCAAATCATAGAGCGAGGTTTCATATTATTTAGATCCAAGAAAAGACATATGACAATGTTGTTTCCAATACAAATGATAAAAAAACAATGTGTTTTCATTAGAATTACCTAAAATGTTCCTGATTTTTCGTTTATATTACCAAGGGAAGATGTACACGTAAAACCGTTCTAATCCGGCTGAAACGTCGATATATGCAATAAAAACCGAACTTCTCCCCTTTTCAATATCTTACTCAGTATTTTAACGAGAAACAAATAGATGATTGAAAATGAAGTATTTAAGGTTATTATCTAATCAATTATGTGTTTGCATCATTTTTATCGTATATATATGAATTATTACCCATAGACTGTAAATTCACAAAAACGTGGAAAACGGCAAAATATTGCCTAATTCGATGATATTTTGTTGAAGTCACATAAAGGAAAAGGGGATAATAAACGTCAAAAGATTGCTAAATTCGATGATTTTTCGTACGAAACGAAATGCAAGAAAATTTGCTTGAAATGCAATATTATGCGAAATTCTGAGATTTGAAAGCCAAATCACATATCGTGATACTACATGAAATAGTATCGAAATATTGGTAAAAATGAATATATTTACGTAATATCAAACTACATGAAAAACGTGAAAAAAGTCAATATTTAACCATATTTGAGGATTTTATCTTCAAATCATAGAGCGAGGTTTCGTATTATTTAGATCCAAGAAAAGACATATGACAATGTTGCTTCCAATACAAATGATAAAAAACAATGTGTTTTCATTAGAATTAATTAAAATGTTCCTGATTTTTCGTTTATATTACCAAGGGAAGATGTACACGTAAAACCGTTCTAATCCGGCTGAAACGTCGATATATGCAATAAAAACCGAACTTCTCCCCTTTTCAATATCTTACTCAGTATTTTAACGAGAAACAAATAGATGATTGAAAATGAAGTATTTAAGGTTATTATCTAATCAATTATGTGTTTGCATCATTTTTATCGTATATATATGAATTATAACCCATAGACTGTAAATTCACAAAAACGTGGAAAACGGCAAAATATTGCCTAATTCGATGATATTTTGTTTAAGTCACATAAAGGAAAAGGGGATATTAAACGTCAAAAGATTGCTAAATTCGATGATTTTTCGTACGAAACGAAATGCAAGAAAACTTGCTTGAAATGCAATATTATGCGAAATTCTGAGATTTGAAGGCCAAATCACATATCGTGATACTACATGAAATAGTATCAAAATATTGGTAAAAATGAATATATTTACGTAATATCAAACTACATGAAAAACGTGAAAAAAGTCAATATAACCATATTTGAGGATTTTAACTTCAAATCACAAAGCGAGGTTTTGTATTATTTAGATCCAAGAAAAGACATATGACAATGTTGCTTCCAATATAAATGATAAAAAACAATGTGTTTTCATTAGAATTAACTAAAATGTTCTTGATTTTTCGTTTATATTACCAAGGGAAGATGTACACGTAAAACCGTTCTAATCCGGCTGAAACGTCGATATATGCAATAAAAACCGAACTTCTCCCCTTTTCAATATCTTACTCAGTATTTTAACGAGAAACAAATAGATGAATGAAAATGAAGTATTTATAGTTATTACCTAATCAATTAAGTGTTTGAATAATTTATATCGTATATATATGAATTAATACCCATAGACTGAAAATTCACAAAAACGTGGAAAAACGGCAAAATATTGCCTAATTCGATGATATTTTGTTTAAATCACATAAAGGAAAAGGGGATGATAAACGTCAAAATATTGCTAAATTCGATGATTTTTCGTACGAAACAAAATGCAAGAAAACTTCCTTAAAATGCAATATTATACGAAATTCTGAGATTTGAAGGCCAAATCACATATCGTGATACTACATGAAATATAATCGAAATATTGGTAAAAATGAATATATTTACGTAGTATCAAACTACATGAAAAACATGAAAAAAGTCAATATTTAACCATATTTGAGGATTTTAACTTCAAATCATAGAGCGAGGTTTCGTATTATTTAGATCCAAAAAGAGACATATGACAATGTTGTTTCCAATACAAATGATAAAAATCAATGTGTTTTCATTAGTATTAACTAAAATGTTCCTGATTTTCCGTTTATATTACCGATGGAAGATGTACACGAAAATCGCTCTATTCCGGCTGAAACGTCGATATATGCAATAAAAACCGAACTTCTCCCCTTTTCAATATATTACTCAGTATTTTACCGAGAAACAAATAGATGAATGAAAATGAAGTATTTATAGTTATTATCTAATCAATTATGTGTTTGCATCATTTTTATCGTATATATATGAATTAATACCCTTAGATGAACATTCACAAAAACGTGGAAAAACGGCAAAATATTGCCTAATTCTATAATATTTTGTTTAAGTCACATAAAGGAAAAGGGGATGATAAACGTCAAAATATTGCTAAATTCGAAGATTTTTCGTACGCAACAAAATGCAAGAAAACTTGCTTAAAATGCTATATTATGCGAAATTCTGAGATTTGAAGGCCAAATCATATATCGTGATACTACATGAAATAGTATCGAAATATTGGTAAAAATGAATATATTTACGTAATATCAAACTACATGAAAAACGTGAAAAAAGTCAATATTTAACCATATTTGAGGATTTTAACTTCAAATCATAGAGCGAGGTTTCGTATTATTTAGATCCAAGAAAAGACATATGACAATGTTGTTTCCAATACAAATGATAAAAATCAATGTGTTTTCATTAGTATTAACTAAAATGTTCCTGATTTTCCGTTTGTATTACCGATGGAAGATGTACACGAAAATCGCTCTATTCCGTCTGAAACGTCGATATATGCAATAAAAACAGGACTTCTCCCCTTTTCAATATCTTACTCAGTATTTTAACGAGAAACAAATAGATGATTGAAAATGAAGTATTTAAGGTTATTATCTAATCAATTATGTGTTTGCATCATTTTTATCGTATATATATGAATTAATACCCATAGACTGAAAATTCACAAAAACGTGGAAAAACGGCAAAATATTGCCTAATTCGATGATATTTTGTTTAACTCACATAAAGGAAAAGGGGATGATAAACGTCAAAATATTGCTAAATTCGATGATTTTTCGTACGAAACAAAATGCAAGAAAACTTCCTTAAAATGCAATATTATGCGAAATTCTGAGATTTGAAGGCGAAATCACATATCGTGATACTACATGAAATAGAATCGAAATATTGGTAAAAATGAATATATTTACGTAGTATCAAACTACATGAAAAACGTGAAAAAAGTCACTATTTTACCATATTTGAGGATTTTACCTTCAAATCATAGAGCGAGGTTTCGTATTATTTAGATCCAAGAAAAGACATATGACAATGTTGTTTCCAATACAAATGATAAAAAAACAATGTGTTTTCATTAGAATTAACTAAAATGTTCCTGATTTTTCGTTTATATTACCAAGGGAAGATGTACACGTAAAACCGTTCTAATCCGGCTGAAACGTCGATATATGCAATAAAAACCGAACTTCTCCCCTTTTCAATATCTTACTCAGTATTTTAACGAGAAACAAATAGATGATTGAAAATGAAGTATTTAAGGTTATTATCTAATCAATTATGTGTTTGCATCATTTTTATCGTATATATATGAATTATTACCCATAGACTGTAAATTCACAAAAACGTGGAAAACGGCAAAATATTGCCTAATTCGATATTTTGTTTAAGTCACATAAAGGAAAAGGGGATAATAAACGTCAAAAGATTGCTAAATTCGATGATTTTTCGTACGAAACGAAATGCAAGAAAACTTGCTTGAAATGCAATATTATGCGAAATTCTGAGATTTGAAGGCCAAATCACATATCGTGATACTACATGAAATAGTATCGAAATATTGGTAAAAATGAATATATTTACGTAATATCAAACTACATGAAAAACGTGAAAAAAGTCAATATTTAACCATATTTGAGGATTTTAACTTCAAATCATAGAGCGAGGTTTCGTATTATTTAGATCCAAGAAAAGACATATGACAATGTTGCTTCCAATATAAATGATAAAAAACAATGTGTTTTCATTAGTATTAACTAAAATGTTCCTGATTTTCCGTTTATATTACCGATGGAAGATGTACACGAAAATCGCTCTATTCCGGCTGAAACGTCGATATATGCAATAAAAACCGAACTTCTCCCCTTTTCAATATCTTACTCAGTATTTTAACGAGAAACAAATAGATGAATGAAAATGAAGTATTTATAGTTATTATCTAATCAATTATGTGTTTGCATCATTTTTATCGTATATATATGAATTATTACCCATAGACTGAAAATTCACAAAAACGTGGAAAAACGGCAAAATATTGCCTAATTCGATGATATTTTGTTTAAATCACATAAAGGAAAAGGGGATGATAAACGTCAAAATATTGCTAAATTCGATGATTTTTCGTACGAAACGAAATGCAAGAAAACTTGCTTAAAATGCAATATTATGCGAAATTCTGAGATTTGAAGGCCAAATCATATATCGTGATACTATATGAAATAGTATCGAAATATTGGTAAAAATGAATATATTTACGTAGTATCAAACTACATGAAAAACGTGAAAAAAGTCACTATTTTACCATATTTGAACATTTTACCTTCAAATCATAGAGCGAGGTTTCGTATTATTTAGATCCAAGAAAAGACATATGACAATGTTGTTTCCAATAAATAATGATAAAAATCAATGTGTTTTCATTAGTATTAACTAAAATGTTCCTGATTTTCCGTTTATATTACCGATGGAAGATGTACACGAAAATCGCTCTATTCCGGCTGAAACGTCGATATATGCAATAAAAACCGAACTTCTCCCCTTTTCAATATATTACTCAGTATTTTACCGAGAAACAAATAGATGAATGAAAATGAAGTATTTATAGTTATTATCTAATCAATTATGTGTTTGCATCATTTTTATCGTATATATATGAATTAATACCCTTAGATGAACATTCACAAAAACGTGGAAAAACGGCAAAATATTGCCTAATTCTATAATATTTTGTTTAAGTCACATAAAGGAAAAGGGGATGATAAACGTCAAAATATTGCTAAATTCGAAGATTTTTCGTACGCAACAAAATGCAAGAAAACTTGCTTAAAATGCTATATTATGCGAAATTCTGAGATTTGAAGGCCAAATCATATATCGTGATACTACATGAAATAGTATCGAAATATTGGTAAAAATGAATATATTTACGTAATATCAAACTACATGAAAAACGTGAAAAAAGTCAATATTTAACCATATTTGAGGATTTTAACTTCAAATCATAGAGCGAGGTTTCGTATTATTTAGATCCAAGAAAAGACATATGACAATGTTGTTTCCAATACAAATGATAAAAATCAATGTGTTTTCATTAGTATTAACTAAAATGTTCCTGATTTTCCGTTTGTATTACCGATAGAAGATGTACACGAAAATCGCTCTATTCCGTCTGAAACGTCGATATATGCAATAAAAACAGGACTTCTCCCCTTTTCAATATCTTACTCAGTATTTTAACGAGAAACAAATAGATGATTGAAAATGAAGTATTTAAGGTTATTATCTAATCAATTATGTGTTTGCATCATTTTTATCGTATATATATGAATTAATACCCATAGACTGAAAATTCACAAAAACGTGGAAAAACGGCAAAATATTGCCTAATTCGATGATATTTTGTTTAACTCACATAAAGGAAAAGGGGATGATAAACGTCAAAATATTGCTAAATTCGATGATTTTTCGTACGAAACAAAATGCAAGAAAACTTCCTTAAAATGCAATATTATGCGAAATTCTGAGATTTGAAGGCGAAATCACATATCGTGATACTACATGAAATAGAATCGAAATATTGGTAAAAATGAATATATTTACGTAGTATCAAACTACATGAAAAACGTGAAAAAAGTCACTATTTTACCATATTTGAGGATTTTACCTTCAAATCATAGAGCGAGGTTTCGTATTATTTAGATCCAAGAAAAGACATATGACAATGTTGTTTCCAATACAAATGATAAAAAAACAATGTGTTTTCATTAGAATTAACTAAAATGTTCCTGATTTTTCGTTTATATTACCAAGGGAAGATGTACACGTAAAACCGTTCTAATCCGGCTGAAACGTCGATATATGCAATAAAAACCGAACTTCTCCCCTTTTCAATATCTTACTCAGTATTTTAACGAGAAACAAATAGATGATTGAAAATGAAGTATTTAAGGTTATTATCTAATCAATTATGTGTTTGCATCATTTTTATCGTATATATATGAATTATTACCCATAGACTGTAAATTCACAAAAACGTGGAAAACGGCAAAATATTGCCTAATTCGATATTTTGTTTAAGTCACATAAAGGAAAAGGGGATAATAAACGTCAAAAGATTGCTAAATTCGATGATTTTTCGTACGAAACGAAATGCAAGAAAACTTGCTTGAAATGCAATATTATGCGAAATTCTGAGATTTGAAGGCCAAATCACATATCGTGATACTACATGAAATAGTATCGAAATATTGGTAAAAATGAATATATTTACGTAATATCAAACTACATGAAAAACGTGAAAAAAGTCAATATTTAACCATATTTGAGGATTTTAACTTCAAATCATAGAGCGAGGTTTCGTATTATTTAGATCCAAGAAAAGACATATGACAATGTTGCTTCCAATATAAATGATAAAAAACAATGTGTTTTCATTAGTATTAACTAAAATGTTCCTGATTTTCCGTTTATATTACCGATGGAAGATGTACACGAAAATCGCTCTATTCCGGCTGAAACGTCGATATATGCAATAAAAACCGAACTTCTCCCCTTTTCAATATCTTACTCAGTATTTTAACGAGAAACAAATAGATGATTGAAAATGAAGTACTTAAGGTTATTATCTAATCAATTATGTGTAAGCATCATTTTTATCGTATATATATTAATTAATACCCATAGACTGAAAATTCACAAAAACGTGGAAAAACGGCAAAATATTGCCTAATTCGATGATATTTTGTTTAACTCACATAAAGGAAAAGGGGATGATAAACGTCAAAATATTGCTAAATTCGATGATTTTTCGTACGAAACGAAATGCAAGAAAACTTGCTTAAAATGCAATATTATGCGAAATTCTGAGATTTGAAGGCCAAATCATATATCGTGATACTATATGAAATAGTATCGAAATATTGGTAAAAATGAATATATTTACGTAGTATCAAACTACATGAAAAACGTGAAAAAAGTCACTATTTTACCATATTTGAACATTTTACCTTCAAATCATAGAGCGAGGTTTCGTATTATTTAGATCCAAGAAAAGACATATGACAATGTTGTTTCCAATACAAATGATAAAAATCAATGTGTTTTCATTAGTATTAACTAAAATGTTCCTGATTTTCCGTTTGTATTACCGATGGAAGATGTACACGAAAATCGCTCTATTCCGGCTGAAACGTCGATATATGCAATAAAAACAGAACTTCTCCCTTTTTCAATATCTTGCTCAGTATTTTAACGAGAAACAAATAGATGATTGAAAATGAAGTACTTAAGGTTATTATCTAATCAATTATGTGTAAGCATCATTTTTATCGTATATATATTAATTAATACCCATAGACTGAAAATTCACAAAAACGTGGAAAAACGGCAAAATATTGCCTAATTCGATGATATTTTGTTTAACTCACATAAAGGAAAAGGGGATGATAAACGTCAAAATATTGCTAAATTCGATGATTTTTCGTACGAAACAAAATGCAAGAAAACTTCCTTAAAATGCAATATTATGCGAAATTCTGAGATTTGAAGGCGAAATCACATATCGTGATACTACATGAAATAGAATCGAAATATTGGTAAAAATGAATATATTTACGTAGTATCAAACTACATGAAAAACGTGAAAAAAGTCACTATTTTACCATATTTGAGGATTTTACCTTCAAATCATAGAGCGAGGTTTCGTATTATTTAGATCCAAGAAAAGACATATGACAATGTTGTTTCCAATACAAATGATAAAAAAACAATGTGTTTTCATTAGAATTACCTAAAATGTTCCTGATTTTTCGTTTATATTACCAAGGGAAGATGTACACGTAAAACCGTTCTAATCCGGCTGAAACGTCGATATATGCAATAAAAACCGAACTTCTCCCCTTTTCAATATCTTACTCAGTATTTTAACGAGAAACAAATAGATGATTGAAAATGAAGTATTTAAGGTTATTATCTAATCAATTATGTGTTTGCATCATTTTTATCGTATATATATGAATTAATACCCATAGACTGAAAATTCACAAAAACGTGGAAAAACGGCAAAATATTGCCTAATTCGATGATATTTTGTTTAACTCACATAAAGGAAAAGGGGATGATAAACGTCAAAATATTGCTAAATTCGATGATTTTTCATACGAAACAAAATGCAAGAAAACTTCCTTAAAATGCAATATTATGCGAAATTCTGAGATTTGAAGGCGAAATCACATATCGTGATACTACATGAAATAGAATCGAAATATTGGTAAAAATGAATATATTTACGTAGTATCAAACTACATGAAAAACGTGAAAAAGTCACTATTTTACCATATTTGAGGATTTTACCTTCAAATCATAGAGCGAGGTTTCGTATTATTTAGATCCAAGAAAAGACATATGACAATGTTGTTTCCAATACAAATGATAAAAAAACACCGTGTTTTCATTAGAATTAACTAAAATGTTCCTTATTTTTCGTTTATATTACCGATGGAAGATGTACACGTAAAACCGTTCTAATCCGGCTGAAACGTCGATATATGCAATAAAAACCGAACTTCTCCCCTTTTCAATATCTTACTCAGTATTTTAACGAGAAACAAATAGATGATTGAAAATGAAGTATTTAAGGTTATTATCTAATCAATTATGTGTTTGCATCATTTTTATCGTATATATATGAATTATTACCCATAGACTGTAAATTCGCAAAAACGTGGAAAACGGCAAAATATTGCCTAATTCGATGATATTTTGTTTAAGTCACATAAAGGAAAAGGGGATAATAAACGTCAAAAGAATGCTAAATTCGATGATTTTTCGTACGAAACGAAATGCAAGAAAACTTCCTTAAAATGCAATATTATGCGAAATTCTGAGATTTGAAGGCCAAATCACATATCGTGATACTACATGAAATAGTATCGAAATATCGGTAAAAATGAATATATTTACGTAATATCAAACTACATGAAAAACGTGAAAAAAGTCAATATTTAACCATATTTGAGGATTTTAACTTCAAATCATAGAGCGAGGTTTCGTATTATTTAGATCCAAGAAAAGACATATGACAATGTTGTTTCCAATATAAATGATAAAAAACAATGTGTTTTCATTAGAATTAACTAAAATGTTCCTGATTTTTCGTTTATATTTCCAAGGGAAGATGTACACGTAAAACCGTTCTAATCCGGCTGAAACGTCGATATATGCAATAAA
>NC_091170.1:47059677-47194043 GCF_040958095.1 Procambarus clarkii | reverse complement strand
GACGGAGAGAGAGAGAGAGAGAGAGAGAGAGAGAGAGAGAGAGAGAGAGAGAGAGAGAGAGAGAGAGAGAGAGAGAGAGAGAGAAAGACAGAGAGAGAGAAAGACAGAGAGAGAGAGAGAGAGAGAGAGAGAGAGAGAGAGACAGAGACAGAGACAGAGACAGAGAGACAGAGAGACAGAGAGACAGAGAGACAGAGAGACAGAGAGACAGAGAGACAGAGAGACAGAGAGACAGAGAGACAGAGAGACAGAGAGAGAGAGAGAGAGAGAGAGAGAGAGAGAGAGAGAGAGAGAGAGAGAGAGAGAGAGAGACAGAGAGAGAGAGAGAGAGAGAGAGAGAGAGAGAGAGAGAGAGAGAGAGAGAGAGAGAGAGAGAGAGAGAGAGAGAGAGAGAGAGAGAGAGAGAGAGAGAGAGAATGTTATACTCAAATTCTGTCAGTTGAAATGTAACCAATCACAGGCAAGTAGACCTCGGACGTCATGCCAGACAGAGGAGCATCAAGCCATGCTCCCAGCAGCCTCAGTTCTCTCTCAGACACAGAGTAAGGTGGACCTCGGTTGGCCAGATATATACCTTGTTGTCTCGGTCAATAAATATATACAAAAGCGACAATGTGTTTACATTCAACCCGAACTAGGCAAACGAATACTGGTAGCAGCAGTGGGATCCAGAATTTTTTTTCTGGAAACTAAAATTCAAGTACCCAGCATCGCCGTGTGTTTCATAGTACCGCCGCCACCACCGCCATCAGCCGCCTCCACAAGCCGCCATCCTGCCACCCACGCATCAAATATTGTGCCAGACCGGGGTCCTGCCATCAACCACTACTCCAGGCCAACGTTTCAGAAGTAAGGGTCAATATTTTCCTGTGAGAACGCGCACTCATCAGTGAGGAGGAAGGAAGCTTCCCGCGCCAGCCATTTTTGAATCTCCCGCCACCACGTGGGAATCTACACGCACCACCACCACCGCCACCCAAGCTGACAGCATCTAAGCTTTGTGAGTGTTCAAGCTACTGCAATCGTGGTCAATCATCGTCGCAACTATCAACTGATCATTGTATGTGCTGTATTGTTCCTTGAGAATATTTGGTGGACTGCAATTGTTTGACTAGTGTCGCCTCCCCAAGCTCACACACCTCGCCTCCCTCTCAAGCTCACACCTCGCCACCAGCCCCTGCTACATCGTTTTGTGTGAACTTCTCCTAGAAAATTGTGTTCTCAATATCGTCGCAATATCGTCGTCTCCGAATTTATCTTCGCGCTTCCAAGATCAACAGTGTGGGGTCCCTGATTCTCGCGCCACCACCGCCAGGAGCGCTGCCATCGCACCAGTTTGTAAACACGCCTCACATGTGCCTCTTCAGATCTTCACGACGCTCCTCCTACTTTGGCTACTGGTGATCCTCATGAATTACAACCCTGAGATAAGTAATTGCTAGTTGAGAACAACGTGCCAAGTGCTAAAAAGTGACTTATGTAATAATACCCATAATATCCTGTGTATTAACCATTCAGTGACTTGTTAAATATTGGAGCTGGTTCAGTACTCCATTCCCCACAGTTTTCTTGTGTGATTTCAACATTCCTGCTTCTTACAGTAATTTCATTGAATTTTAATTGTTCTCCTAGAGTGTTATTGGTAAATTCAAATTCCAGTGAAGTAAGAAATCCTTGTTTTAGTAGCAGTTAAGGATTTGTGCAATATAATTTTTTTTCAATTCCTCCAGGCCTAAAATTGAAATTTATTCCTTCAACATTGCATATTATAATTTTTACCATAGTAGTTTGTGACGATAATCTCCTTCAAGAGATTGAGCCTGCTCTTCCCCCCAAAAGACGTCGATATAAACATCTATATAAAACAAGTATAGAAGAAAAATCCAACAACGACAACACCAGCAAGGTTTGCCAGAGCGCAAAACGTATGCAGCCAGGAACACCTGCTCCACCTCAAACCGCCAAACTACCTGTCTTGTCGCCGGGTCATCGCTGATTGGCTACGGGTCTAGCTGCAACTGCACTCCACCCACCATACTACTTGATGTCTGGGGCCGCCACGACCTCAGTCTTCAGAATATCCCGTGCTTTCGACAGGTTAACATGTCTCGTTGGTAGACTAAAGCCCCAGGCTTACGTGTACTAAGAGAAGTGATAGCTTGAAGCCAATATTCCGGCACCTACTTACTTGTTTCACACTTGTTATTTGTTCATTTGTCTTAACGTAACTTTTCATTTTACCATTTAATTATTCTTATTATTTTGATTGCTTTTATTATACGAATTTGTGTGTCCATTTTATTTACGTTTTGCTTTCTTTAACGTAATTAAACTTTCATTGTTAAAATTTACTTGTGTTTTGTGTGTCTTCTCCTTACCTTACCACAGACGAAGTTCCAGATTTTCTATTTTTTTTTCTATATGTGACGAGGCCATACCCCTAGCTTTTGAACAGCCGAACACCAACGCGTTACCGTCACAAGTTATATACATTCCTGTGTCCAGTTGATGTGCTACATCCATATTTCTTGCATTGCCACTTGTTGTGTTGAATCTTTTTAATGAAATTTTGCAATTGCATTTTACAGTTTTTATTCTCAATTGCTGTGCTTAGTCTGGTTTAATTAATTTACATACATCTAATTCCAGTCATTTTTTAATGAAAGATTGCTAAATTTAGTTTACAATTGCTTGTTCTTAATTATTTTCTTGCCTAGCCCAATTTAATAATTTTATTTCTGCCATTTTTTTACTTTAGCCAAGTTGATATTTTTTTGAGTGTTTATTTTTGTGTATACTATTTCTGATGCCAGGTGCACTTAATTATAATCTGCGTTCAAATATTACTTCCACGGCTGTGACAATGCCTACCACTGTTGAAACCCCTTCAGAATCAACGGGAACAGTTGCTCGTCCCTATGGCCAGAGATCAGCTCAGGAAATGGCTATTCCTCTTTTTGCTGGGGAATCACGCTTATTAGAATCATGGTTTAGTAAGTAAGTAAGTAAGTAATTATCAAAAGAAGGCACCAAACCGGGAAGGCTATGTAGCACCATCAAATACGCAAAATAATCAGAGGGCGCTAAATATCACCAAGGATGCCAATACGAGAACAAAAACGCATAAGGCGAACGATATCAAAAGTATCCGAGTCACCAAGAATTCTATCGAGGGACAGGTGACCGCGAGGGGCGGTCGGAAAGCAAGACACACGCTCGTCCTGGAAGTCAGGACATTCAAGAAGGACATGCACGACCGTAAGAGGGACAATGCAACTAGGACAATAAGGAGCAGTGTGGCGCTCCATCAAGTGACCATGGGTTAAGCGAGTATGGCCAATACGCAACCTCGCCAGAGCTGTTTCCCACCGCCGGTTACGGTGGAAGGAGGACGGCCACGAGGAAACACAACATTTAAGAGTACGTAGCTTGTTACCAGTAACAGACAACCAAGAAGCCTGCCAACGGGTAAGGACTGAGGAATGGATAACTGGGTAAAAGTTGGAATACGGAATGCCTTTACGAGAGATGGGACAAGAGCGGACAGCTTCCTTAGCGGCAGCATCCGCACGCTCATTTAAAGACACACCAATGTGGCTGGGAACCCAACAAAACTCAACCGACTTAAATTTACTGTGAACAAGAAACAGCCAATGCTGGATCTCGACAACTACTGGATGAACCGGATTAAAGGACCCGAGAGCCATGAGGGCACTACGAGAGTCAACAACAACCACAAAGGAAGACTGACAACGAGAAAGCAGGAGACGAAGAGCATAGAGAATAGCATAAAGTTCTGCTGTAAAGATGCTAGTCTCCGGAGGCAAGCGACACATATAAGTGCGATCAGGAAAAACAACAGAGTAGCCAACACCGTCCGCTGACTTAGACCCATCGGTGAAGACAGAAACGGAGCGGGAGTGAGAAGAAAAGTGCTCGAGGAAAAGTCGTTTTAGAACCGTAGGAGGGGTAAAAGCTTTCGTGATACGGGTCAAGGAAGTACAAAACCGCGGAAGAGGAACCCTCCACGGGGGCAAAGAAGGAACAACACGAGGAGAAACATCAGAAATACGAACGGAGAGAGAATCCTGTAGGCGAGATAACCGGACAGAAAGAGGGAGGTGGTGAAGAGGAACAGGAACCGCAGGAGGGGTAAAAGTTAGAGCACGACAGAGGCGAGAGGAAGGATGTTGCAAGGACCGCGCAAGATAGCGAAGACAGTAGCGATCACGGCGGTCCTGGAGAGACAGGAAGCCAGTGTCAACATACAAGCTAAGGATGTGAGTCGAACGAAAGGCACCAGAACTGAGGCGCAACCCAGTATGGTGCAAAGCATCAAGACGGCGAAGAGTAGAAGGAGAAGTAAGTAAGTAATTATCAAAAGAAGGCACCAAACCGGGAAGGCTATGTAGCACCATCAAATACGCAAAATAATCAGAGGGCGCTAAATATCACCAAGGATGCCAATACGAGAACAAAAACGCATAAGGCGAACGATATCAAAAGTATCCGAGTCACCAAGAATTCTATCGAGGGACAGGTGACCGCGAGGGGCGGTCGGAAAGCAAGACACACGCTCGTCCTGGAAGTCAGGACATTCAAGAAGGACATGCACGACCGGAAGAGGGACAATGCAACTAGGACAATAAGGAGCAGGGCGGCGCTCCATCAAGTGACCATGGGTTAAGCGAGTATGGCCAATACGCAACCTCGCTAGAGCTGTTTCCCACCGCCGGTTACGGTGGAAGGAGGACGGCCACGAGGAAACACAACATTTAAGAGTACGTAGCTTGTTACCAGTAACAGACAACCAAGAAGCCTGCCAACGGGTAAGGACTGAGGAATGGATAACCGGGTAAAAGTCGGAATACGGAATGCCTTTACGAGAGATGGGACAAGAGCGGACAGCTTCCTTAGCGGCAGCATCCGCACGCTCATTTAAAGACACGCCAATATGGCTGGGAACCCAACAAAACTCAACCGACTTAAATTTACTGTGAACGAGAAACAGCCAATGCTGGATCTCGACAACTACCGGATGAACTGGATTAAAGCACCCGAGAGCCATGAGGGCACTACGAGAGTCAACAACAACCACAAAGGAAGACTGACAACGAGAAAGCAGGAGACGAAGAGCATAGAGAATAGCATAAAGTTCCGCTGTAAAGATGCTAGTCTCCGGAGGCAAGCGACACATATAAGTGCGATCAGGAAAAACAACAGAGTAGCCAACACCGTCCGCTGACTTAGACCCATCGGTGAAGACAGAAACGGAGCGGGAGTGAGAAGAAAAGTGCTCGAGGAAAAGGCGTTTTAGAACTGTAGGAGGGGTAAAAGCTTTAGTGATACGAGTCAAGGTTGTACAAAACCGTGGAAGAGGGACCCTCCACGGGGGCAAAGAAGGAACAACACGAGGAGAAACATCAGAAATACGAACGGAAAGAGAATCCTGCAGGCGAGATAACCGGACAGAAAGAGGGAGGTGGTGAAGAGGAACAGGAACCGCAGGAGGGGTAAAAGTTAAAGCACGACAGAGACGAGAGGAAGGATGTTGCAAGGACCGCGCAAGATAGCGAAGACAGTAGCGATCACGGCGGTCCTGGAGAGACAGGAAGCCAGTGTCAACATACAAGCTAAGGACGGGAGTCGAACGAAAGGCACCAGAACTGAGGCGCAACCCAGTATGGTGCAAAGCATCAAGACGGCGAAGAGTAGAAGGAGAAGCAGACGAGTAAGCAGGGCAACCATAATCGAGCTTAGACAGGACGAGAGAGGAATGTAAAGCAAGGAGAGTGCGCCTATCTGCCCCCCAAGAAGTATGGGACAAGACCCGAAGGAGGGTAAGGGCCTTAGAGCACTCAACACGGAGGTAAGAGATATGGGGAGACCAAGACAAACGAGTGTCAAGGAATAACCCCAAAAGCTTCGCGGAATCTTTGTATTCAAGGGGATGACCATAAAGTGACAAAGAGGGACGAAGAACAACCCGTTTCCGCGTAAAAGTCATGGCACAAGTCTTAGAAGTAGAGAACTTGAAGCCATGACCTGTGGCCCAAGACGACACGGCATCAATTGCAAGTTGAAGCCGGCGTTGAAGGAGAGGCGAATCATCACCCTGACAACAAAGGGTAAGATCATCGACATAGAGAGCGGAGAAGACACCAGAAGGAAGAGAGGAAAGAAGACCATTGAGGGCAACAAGAAAAAGAGTAGTGCTCAGAACACTACCCTGGGGCACACCTTCGTATTGCTGAAAAGAGGCAGAGAGAGCGGTACCAAGGCGCACCCGAAAGGAACGACGAGAGAGGAAGCTGCGGAGAAAGAGAGGGAGATGACCACGAAGGCCAAAAGAATGAAGTTGAGATAGGATATGATAACGCCATGTGGTGTCGTAAGCCTTTTCTAGGTCAAAAAGGACGGCAACAACGGAGGTCTTCGCAGCAAAAGCAGTACGAATATAGACCTCCACGTTCACCAGGACATCTGTCGTGCTGCGGCACTTGCGGAAACCAAATTGAGAAGGGGAGAGGAGGTGATGGTGTTCCAGGAACCACATCAGACGAACGTTAACCATACGTTCAAAGAGTTTGCAGACACAACTTGTGAGAGCAATAGGGCGAAAGTCCTTAGGGGAAGTACCCAGAGACCCCGGTTTGCGAACAGGGAGGACAACGGCATCGAGCCAGTCCTCAGGGACTGACGACGACTCCCAGATCTGATTATACAGACTCAGTAAATACTGAGACGTGCTCGGAGGGAGATGGCGAAGCATCTCATAATGAATACCATCGGAGCCCGCCGCCGTAGAACCGCAGAGGGCCAGGGCAGAACGAAGTTCAGAGAGAGAGAAGGGATCATTATAGGGAAGCTGAAGATGAGTGCAGAAATCTAAAGGACGAGACTCAAGGACAGGTTTACGAAGAAGGAAAGATTGGGGAAGATGAAGACCAGAGCTAACAGAAGAAAAGTGGGAACCCAGTTCGGAAGCGACCTGCAACGGGTCCGCCACAAGAGTATCATGGAGGTGAAGGACCGGTGAAACATCGGGAACGAACTTACCCGCTATCTTGCGGATACGCTTCCAGATCTGGGCCAGAGGGGTCTCGGACGTAATTGGTGAGACATAAGATGCCCAACATTCACGTTTAGCCGTACGGATGGCCCTACGGGCCACCGCACTCGCTTTCCGAAAGAAAAGAAAAGAATCGGTCGTCTGCCTACGGCGGTGCCTCTTCCAGGCTGCACGCTTACAGCGGGCAGCCCGAGCACAGTCCGCATTCCACCAGGGAACGCACTTCCGTGGACCCCGAGAGGAAGAGCGAGGAATAGAGCGGAGGGCAGCGTTGAAGACAGTGTCATGAAAAAGGAGGAGAGCGCGAGAGAGAGGCAGAAGGGAGAGGTCAGGGAGAGCAGCACTGAGGGTAAATAGGGTCCAGTCTGCCTTAGCAAACTGCCACCTAGGGAAAGAGAGGGAAGGGCGAAAAGAGAAAAAGGAAACAAGGATGGGGAAATGATCACTTCCATGGAGGTCATCAAGAACCTGCCACGTGAAATCTAAGTAAAGAGAAGAAGAGCAGAGAGAAAGATCAAGACAAGAAAGGGTGCGAGTCCGAGAGTCCAAATGAGTGGGCTCACCAGAATTCAGAAGAGACAGGGAAGAAGAGAGGAGAAACGGCTCAAGGAGGCGACCCCGGGTATTCGTCAGAACGTCACCCCAAAGAGAATGACGACAATTGAAGTCACCCAGCAGGAGCACAGGCTCCGGCAAGGAGTCCAGGAGGTGTTTCAAATCAGGAAGAGAGAGCGGGACACTCGGGGGGAGATAAATGGAACAAACTGTGTACCATTTCCCCACAAAGATACGAGCAGCAGAACAATGGAGAGGCGAAGGAAAAAGTAAAGGAACAAAGGGAACATCAGCCCGAATCAAAAGAGCAGAAGAATTAGAAGCCCCAGCAATGGCTGGGGGGGGGGGAGAGAAAGGAATAGCCACGAAAACGACCAGGACGAGCACCAAGCATTGGCTCCTGGAGACAGACACAAAGGGGCGAAAACCGCGAAATCAGAAGTTGGAGTTCGAGGAAATTGGCGTAATAACCTCGAACGTTCCATTGAAGAATGGACAACGACGAGAAGAGAAAGGACAAAAACAGAGAACAAGGAAGAAACAAAGGCGAAAGAGCAACAGAGCACGTTAAAGAATATCAGGGTCGGGATCAGGGTCAGCAAAGTCAGGGTTAGGGGGCATGGGTAAACTGAGCAAAGACGGAGGGAAGGAAACGGGAGAACAGAGCAGAGGTGGGCGGGCAGGGTCTGGAGGAGGAGGAGGAGGAAGAGGAGGAGACAACGGAGAGGAGCCGTCAAGGACAGCAGCAGGAGGAGGGGGAGTAGAAAGAGGGGAGCGCACCCCAGCAGGAGCAGCAACCGAAAGGGAAGCAGGGGCCAAAGAAACCTCCATAGCAGGAACAGGGGGCGCAAGCACTGAAACGGGAGGGGAAGGAGCAACAGAGCCAGAAGGAGGAGCTGAGGAAGAAAGCGAAGCCTTTTTACCCGCCGGGGAAGAGGAAGGAGAGGAGCCAGGCTTACGCTTCTGACTTAAAGAGACCGGTGTCCCAGCAACTACGTACCGGGCAACGGATTCCAGTGTCTCAACAGGAGAAGCCGAACGAGAGCACACACGACGGCCGTTAGGAGAGCGATGGACATCCGCCCGCACCGACAGGCGGTGGGGAGAGCCAATAGATGGAGGAAGAGGATGGGAAGGAGGATCGGAGGGGGACGAGGAAGAAGACACAGAAGACACGACAGACCGGGTAGAAGGAAGGGGAACCCCAGACAGAGGACCAGGAGGAGGATCCTTCGGGAGAGAACCCAAAGGAACAGGGGAGGGGGCAGTGGGCGCATCAGGGTCCAAGGCCCGGAAACGGTTGTGAGTCTGAGGAAGGCGGGAAGGACGAGGAGAGGAAGAGCGCAACACGCGAGCATAAGAGATATTAGCATAAGGCGGGAGCCGGCGAACCTGGCGCCTCGCCTCAGGAAAAGATAAACGCTCCCGGTGCTTCAGGTTGAGGACGGCTGCCTCAAGCTTGTAATGGACACACGCACGGGAGAAGGTAGGATGGGCCTCACCGCAGTTGAGGCAACGAGCCTGGGAAGAAGTGCACTCCGACTTAGAGTGACCTTCGCCACCACACAAAGGACAGAGAGAGACAGTCCCGGAGCAGCGGAGGGCACCATGCCCAAACCTCCAGCACTTGTTGCAGAGCCGAGGAGAAGGAATGTACTCCTGGACAGAGCACCTGGCACCAGCAAGAATGACAGAGGGTGGAAGGGTCCTACCATCAAAGGTAATCTTCACAACCCGGAGGGGTTGACGGCGACTACCACGAGGGGGACGAGTAAACGTGTCCACCTGGAGAATAGAATGGCCCTGGGCAGCGAGGATATGGCGAATATCGTCGTGGCAGTCGCGCAGGTCCCGAACACCGGTTGCAACATGGGGCGGGAGCAAAATAGTGCCAACACTGGCATTCAACTGAGCGTTCTTCGAGACCCGAACGGGGGTCTTGCCAAGGCAGGATAAGGCAGCCAAGCGGGAAGCAGCATCCTGAGAAGGAGCAGCAACGACACGTGTACCGAGACGAGTGGGGTTGAAAGTAATGGAGGCATCCACGGAATCAATGAGATGTCGATGAAGGGAGAAATCGTCAGGAGGCGCAGAATCAAGAGGGAGGAGATCAAAATATTTGGCCCACGAAGCGGGACCAAACAAGGCTTGATAGGTAGCAGAACTGGAAGGAATCGAGCGAGGGCGGCCGTGACGAGGACGGCGGTGAGAACCCCAATAGAGAGAGGGGTTAAAAGGCGCAGTAGTTACAACTAGAGAAGGAGCCGCGCCAGGGGACGAGGTAGTCACCACTGGGGGCTTGGGGCTCGACCCAACCACAGAGGAGGGAGGGGAGCCAGGGGAAGGAGTCAGAGAGGCCAAAGGAGGAGCAAGGTCGGGGCCCAATGCAGCGGAGGCTACAGAGCCCGGTCTTCCAATACGGACCGACTCGGGGGCTTGGTCGCCCACCCCACGAGCCTGAGAAGGTAAGCCAGAAGCAGCCGAAACAGGGGTTATCATCTTGACGAAATGAAGAATTCACTCACGAATGTGCCCCCACACCCACCATGGAGCCACAATTAGAGGCAGGACACCCAACAAGAAGCTATCGCCGATCTTGTCGGGGCCTCCTAGGGGTGCGTCGTGAGTATACGCCCCACAAACGCCACCTTAAGAAACCGACAGTCCGTCGAGATCGGGTTCAGTGACGAAGTGGGGATTGACAATAAAAGGTTCCCCTCGCTCTCGACGTCGGGTACTGCAGTTCTACGGGTGCATGAGTATGCCTCCTCAAGCACCCGGGCGTCAAAATAGAAGAAGTCCATGGAAGAACCAGAACGAGCAAAAGGTCGGCAGGAAACGGCAAGCAGATAGGAGAAGAGGGGGGAGAAAAACGAAACAGAAGGAAAAGGAAAAGATGCCCAGCAAAATTGGAGAGGACGGCAGCAGGAGCACAAGGCTAGAAAAGGACAGAGGACTGTCCCAAGGAGCATCACACTCCGGCAGCCGCCCACTAAGCCCCCACACGGCGACAACGAGCTGAGCGGGGAGGGGGTTGGTTTAGTAAGGTTGAAGCGAAAACTGTTGCACGTTTTTCTAAGCCTACTGATGCCGAATACTTAGCAATTGCACGGTCAGCCGTGGACACATCCAAAGGTGATGCACGTTTTGTTGTTGATGAGAAAGCCATTGTTAGCCTCCAGTCTTGGCCCGAATTTAAGGATTTCTTTCGCCGTCGCTTTGTTAATAAAGGAGACCTTGACCCATATAGGTTAGTCAAGAAAATTGCCAATGCCACCATGCAGCCTGGTGAGTCTTTTAATGCATTTACTAGCCGTCTCGATCAGTATCTGTATGCCTTAGTTTCTGCTATGAATAATTCGACTTGGTTAGATAAAGACAATAATCTGTCCCCTGAGGCTATGGCCAAAATGATAGCATTTGGTACTTTAATGCATTTTGCCCCCGAGCATACAAAACCAATCGTGGAGCAACAAAATTTTGGTGGTAAACATGAAATTGGTGAAGTGTTTGAGGCTATTAACAATGCCGCAGATAAACTAGCTCCCCGAAGTGCTCAACTGTTGCCACCCTCTGATGCTGTAAATGTAGTTACAAGCTCTCAGCATCCTCCCACAAATTCTCAAAACTCTTGGTCGCAGAAGCGTACCCATGCTCGTAGCCCCCAGTCAAATTCGCCGCCTCATAAATTGCCGAAACGCCATAGTCCACAACCATCCACTCCCTCATGTTGGCATTGTGGTAAGAGTAACCACCTTGCAAGGTACTGTTGGTCCGCCCCTAGATCATCACCTCCTAGACAATTCTCTCGGTCCCCGCGTCAATCTAATCATTCTAGGCTACCATATTGCAAATACCATAAACAAGTTGGTCACCACACTGCGGATTGTAGAGCTAGGCAAAGGACATCTCCACCTCGTAACTCCCATGGTCAGTCTTGGCGAGGCTCACAGCGTCCAAGACATTATCAGAACTCTCGTAATTACAACTCCCAGCCCAGCTATAATGCAACTTCAAATTATAATGCTCAGTCACAGAATGCTGGAGCTCAGAATGTTCACTCCATGTCGTCGGGAAACCCCCAAGGCCATCCGCTAACTAATTCAAGCTAGCCAATCCTAGTGCCCTCCCTGTGTATTCAGTAGCTACCCAAAATAGATTTGGACACTTGACAGAGGAGGACACTGACTCTAGACCAGTTGTAGATGTTGACGGGTCCACAGTAAATTTGACACAAACAAGACGCAGATATCCCAGACAACATAAGTCAAAAGTAGTAACTTGTCCAGTCTCAAGTGATGGTCCCCTTGTCTCAGCCATTGTACATGGTAGAGTTTTAAAAGTTTTTCTTGACTCAGGTGCAAAAATTAATATTGTCAAGCCCTCAGCTCTTAGAGACATTGAGAGTAAGCACCCTACTATTTTAAAACAGTCACACATACCTTTTCTAAGTGGTATTTCAGGAAATAAAGTAAAAGTTCAGGGTGAAATTGACCTCCCACTCAAGTTCAATGATGTCACATTGTCTATAACATGTTTAGTTGTTGACATTATTCATTTTCCTGGAGACATTCTCTTAGGTCTGTACACCATGATTGATGAAAATATTGCATTGTTTCCCCATCGTTGGAACATAAGTATCAAAGACCATGTCATACCCTTGTGTAGCATGTATCGACAGGGCCACGAGTTCAACCTTCAATCAGATTACGTTAATTTTGTTGACACCCGCCTTGCAAGCGTAGGTTTGTCAGATCATTGTCGTGGTAGCATACCCGAGAAAACAGGCACTCGATTGAAGCATAGTAGTTGTGCAGTTGTTAAGGAGAATGAGTATCGGGACTTTCTGGAAGGGGACGCCCTAACGGATTCTTGTTGTCTCGCTCGCCTGGCAGCTTCCATATCTGAAGTCAGTGGTTCCACGGCTACTGACACTGTGCTACACCCTCATTCTCTCACCAGAATAAGAGTTAAGGTTCAGGGAGTGCCTGAGTTGTCGGATGTGATTGCGGAAAGTGAAACATGTAAAGTGAATGGTACATTTGTTGAAAAGAGAGAGAGAGAGTGAGAGAGTGAGAGAGTGAGAGAGTGAGAGAGTGAGAGAGTGAGAGAGTGAGAGAGTGAGAGAGTGAGAGAGTGAGAGAGTGAGAGAGAGTGAGAGAGAGAGAGAGAGAGAGAGAGAGAGAGAGAGAGAGAGAGAGAGAGAGAGAGAGAGAGAGAGAGAGAGAGAGAGAGAGAGAGAGAGAGAGAGAGAGAGAGAGAGAGAGAGAGAGAGAGAGAGAGAGAGAGAGAGAGAGAGAGAGAGTGAGTGAGTGAGTGAGTGAGTGAGTGAGTGAGTGAGTGAGTGAGTGAGTGAGTGAGTGAGTGAGTGAGTGAGTGAGTGAGTGAGTGAGTGAGTGAGTGAGTGAGTGAGTGAGTGAGTGAGTGAGTGAGTGAGTGAGTGAGTGAGTGAGTGAGTTTTACCGAGTCAATCCCAGCGAAGAAGAGGTCGACCATGAAGGTGATAACGTCCTCGAGCGAGAGACCCGGAGTGGTGAGGAGAGACTCCAAGATGTTCAACTCGCCCGAGTCCTCGGGGTTACGGGCTTCCAGGTCCTGTTTTGCCTGGCCAACCTTCTCCAAGATCACACTGGCGATATAGAATATAGCATTGTGTGATGTAAATGCTAATATTGATAGTGAAGACAGTTTCCAACACATACAATGGAAACAAAGTTAAAGAACTTTCATATTTAGCTTGATCAACCTTTTCTAATATAATTACGGTATGCAAATTTATAAAGAGGCAAACCATTGCACTTTTGACCAAATAATTAAATCAATCAATCAATCACCATGCATAAGCTGGCAATTAAAGTCACATATATATGATAAAGGTAGTTTGAACCTACCTTTAGGGCCAAAGGGCAGCGCACCTACCGGCAGGCCTTGGAAGGGAAGGCTCTCGACCAGGAGACAGAAGACAGGTATGGGAAAAGTCTAGCTCCCATTATTAATAATAGTCATACAGTTGAATACTAAGATAACTCCGAAAGACCACCTACTTTTATATAAAAAGAAGGAAAAATAAATTAATGTGAAATGACCCCAAAGAACCAGTGGCCTATGAACCTAGATAAATCAGTAGAGTATTAAGAGCATTAAATGAACTGTTATAGACTGAAGTAAGTAAATAGTTAGAAAATGAATGAATGTAAATTTGTCTAATTAAACATTGAAATATTATATACAGGCATAATAAATGAATAGCACATGTATAAGTAATAAATCATGGAAATTAATCAATTAAGAATGTGACTAAAGTATCTACGAAAAACTAGTACGGGGGCTTTGTTGTAAAGAAGACTTCACAACGTTCATTTCACAGCTCAAATGCTCGTTGACGTAATTTCGTTGCCAAGGTTATTGTTAACAACACAGGGCAATGGAAACCGCATGGAGGGGAAGATTATCTCGGCTTGTCCTCACAATCCACGCTGGAATCACAATAAAATTGTAGAAAATGCCTAGGCTAGTAAATTATTCCACTATTCATTAGAAAAGGTGGGAACATAAATACGAGGGAAACTAACGTGGTTTTTGGGGTCTTCTTGCTATATGACGACCAGCAACCTACACGTCAATTTATGTGTGCACACTAAAAAACTAACGTAGGAATTATTATACTTATTACGCTCGCCGATATTGTGTCTGCTTATTGTAGGAGTAGTTGATGGTTCCTGACGTTCGCTGATGCAGAAGGTCGGATTACGGGACAAATATAAACTCCTAGACACGAGAATTAAAAGCAGCATTGCCTGCTTGACCACCTTGTTCTCTCAGTAATGGCGTCCAAGTTGCGAGCCTGTGAGTGCGCAACGCGTGGCAGAGTGACGCCCTTCTCCTTCCCCCTTGCTCGGATACGCAAGCGCAGAACACTCCAAAGTGATCTCGAGCTTAAAGTATTTTATTTACTGGTAATTAATTAGGGAAGTAAGGAACCATGCCAACTGATGTCACGGATAAATATATTAAATCATAATACCTCTTCTCGCAAGACAATAGGTTTAATTAACACTGCATAAATTAAACGAGAAGGGTTGACGTGTATTTATTTTACGTCGCAGTAATGTTTACTGATGTAATCACCCTGATTAAATGATCGAGTTCAGTACGCAAAAGTACGCGAAATAATTATACTCTTATATAAAGAATAATACTTAGAAAGAAAAAACAATTAACTGAACTCGATAATATTGCCAACAAAACGTGGAGGATTTCCTGTTTCAGCTTGACGCTGCCTCCCGGCGTCATGAGGACTAGGAAGGACCTGGCAAAATATTGCCTTACTATACAAAACATTAATTATGTTAATTCTACGTATTAACGATGTTAGTAAATGCTAATATTAGTAGCTAAAGGAGAATAAACTGTTGGTTATTTCCAACAACAGGAGACATATCTATGCCTCTCCCTCACTCGTAAAATATAAGTCAATCGGTTTCTCGAATCGCTAAGACCATCGCAAGCTTGTTTGGCTTTGGACTTACGGCTCAACAACATCTGGAGGGTTATTAAGGCAAAAACAAGAGCTTACTGATCAATCAGGAAGAAATACATTAACCCTGATCATAGTCCACATGTATAGTTAGCTCTCAGTGCATATGGAACGAGAAGCGGAATACACGTGTCGGAGTATGTATCTCTTGTATGTATCACATGCATGTTAGGTGCCACTCTGTGTCGCTGAGACATCTTATCCGGCACCCCATAAACAAGCTCCTTCGCCCGCGACACCCAGATAGCGGAAGAGCACCACGGGGTCGGAAGCACCCGGGCATCCCAATACTCGCCCAACACTTGACCTACACGGGACACGACCCCGGCAGCTGGGACAAGGCTTCCCTCAGACCGGGACAACGAAGGAGCGGGAACCACAAGGGACGCAGGCGCAGCATCGACCCCACCACTGTGCACAGGAGCCGAGGCCCCTTGGTGCACATGTATCCTCAACACCAGGACGAGGTCCCGATCATCAGAGACAACCCCACGGTTTATGAATGAAAAATGGTTTACACACGACTCACAACTGATTTCGTTTGAACACGTCTGGAACAAGTGCATCACTGACGACTTTTGTTCGAACCACAAAGCTGTAAAGGCTTCACCCACGTACTACAAATACAAATAATCGCCAACAGAACCAAAACACCTAACCTAACTTAACCTATTCCTATATATATTCACAATATGCTAATATATTATAATATTAATTTATATTTGAGAAAATTCCCGTTTTGTATGAACAGCATGAAAAAATAGATGAATGTGTCTGTGGGGTCTACCGCTGGATGGAATGGACTTGAGTCGAGGATGGGTTGGTAATTCAAGTACAAATAATTGCCAACGGAACCTAAACACCTAACCTAACCTACACCTAACTATGCATAGAATTTTAATGAATAATAACATCAATTTATATATGAGAACAAACCTATTTTTAATACACAGTATGTTAAAGTTGATCAGTTAGTCTTGGGGGGACAAGGCGGGAGGTGCTTTAACGAGCCTGGCCTAAGGACGGGTTGCCCGAGCAACAATACTGCTGAGATGTCTTCAAGTAATTGTTGCACATGTAATTAAACATCACCTGCAGCTCATTGGCGTTGGTGTCAAAGGATGCGTGGCTGATGTCCGTACACATCCACCAGCGACCTGCAAGGGTAGGCGTTTGCAGTTATTAAGTCACAGTATAGAAAAGTTTCATTGTGTACCTTATGGTGATCTCTTATAAACACGGTATTCTTTCTAGATAAAGAGCTAATGCCTGTCCTCTGAGGTGATTCAGTCTGTACCTGTAGCAGTGATGTACATTCACCTTTGTAGAAAAAATTATCGAAGTTTTTTTTTTTTTTTGAGATATATACAAGAGATTGGTCTCCCTGAGCGTCCTGCACTCCAAGATGTTGGCGAGGTTGAAGAGTAGAGGCCCACAGCCAGACTTCCGTTTGCCTGAGGGAGAAATCTCCTTTCAGTAGTTTATTACAAAAATTATAATTACTGCCACCACATAATACCTACTGGCAATTAAGCCATCATTTTTTAGACAACCATTAATTTATCAACTTTCTTTATATCTGTATTTTTTACGTTCCTATTGTACTTTTTTATCCCCTGACATTTTCCTGTTAGGGAAGGTTTAATGATTGTAAAAGTCATATTGGTCAAGAGGTGCACTGAACGATGCTTAGCACCTAATCTCCCTGTGACTGCACTCTCTGCAGGGAGTGCCTGTTCACTTCCAGTTGCACTAAGGGTGCATCTTCACTGCCAGCTCTTCCGTGAATATCATTAGAAATATAATTCAACTCAAGAGTTACTTATACATCATAAGATAATTTATGGGCATGTGAATAACTATTTATTTTACACAATAATATAATAAAAAAGGATTATCTTCAGTCATAAATGAAATTTCATACATTAGAAATGTCATCTTCAATAAATTATATATTGGCTGTCCTCGTCAGCGTTGTCAGCTCTGTTCAACCTAATTGTCGGTGACTACTGACTGCTATCGGAAATAAGAGAAATACCCAAAGGCTTGAAAAGAGGAGAACACGAAGTTACAAATTGATTTGTTTTAACTTGGGATACAATGTAGCAAAGGACATAAGGAGTTTAGATACTAATTTAAGCCGTAGTGGAGGTAAATAGAGGGAGTACGTCTTTAGTTAAGGGGCTAAGTTTATACGTTGTTTCAAACGAAGCAACCTGTCCTCACACTAAGAGCATGTTAATTATTAAGCTTCCTACAGTTAATGGGCATCAGGGAGGTGATGATGTCTGCTTCAGGGGAAGGGAGGTGCTGCGAATGTCTTACCTGTATGGGCTATTTATGCCCGTGCCACCTCTTGGGTGGCTTAAATCTTCATCAATCAGTCTTGCCTGAGTGAGGCCCCAAACCAGGTGTCTATGAGGGGGGGGAGGGGAGGCTGTTCAAGTAGTTTGTCGTTTCCAGCTTCGTATCCCACTTCTTTGCTTGTCTTCTCCGCTTACATAATTGTTTACAGAGTTATAGCTCCGTCATCTGTAACAGTAAGGTAGTGTTATCTGCATCACCTGTTGTGTCATTACCATCGGGATAGTGTACCACGGGGTAGTGTACCAGTACCATTCGATTCGCTCCCCTGAGGTTCAGTACTGTGGGTTACAATACCCCGTGGTACACTATTTTGAGTACACAAGCCAGGGGTACATTACCCTGTGGTACAATATCCCTTGGTGCACTACTTTTGGTTTACAAACCTGGGGTACATTGATCTGCGGTACAATACCCCTTGGCGAACTCTCTGTGGCTTCACAGACGTGGGGTACACTACCCTGTGATACAGTATTTAGAATGGACAAAGCAGGAGTACATTACCTAACACTGCCTTGCTTTTTTCAATTGCTGCAAAAGTGATCTAATCTCCAGCTTAAGCTGAGTTACTGTGAAGCTTAAGACAGTTCAACAACCGTATTTTTTATTATTATTCAAGCATACTCAACCTAACCAAGTATACTCTAACCTGACCTTAAAAAATCAAGAGTTTTAACACACACAAAAAAATGTTAGTTCAGCCTGTGTATGATTTGGCGCCACGTACATCGACTAACCTGCTTTGAGCCAAAAGAAAAACCCGAGTTCTTTTAGCGAGGAGGGTCAACGGCTTCACCAGAGGCCTCGTCCAAAAGTCCAGTTCGCTATTGGAGTATCGCATATGCAGAAACCACTTCCCGAAGCCTGAAGAAGATAGTAGGTACACATATGACCAAAACCACACATCAGAAGATAAAGAAAAGACGACGTCTCGGGTTGTATTTTTGTTCCGTGTGTTTCAGTTATTTAGTTGATTTGGGGCATTGTCAGGAGGTGGCTTTTTGCACTCTGCTGGTGTATTCTTGGGTGGTAGAGATTCTGTGGAGTCTGTATCGCATTCTGGAGTTCATGTCACTTGGGTGTCGGGATGTCTATGGGGCTCTCCTTTATTGTGGGGGTCATTGGGTTGTGGAGGGGTACCCGTATTGGGATTGGGGGGAGATTTGGTTGACATGGCACGGGTGGTATCTGGCACCGCCGCAGCAGGAACTTTTGTTTCGAATGCCGCATGAAAGGTTACCGACCAACGCCCTTTTATGCTTGCTTGGGTTGGTTGTTTTGGACGGGTGCGCACATTGTAAGTTGAGTGAGTTGTAGGTGTATATTTTTTATTTTTGTGTGAGAGTTCAGGGTTTGGTTAACTAGTTGCACGATGTGATTCAGAATTTTTGTGGGCAGTCGTTGGGGTGATGTGTTTTAGTTTTTTTTTTTTCGTTTCCTAGGGGTTCTCGGCGTGTTAGAAACACCCCTTGGTGTGTTGGTTGCTGATTATGCGTTTTGCTTGTGGGTTGGGCGTTTGGAGGGGTATGGGGTTGGTCGAATTTTGAGTTCCTTGCGGGGGGACATTTGCGGTTTACCATGTGATGGCAACAGTGTGCCTTCCCTTTGGATTTTTGATTCGTCGCAGTCTACCACGATTGCGTATGTCAGGGATGCTGCCTTGGTGTAGGTTGGGGTAGGGGTGTGGGGGTGTGGAGGGTAGTGTGGAGGTGTAGGTATAGGTTCGCTGCTTCGTTGTTTGGGTGTTGTTCTACCCCCGTGTGCATGCCCGGTGGTGTAGTGTGTGGGTTGCTTGCGGGGTGCCTACGGTGTCCTGCACGCTTGTGCTTGTGGGAGGTTGTTGTGTGTTCTGCGCGCTTGTTGTTGCGTTTGCTTCTCTGTATGCGTCTGTAGTCTGCAGTGGTTCTGCTCGTTCCCGTGTGCGTGTAGTCACCTATGTGTACTCACCTATTTGTGCGTGCAGGGGGTTGAGCTCTGGCTCTTTGGTCCCGCCTCTCAACTGTCAATCAAATGGTGTACAAGGTGCTGAGCCCACTGGGCTCTATCACATCTACACTTGAAACTGTGTATGGAGTCAGCCTCCACCACATCTCTTCCTAATGCATTCCATTTGTTTACTACTCTGGCACTGAAAAAAAATCTTTCTAATGTCTCTGTGGCTCATTTGGGCACTCAATTTCCACCTGTGTCCCCTAGTGCGTGTGCTCCTGGTGTTAAATAGTCTGTCTTCATCTACCCTATCATTTCCCCGGAGAATCTTGTATGTGGTGATCATGTCCCCTCTAACTCTTTTGTCTCCCAGTGACGTGATGCTTAATAGTCTCTTCTCGTAGTTCATACCCCTCAGTTCGGGTACTAGTCTGGTGGCAAGCCTTTGAACCTTTTCCAGCTTAGTCTTATGCTTGACTAGATATGGACTCCATGCTGGAGCCGCGTACTCCAGGATTGGTCTGTCATATGTGGTATACAAAGTTCTGAATGATTCCTTACATAAGTTTCTAAAGGCCGTTCTTATGTTGGCCAACTGGGCATATGCTGCCGATGTTATCCTCTTGATATTATACAGTCTCCGTGGTGTAGTGGTAAGACACTCGCCTGGCGTTCCGCGAGCGCTATGTCACGGGTTCGTATCCTGGCCGGGGAGGATTTACTGGGCGCAATTCCTTAACTGTAGCCTCTGTTTAACGCAACAGTAAAATGTGTACTTGGATGAAAAAACGATTCTTCGCGGCAGGGGATCGTATTCCAGGGACCGTAGGATTAAGGACCTGCCCGAAACGCTACGCGTACTAGTGGCTGTACAAGAATGTAACAACTCTTGTATATATCTCAAAAAAAAAAAAAAAAATATGGGCTTCAGGGGACAGGTCTGGCGTGATATCAATAGTAGTGTAAACCGGGCCATAGAGGGGCCGTTTTGCTTTTTTTCGACGGCCCCTCTATGGCCCGGGTGTTTTTCATTACTTTAGGCTTTGGCCCCTCTATGGCTCGGGTGTTTTTCGTTACATTAGTCTTTGGCCCCTCTATGGCCCGGGTGTTTTTCGTTACATTAGGCTTTGGCCCCTCTATGGCCCAGTTAATTTTCGTTGCCCCGGCGAGTGATTGCTTCTACTCTCCTGAAATTTTCGCTCAAGGGGATTAAAAGGTCCCTCTATGGCCCGGTTAATTTTCGTTACCCCAGCGAGCCTTGCACAGACATCGCTAATGGTCAATGACGTCACCAGCTAGCCGCTCAGCGTTCCTGCACAGGCACGTTCAAGGGGATTAAAAAGCCGGTCTATGAGTCGTGTGTTTTGCGATACAACAGTAACCCTGAACCTAATGTAAAATACCATCATCCCTAGTCTATTTTTAATTTCATATTTACTTCCAACCATCGCCCATTACATGTATCAAAGGGGAGCAGCACTGCATGACGTTATGTGTATTTTCGAGTTCGTCCCCTGTTACCTGTATTTACCCAGGCTTTTTCCTAAATATAAAACCTACCAAATTTATTCCTGTTCTGTTTCATGTTGATACGTTTAATAGGTTATTAATATCCCCCTTTGACATGTCCATTCATTCACAGCTCTATCATGTCACCCCTATTTCTTCATCTATCTAGAGAATGTAATTTGAGCTTTGTCCATCATTCTTCAAGGATCGTTTATTGAGCATAGGTCAAATAAAAAAGAAAACCTGCTATCATCCATTTGTATGAAAATAGTCCCCTGCTAGGCGTGGTGACTTCAATGCGATTTCAGTAGTTATCCAATATTGCTGCATAAACGCATAAATGTATATGCATGTGCATAAATATATATGCACATCTCGCATTCACTCAAAAACATGCCTCCCCCACACCTTGCTATAGCATATAACAAATCAAAAAATACTCATTCAGTGTACATATGTATGGACTACACTCAGTAAAAGCAAGCCTCTCATGTTTTGAAAATAAATCCTTCTGCAGTTACCTTCTTTTCTGACATCATCATCATCCCTAATGCAGTGCGGGGCGCCAACGTGCTAAATGCGGATCCCAGGAGGTTCACACCTAAGTGTGAACTCTTAATCGGGCTTAATACCTAAACTGTACTCTTAATACCTAAACTGTACTCTTAATACCTAAACTGTACTCTTAATACCTAAACTGTATTCAGCTACAATAGCTCGTATTTTCGCTCATTGCTCATATTTTCTGTTATTCATAAACCCGATCAAACCATCTTAACCTAACTTATTATATAACAAACAAATACATTCTACAGACCAGTTGTTGTTGTTATATAGTGACATCACGACAAGCGACCTCAGGTATAGGGATAAGGTATTGATTGATTGATTGATTGATGAAGATTAAGCCACCCAAAAGGTGGCACGGGCATGAATAGCCCGTAAGTGGTGGCCCATTTGAGCCATTACCAGTATCAATAGATGATACGGGAGATCTGTGGAGGTGCGACTGCACCCTGCGTGACGGGAGATGTCTCCCGTCGATAAGGTATTGCTGGCCATTAGCATATAAGTGTCAAGGTATCACAGCACCTGACTGGTCAACTATGTGTGACGTCACTAGATGGCCAATGCGGCCTTTATCGTCCTACTGGCATGTGTATTTGATGTTATTATTCAAAAAATGACTAGACTAACCATCCCCACCTAACCTAATCAGAGGTTTAAGAATATACATTTTAATTATCCACAACTGTAATCATTATTCGGTGATAAGTGCAAAAGTATAACAGCAACCCAAATGTCATACCACAATTTTTGTAGAATCGTACATCTGGCAGCATTGTAGGTAAGCTAAACATAAGAATAAAGGTAACTGCAGAAGTCCTATTGGCCCATACGAGGCTCCTATATATCTCCACCCAATCTCATTCATATTCATGTCCACCCTATGCTTAAAACAACCAAGGGATCCACTTAAGGTATTAGTTTACAATAATAGTTTTAATAAATAGCTCTCATTTTAGTTTTATACACAACAGCAATTATGAAACCCTATAGCTAGATATCCTACTGTAATCCACAAGTAGTTACCACACATCTGGCAGCACAGCGGATTATTAGCTGTGTTGATAGGCTAGTCAACTGTCCTCACATCCATCAAATAGCTATCCAAATGTCGCACCTCAATTCATCCATCTAGCAACTCAGCTGGAAGCTAGACACTATATTCATAGCCTAATCATTTCTACACCTCAAAAATAAAAAATCCTAGTTTCTAAACCAACACTCGCAAATACATGCATACATACCTACACATACTCCACAACCCATACATTCATAGAGAATAGCCTAGTTTTTTGCCACCATTTCCCCCCATTAATCAGATGTGATTTATGCCATACACAGAAAATACAGCAGTTACACGCCAAATATGCCATTTATGCGCAAAATATATTATTTACACTCAAAATTTACCATCACACAAAAATATAACATTTACATACGAAATATGTCAGTTGCACACAAAAATATACCATTTACACAATATTGCATGTACACTCAGAGTATAAAATTTACACAAAGTATGGTATTTGCACAAATATATCAAAATGCTTATGCATTTAGACAAACAAAAATGCCCTTTCACTAAAATTCCACACTTCCACATACATAATTTTCACAAAATACTCATACATTGTCTCATAAACCAAAATACACTTACACCATTAAGGTCTATTTTTTCAGATTACAGAGCTTACACAAAATACACAATTTGCACACAAAAATACAGTTGCACCAGTTCCACTTCAACAAATTAAAAACACAACTTGCATAAATGCACTATTAGCACAAAAATTATTATAAAACATGGACAATTATTACACAATTTGTGTAATTATTGTACATCTTTGCACAATTAATACAAGAAAACTTGCTATATAATTTCTCGACTTGCGCAATGACAATCAATACACAAAGGTATAAATAATCAATTCGTCCATATGCAATTACACGACATGCGCAATTAATACACAACTTTCACATATATTACACATCTTTCATAATTATTACACAACTTGCACAAATACATATCTAGCACAAGTACGTACAATACATAACTACCCCAAATATGAAAATACACAACTAGCATAAATACACGATTTACACAAATACAATTGCGACATTTACACAAATTGCTCAAAAATAAAATCAATACACAACTGAACAATACATAACTAGCACATATTCATTAAATACACAACTAGAAAATTTCCACAAATACACATACAAAACATATACATACGACTTGCACAAAACAATACACAATTTATAGAGATATAATCAAATACATAATTGCAATAATCATACAACTTATGCAAAATACATAATCTGCACAATTAATACACAAGTATATTAATAGTGCAATATATGTACAAATACAAACACAACCAACTAGGTCAAACAATACACAATTTGCATGATATTTTTCTAAGTATATTTAGGACATTAATAATAATATGCTGAGTTTAACCAACTCCCCAAAAGGCAGAATTTCACATATAAAAAAGGTACATATTACTTCCAATGAGCTCAATATAAAACATATTCATTTTCCATTAATATTTCAACATTATTAGTGCTAAACTTTTCATCTAACATATGTCCATTGTTTTTAATGTCTTATTAATACCTTCCTTGTTACATCCTCTCCAATCAGACCACCCATATTTATTTATGCAAACCATCTAACAGACTTATTTGTTCTAGCCTTAGTTATGTTAGGTGAAGTCATAATTTTCTATGATAATTTTAAGCAAATTTGCTATATCTTATCAAAAATGCATCCTATTAAAACCTAAATTCATCTAAATCTATCAAAAAATATACTTATACTACACAAATTTGACTAAATTTAACCTAGCAAAAGCTAAACTAACTAAATATGAGCATCCCATATCCTCACATACAAGCCTATGTCACCTCTGTCCATACATTACATGAGTTGGCCATATAGCTCGAACCCCAAATAGGAAAATTTACACTATTTCATAAACATGCTAGTTCATGACCCCTAAGATATTATATATATGTCCTTCCCTACACGACCACATCTAACCTGACCTAGCATATCCAAACCTAGATTTAGTTCAAGTTGGTAAAATTTAAGCTCTGCCACCTAAATTCAATCTAATTTAAGGCAATTTCCACCAAATATACCCCAATGTTGTGTATCACAACACTACCAAAGCCCATTGTTACCCACATTTTCTCCTATTCCATCCTACCCTACGCAACCTTACCTAACCTATCCTAGCATATCCAAACCTAGATTTGGTTAAAGTCGGCGAAATTTAAGCTATCCCACAAATTCGACCTAATTTAAGGCAATTCCCACCAAATATCCCCAAATGTTGTGTATCACAACACTGCCAAAGCCCATTTTTACCTACATCTTCTCCTATTCCATCCTACCCTATGCAACCTTACCTAACCTATCCTAGCATATCCAAACCTAGATTTGGTTAAAGTCGGCGAAATTTAAGCTATCCCACATAAATTCGACCTAATTTAAGACAATTCCCACCAAATATCCCCAAATGTTGTTAGTTTTTAGTTTAGTTCATTTATTATGCACCCCATACCCATCTTGTGGGCGTTAGTGGAAAGGGTTACAGAGGCACATAATGGGCTCAGGGACTGAACCCCACAATTCATTTAGCTAAGCAAGTTACAATCTTGATGAGCTAGTTACAAAATTCAATATAAGTCATCACATCAACAATGGGTTCGAGATCGACCTCAAGTACAGGTTCTAAATTAAACAACTGACATATGTGGAGAGCTAGTGTCAAAATTTATATGTTTGTCCTGCACACCGCCCCCCATCCAGTGGGCAGTGGTGGATAGGTTACAATCACTTAGTTACTACCTACAGTTAGCAAACTGGGGATATTTGGCTAAAATTTCTGGTAGCAGATCATTTTGAATGAAATATTGACACATCGCTGGAACATTGGTTATAGAATTGTCTCTAAATTCACGTATCTTTTCGCACTCCATCACATAGTGACGGAGGGTGTGCGAATAATTTTGTTGACACAGTTTACATTTGGTCAGGTCTACATCAGCAGATAATGAGAATTCCCAGAGATACTTGTAACCGAGTCTAAGCCGAGCAGTAGTAACATCTAGAAGTCTGCTGATTTTATTGGATGATCCATAGATGTGTGGCTCCTCTTGCATGATAGTATGATGATAGATGGAATTACTGGTGTCAATTTCACTTTTGCACTGCCAAAGCCCATTTTTACCTACATTTTCTCCTATTCCATCCTACCCTATGCAACCTTACCTAACCTAACCTAGCATATCCAAACCTAGATTTGGTTAAAGTTGATGAAATTTAAGCTCTTCCCACCTAAATTTGACCTAATTTAAGACAATTCCCACCAATTATATCCAAATGTTCTGTATCACAGCATTGCCAAAGCCCATTTTTTACCTACATTTTCTCCTATTCCATCCTACCCTACACAACCTTACCTAACCTATCCTAGCATATCCAAACCTAGATTTGGTTAAAGTCGGCGAAATTTAAGTTATCCCATATTAATTTGATCTAATTTAAGACAATTTCCACCAAATATACCCAAAAATGTTTTGGAACATAGCACGGCCAAAGCTCATTTTAGTTGAGTTTTCACCTATTCCAACCTGCCCTAGACAACCCTACCCAGCCTCTCCTGGCATATCCAAAGTCAGATTTGATTATAGTTGGCAAAATGTATGCCTTTCCCACCTAAATTTAACCTAATTTAAGCCAATTTCCACCGAATATACCCAAATGTTTTGTATCTTAGCATGGTCAAAGTTCATTTCACCCAAGTTTTCACCTATTCCATCTTTCCTTACACAGCCTTACCTAACCTGACCCAGCATATCCCAAGCTAGATTTGAATAAAGTTCGTGAAATTTATGCTTACTCACCTAAATTCAACCTAATTTAAGACAATTTCTACCCAATATACCCAAAATGTTTTGTTACATAGCTCAGCGAAAGACCATTTTAGCCAAGTTTTCACATATTCCAACCTACCCTACATAGCCTTACCTAACCCTGACCTAGCAGATTTGATTAAAGTTGGGGAAATTTAAGCTATCGCCACCAAATTGGAGACAATTACCACCAAATATGCCTAAATGTTGTGTATCATAGCACAGCCAAAACCCATTTTACCCACATTTTCACCCATTCCATCTAAACCTGGACCCAACCTCTGATGCGACATATACTCAGAGAAGTGATGTTTTTGGGATATGAACCTAAATGCCCGTGCCTAACCTGCAAGAGTCTTGGAGCTTCGTTGAATATTTTATCTATTTTTCTTCGAAAACTGAAGTTTTGAATATGAACCTATCCGCTGTGAGAGTTTGTAGTTAACTGTGAGAAGTTTTGGAATAAATTGAAATTGGTATAAGGAATTTTAGCTCGGAAAATTTCTAAGAACTTTCTTTATTCCTTAACCTTTATTCCTGTCGTGATATTCAACTAGGTCGCTTGAGGAAGGTCTTGCTTAGCTAACACACCAGTGTAGTAACCAGCTCATTCCTCACTTTGGGACCATGTATGAACAATTGACTAGGCGCGAGCAAACGCCGAGACCCCAATGAAAATTGAAATCCCCCCCACTTAGGCCGCCGACCTTCGCCAATCGCCGAAGCGAATCTAACGAGAAAGGTCACGAGCTCTCACAACAATAATTTATTGTTGTGTGGTGCCGTATATTTGATCCAAAGCTCAGAAAATTAGTCTCAATTTTAGTCGAGTGTGAAGAACATTTGCATAACAATAATAATGTGTGGGGGTGTAACGAAAAGACAGTGTTAACCATAACAACTTAGTTTATTCAATAAAGTACTAACTACTACAACAAAACAAAGGAAATGTCAATGACGTTACTCGAAATCCTTCCTGTGACACTATCAATGACAGCTAGACACCAGCCCCTCGGACTGCATAATGAACTAACTCGAACATAAGCGTGACCACAGAGGAACCAACATGAAACAAGAACTAACAGATCTATAATCACAATTACAACAAATGACACAGTGGGTTCTGAAATACGTCTCCAGTAACCTCCTAACTGTTCTACGCCTCAGTGCAGTCTACTCCTGCAACAGCGGTTGCAATGCAATCAAATCAGTAGTCTTTCAATGACAACAATAACTAATGGGTTCACTGGCAACTCCAGCAACCCTTCCTCAAATTAATCCTTACGTTAACACTCCGTCCCACGGACGATCAACAATCAATAACAATTGATTTACGTTAATAACACAATAACATTTACGTTAATTACAAGGTAACATTTACGTTAAATTAACAACTCTTACAACTGTCACTAGTAACGCGGAAATTACACAACACTCTACCCGTCGAGCATTCAGTGAGAAAATCCCATTAATCCCTGTACTACCAGACAGCTGATTAATCTCTTTACTAGTTACGTTAATTTACGTTAATCGGTTACTAATCACTCAGCGATGGTAAACTCTGATTTACAATGTCCAAAGTGCTAAGAGAACGGTAATCACTCGTGATTACCTTTAGAGTAATTAATTACTATCCTCAAGATCAATAATTAACCAATTAAAATACGCAACCTTTCACACTGGCTCAGCAATTTACATTAAGGTATGAATTCCGTCTAAGCCTTCCATACTCAGACCAATTCAGGTGGCTAATAACAGTAATTAGCACCACGTTTACGTTATTCTAAAATGACGCTACTCCTCTCACGAGTCAATCAAGTGCCGGTACTTCCGGGCAGATAACGACGTTACGTTAATGGAACAATGTAGCCTTCGTGTGAGTCGATCAAACTCACACGAAGTCGAAAATTCGCATTATTATCATATTTTTCATTAACCTCCCTCCACCAGGTAATAGAGGTTAAGTTGAGGATGGTTGAATGATATGAAAAAATATGCTACGAGTATGATGCAATATCGAACCAAGATTCGTGTATCAGAGGTTAGGTCCAGGGCGGTTGGGTTGATGCATAAACAACACCTTCTTTCCATAAATACAATAAATTTGAAGTTAGATAAAGTTAGGTTAGGCCCAGGACGGCTGGGTTGATGTACAAATAACACGGTACTTCCATATTTATGATAAATTTGAAGTTTGATATATGGAGGTTAGGTCAAGGACGGTTGGGTTGATGCACAAGCAACACGTTCCTTCCATATTTACGATAAATTTGAAGTTAGATGAAGGGAGGTTAGCTCCAGGACGGTTGGGTTGATGTGTAAAAACAAAACACATACCCAACACTATATCTGCAATATTGAACACAGTTCCAAGTTTTAAAGGAGAGGGGCTGTTAGGTTCATATCCAAAACGTCACTTTTCTATGAATATGGTTACAATGTTCAACAAAGAACCTAGCAGGTTAGGCACAGTGCAGATAAGTTCATATCCAAAACTTCAGTTTTCGAAGAAAATAGATAAAATATTCAACAAAGCTCCAAGACTCTTGCAGGTTAGGCACGGGCATTTAGGTTCATATCCAAAAAACATCACTTCTCTGAGTATATGTCGCATCAGAGGTTGGGTCCAGATTTAGATGGAATGTGTGAAAATGTGGGTAAAATGGGTTTTGGCTGTGCTATGATACACAACATTTAGGCATATTTGGTGGAAATTGTCTCAAATTTGGTGGCGATAGCTTAAATTTCCCCAACTTTAATCAAATCTGCTAGGTCAGGGATAGGTAAGGCTATGTAGGGTAGGTTGGAATATGTGAAAACTTGGCTAAAATGGTCTTTCGCTGAGCTATGTAACAAAACATTTTGGGTATATTGGGTAGAAATTGTCTTAAATTAGGTTGAATTTAGGTGAGTAAGCATAAATTTCACGAACTTTATTCAAATCTAGCTTGGGATATGCTAGGTTAGGTTAGGTAAGGTTGCATAGGGTAGGATGGAATAGGAGAAAATGTAGGTAAAAATGGGCTTTGTGTTACGGTGCCCTCTCCTATTTCTTTCGTTTGCCGGCTTAAAGAGTCATATCAGCTCTCCCTACTGATTCTCTGAGGTTCAGGGAGTCTATTGACATATGTGGCGACCAGACCGGCTGCCAGTAAAAGGAAGGAAGTTATATTATAAGTTGTAAATAAAGGAAAATTGGCGCCCTGTTATAAAATGAAACAGTATCCCCTACGATACTGTTTCATTTCAGCCAGTACGATAGAACTGGCAAGGTCGCCAGTTCTCTTGTCACGTGGGGGTGGGTGGTCCGGGGCTCTGCTAACACTCGGCTGCTAGGGGCTCAAAGGCCCAAATACTCAGCCCCTCCGACTCCCTGGATTCACCGGAGTCTCCTTGGTCACACAAGAGAGGACCAACAATGCCCACCTCCGCAGGTCTTTGCTTCCACCACAAAGGGGTGCCACTGATTCACCCTGGAAGCCCTTCAGTCAAACACGGGGAAACTGCTGTTAACAGTTCCGGCCTAGACCCGTGGGGGAGTGAAGGAAGACTCAGGCTTACCTATAACCATGACCTCCCTGAGTCTTGCCTGCCAGACAAAAAAGGTTGCAGGAACTCCTTTCCCGCCTGTCTTCTCTATCTTCCTCTTAGCAAGGTCGCCAGCTGGGTTATTATATCTGCGCTCCAGCAACGCAGTTCAGTGGGTGTATTATATATTGTTTGTAGCCAGAAATGTATGCTCATAGAGAAATATCATAAATGGAGGCACACTCAAACACAGTGATAAAATGTGTGGATTTACTGATGCAAATTACATGAACACACACACACAATCACAAGTAATACATGAATACGGAAATATGGATAATGAGTCTGGAGATCGTCAGCCTCTTCTTCCACGACCTCCAACCCTCCTTCAACTGGGCAGAAAGACAGGAGTCTCACACTCTCACAGGAGGGCCTCTTCACCACGTCGGCGCCTCTTCTTCACTGTCCTGCCATCCATACACACTGTCCTCTCTGACAGTCCTGGACTCAAGCTGCCTTGCAGCCTATTCTACTATTAAAGTAATAAAGTCTTGCTGCCACATACACAAGTAAATATTGTGGCCTAACTAGCCTACTCATACAAGGGGTAATGGGAGGGAAAATGATCTACCTTACATTCCTGGCTCACGACGCCTGTCCCTCGATGGTGTGAGGTTCCCACGCTTCCTTGGGTCGATCCTTGACGATCCAGGACGTTCCACAGGTCCTCAGGTGTCGTGGAGCCTTCGCGTCGTCGCCGTTCCAATCCCTGAGATTCAGCTGCCCCAATCCTGGTTCATCGATGGGCGCTGAGCTAATCACTATTTTCCCCACACTCGCCTCTCCCACAAGGCGTTGCTCCTTGTCCTAGGCACGGTGTCGTCCTTCCAAGATTCTCAGTGGATGTGACCCCAGTCACAGCTAGGCCTGCCCGCCCACCTTCCAGACCTCAACGTCCAGCCAGCGGCGCCGCCCAGCGTCGTCGCCGACTATTTTCCAAGTTTGGCACTTCTCTGCTCAATGAACTTGGTTCCTCTTTTGCTTCCCAGAAGCGCAGGGTCTCCAATAACTATGGTGGGCTGCGATGGCTAGTTCAATCCACTGAATAAGGCTTGCAGAGCCTTCAATCCTTGAGAGCAGACCGAGGCGCGTCCTGTCGCTTCCAAGGTCAGATCAACTCTGACGTTGGCGCCGGCCGGGGCACTCGGTGACGTCATGGCGGGCCCTGATTTGTCGCCCGCGACCCACGTCGGCCAATCCGCGATCGGCTAATGTCCCTTCCATAAGGTCATATCTGCCGTTGGGGATACTGTTTCATTTTATAACAGGGCGCCAATTTTCCTTTATTTACAACTTATAATATAACTTCCTTCCTTTTACTGGCAGCCGGTCTGGTCGCCACATATGTCAATAGACTCCCTGAACCTCAGAGAATCAGTAGGGAGAGCTGATATGACTCTTTAAGCCGGCAAACGAAAGAAATAGGAGAGGGCACCGTAACATACCCCTCCCCTTAAAATAAGTCATATCGGAAGAGCAGCACTCAAGAGGGCAATCTATACTCTTGCTCCCTCCATTCCTGAAGTGTCACTCCTCCAGTTGGTGACGTGGCTCGTACCACCTTGCCAGTCACTTGCCTCATTATATCTCCACCTCGCATAGGACCGGGTGTGATGGGTGTTCCCTGAACACCTACAGGAAATCCTCTCTCCGTGTCTACGAGTGTACTCCAACGGCTCGTTACCACTGTAAGATTCAGTGCACGCAGCGCCTCCACCGCGTCGTGCACTCCGAGATATCTTGCATTTCCACTGCGTCCTACAAGTACTCCATGTTTCCTCTCATGATCTCCTCTTCGCCAATCTTCTCTCTTCTCGGTTCCTCTTCTCCCGTAGGTGCGTTGTCTCCTCACAGTGGCACTTGTAACCTGCACTCCATCCAGCAGCTCCCTCTCTTCCACACTAGGCTTTTGCGATGGCCCAATGCCCCTCTGGTTAGGCTGGCGCCTACCCTGGGTGTACCTATTCCCTGCTTTCTTCGTATTGCCTTTCCTATACCACTCGCTCCTTCGTTCCCGACGAACATCTTCACTCCTCCATGAGATTCTCTTCCCTGCAGACGTCTTCTTCGGTTCGTGGTTGGGCTCATCCACCTCCCTGTGGCTCACCTCACCACGGTGGTTCATCTTGCACCTACCACTATTCATCTGGCCGGCATAGGGTGCCTTGCGTCGTGGCTCCTCCACTCTGCCCCTCACTGCCGTTCGCTCATCCACTGAGCTTACTTTATTCACGTTTCTGTATGGAGGGAGTGCGGTCTGCAGCCTCTTCACCGCCCCAGGCGTTTGTACAGCTGCTCTTCGCCACTCCTCCACACGCATCATCAGGCTTAGTCGGAGGTCCCCGTCGGGGTTTTCCACAACCTCCGACGACCTCTCTGCACTCTCGCCCTCGTGGTCGTCGTCTCTGGCGACGTTTCCCTTGGCGAAGTCGGCCTCCTCACTATCGTCTGGAACGACCGATACCTCACCCGGCAGGGTTGTACCGCTGCTTGCAACATAGGCACTCCTGGCCCAATCGGGTTGTATCCTGCCTCCTCCGAGGTCATTACCCAGCACCATCTGTACATGCTCTAGGGGTAACTTAGGGGCTACAGCTACTATAGCTTTCTCGACTCCGCAGTCGGCAATCAGCTGTACTTCGTGAAGTGGCAACCTGTATTCCTCCCCCACACTGCGTATCCTCACCACTCCCACAGGTGAATCATTAAATTCCTTGGGGAGAATACTCCTGGTCACCATACTTATGTCAGCACCCGTATCTCGAAGAACGGCCACCTCCACTGGGTCTGACTTTCCAAACTTCACGTTGGCCTCGAAAACGAAGGGATGTTCACCCAACTTCATTTCCCAACCATTCACGTTGGGTCCACTATAATATGGGGTGTGAACAAACACTCTCTCCTCTTCCAACATTAATCCTACATTCCTTTGGTGCTCCTCACACTCGCGGGCATAATGTCCTCTCACACCACAGTTGTAGCATCGGCCACCTCCCCTGGGCGGCCACTCGCTAGTCACTCTGGCGGTACCACTTGCGGACGTCCCCTGGGTCCTCCTTGGACTCCCTGTCGTCGTGTCCGGGACTGAAGCACTCGCTCCCGAGCTACGTCCACTGCTCACAGGTTGGGGCTTCCTCCCCGCGTCCCTTGAGCTCTTGAACTGGGTTACCTCATTGGGTACACTACTTTTGGGAGAGTCCCCATCCTTCCTCGCTCCTCCTGAACTCCTAAGGTTCCCTCCCGACCTGGGGTAAGGCGAGTGTCTGGGCGGCCCCTCCCTCCTGATATGTAGTGCCTCCTCCAGCATGTCGGCTCGATCCGCTGCAGCCTTCAGGTCCTTAATACCTGCTTCTCTCAACCTTACTTGCAACTCAGGATGGAGCACTGACATAAACTTCTCCATCACTATCAGTCGTTTGATATCATCCACCGACTCCGCTTCCTCCGCCTTCAACCATCGTAGGAATTTCCGTTCCATATCCCTGGCGGTCTCGGCGTAAGTCTTTCCCGACGCTCTTGTACACTCTCTGAACCGCTTCCGGTACATCTCCGGAGTCAGCCGGAATGAGTGGAGAACCGCATTCTTAATCGCGTCATAACTAGTACACTCCTCTAGGTCCAGCATGTTATAGGCTTCCCGGGCCTCACCAGTCAATCTGCCCTGGACCAGAGCAGCCCAATCATCTTCCGGCCACTCCTTCAGAGTCGCTATCCGTTCAAAGTGTTCGAAGAACGCCTCAGCTTCTTGTGGTTCGAGCGTAGGTAAGTCACGTTCCCTTACCTTGAGGTCATCCCGCCGTGCAGGTAGTGAGGGCAGACCACGTTCAACGCGACGCAATTCGACTTCTTTCTTTGCCTTTATCTCCTCCAGTCGCAGTTGTCTCTCTCCTTCTTCTCGCTCCTCTCGCTGCATTTGCGCTTCTCTCTCCTCTCGCTGCATTTGCGCTTCTCTCTCCTCTCGTCGCAGCTGGGCTTCCAGTTGCATCTTCATTATTTCCAGTTGCAGGCTCCTCTTACTACAGCCGGACCTCCCACTGCTCCCATGTTCACTGTGAATTCTCTCCACACTGGTAGGCGCTTGGGGAGGCCCTAGTCGGGACGGTTCACCTTGCGACGGCTCTCCTCGGGACGGCTCCTCTTGAGATGGCTCCTCTCCCGTCGCTTCCTCTCGAGCTGTGAGCTGTGCCATGATCTCTATCCTTCGCTCCGCTACCTTAGTCGTCCTCAACCTGATCCCAAAGTGGTTTGCCACTTGTTGGAGCTGGGCCTTGGTACAGTCTTCCAAAATTGTCTCGTCCCTTGTGTCAATAAATTTCTTTACTTTGTCTTCCTCCATCTCTATATCATCAAGCATACACGACAGCACAGACAAGTTAGTAGGCACTAATTTCACCGTTTCAGTCCCTTAGCTGGTTGAGTAACAGTACCACCGAATTCACTGGCCACACTGTATTAGTACCCTGGCAACACTTGTCTTGAAATTTGGTCCACACTGTAGCTTGATCCACGCTTCCTGGCGAAGTTCCCAGTTCTTGGCTACTGGGGTTCGAATCCTGGCAAGGTCGCCAGTTCTCTTGTCACGTGGGGGTGGGTGGTCCGGGGCTCTGCTAACACTCGGCTGCTAGGGGCTCAAAGGCCCAAATACTCAGCCCCTCCGACTCCCTGGATTCACCGGAGTCTCCTTGGTCACACAAGAGAGGACCAACAATGCCCACCTCCGCAGGTCTTTGCTTCCACCACAAAGGGGTGCCACTGATTCACCCTGGAAGCCCTTCAGTCAAACACGGGGAAACTGCTGTTAACAGTTCCGGCCTAGACCCGTGGGGGAGTGAAGGAAGACTCAGGCTTACCTATAACCATGACCTCCCTGAGTCTTGCCTGCCAGACAAAAAAGGTTGCAGGAACTCCTTTCCCGCCTGTCTTCTCTATCTTCCTCTTAGCAAGGTCGCCAGCTGGGTTATTATATCTGCGCCCCAGCAACGCAGTTCAGTGGGTGTATTATATATTGTTTGTAGCCAGAAATGTATGCTCATAGAGAAATATCATAAATGGAGGCACACTCAAACACAGTGATAAAATGTGTGGATTTACTGATGCAAATTACATGAACACACACACACAATCACAAGTAATACATGAATACGGAAATATGGATAATGAGTCTGGAGATCGTCAGCCTCTTCTTCCACGACCTCCAACCCTCCTTCAACTGGGCAGAAAGACAGGAGTCTCACACTCTCACAGGAGGGCCTCTTCACCACGTCGGCGCCTCTTCTTCACTGTCCTGCCATCCATACACACTGTCCTCTCTGACAGTCCTGGACTCAAGCTGCCTTGCAGCCTATTCTACTATTAAAGTAATAAAGTCTTGCTGCCACATACACAAGTAAATATTGTGGCCTAACTAGCCTACTCATACAAGGGGTAATGGGAGGGAAAATGATCTACCTTACATTCCTGGCTCACGACGCCTGTCCCTCGATGGTGTGAGGTTCCCACGCTTCCTTGGGTCGATCCTTGACGATCCAGGACGTTCCACAGGTCCTCAGGTGTCGTGGAGCCTTCGCGTCGTCGCCGTTCCAATCCCTGAGATTCAGCTGCCCCAATCCTGGTTCATCGATGGGCGCTGAGCTAATCACTATTTTCCCCACACTCGCCTCTCCCACAAGGCGTTGTTCCTTGTCCTAGGCACGGTGTCGTCCTTCCAAGATTCTCAGTGGATGTGACCCCAGTCACAGCTAGGCCTGCCCGCCCACCTTCCAGACCTCAACGTCCAGCCAGCGGCGCCGCCCAGCGTCGTCGCCGACTATTTTCCAAGTTTGGCACTTCTCTGCTCAATGAACTTGGTTCCTCTTTTGCTTCCCAGAAGCGCAGGGTCTCCAATAACTATGGTGGGCTGCGATGGCTAGTTCAATCCACTGAATAAGGCTTGCAGAGCCTCCAATCCTTGAGAGCAGACCGAGGCGCGTCCTGTCGCTTCCAAGGTCAGATCAACTCTGACGTTGGCGCCGCCCGGGGCACTCGGTGACGTCATGGCGGGCCCTGATTTGTCGCCCGCGACCCACGTCGGCCAATCCGCGATCGGCTAATGTCCCTTCCAAAAGGTCATATCTGCCGTAGGAGATACTGTTTCATTTTATAACAGGGCGCCAATTTTCCTTTATTTACAACTTATAATATAACTTCCTTCCTTTTACTGGCAGCCGGTCTGGTCGCCACATATGTCAATAGACTCCCTGAACCTCAGAGAATCAGTAGGGAGAGCTGATATGACTCTTTAAGCCGGCAAACGAAAGAAATAGGAGAGGGCACCGTAACATTTGGCAGTGCAAAAGTGAAATTGACACCAGTAATTCCATCTATCATCATACTATCATGCAAGAGGAGCCACACATCTATGGATCATCCAAAAAATCAGCAGACTTCTAGATGTTACTACTGCTCGGCTTAGACTCGGTTACAAGTATCTCTGGGAATTCTCATTATCTGCTGATGTAGACCTGACCAAATGTAAACTGTGTCAACAAAATTATTCGCACACCCTCCGTCACTATGTGATGGAGTGCGAAAAGATACGTGAATTTAGAGACAATTCTATAACCAATGTTCCAGCGATGTGTCAATATTTCATTCAAAATGATCTGCTACCAGAAATTTTAGCCAAATATCCCCAGTTTGCTAACTGTAGGTAGTAACTAAGTGATTGTAACCTATCCACCACTGCCCACTGGATGGGGGGCGGTGTGCAGGACAAACATATAAATTTTGACACTAGCTCTCCACATATGTCAGTTGTTTAATTTAGAACCTGTACTTGAGGTCGATCTCGAACCCATTGTTGATGTGATGACTTATATTGAATTTTGTAACTAGCTCATCAAGATTGTAACTTGCTTAGCTAAATGAATTGTGGGGTTCAGTCCCTGAGCCCATTATGTGCCTCTGTAACCCTTTCCACTAACGCCCACAAGATGGGTATGGGGTGCATAATAAATGAACTAAACTAAAAACTAACAACATTTGGGGATATTTGGTGGGAATTGTCTTAAATTAGGTCGAATTTATGTGGGATAGCTTAAATTTCGCCGACTTTAACCAAATCTAGGTTTGGATATGCTAGGATAGGTTAGGTAAGGTTGCATAGGGTAGGATGGAATAGGAGAAAATGTAGGTAAAAATGGGCTTTGGCAGTGTTGTGATACACAACATTTGGGGATATTTGGTGGGAATTGCCTTAAATTAGGTCGAATTTATGTGGGATAGCTTAAATTTCGCCGACTTTAACCAAATCTAGGTTTGGATATGCTAGGATAGGTTAGGTAAGGTTGCGTAGGGTAGGATGGAATAGGAGAAAATGTGGGTAACAATGGGCTTTGGTAGTGTTGTGATACACAACATTGGGGTATATTTGGTGGAAATTGCCTTAAATTAGATTGAATTTAGGTGGCAGAGCTTAAATTTTACCAACTTGAACTAAATCTAGGTTTGGATATGCTAGGTCAGGTTAGATGAGGTCGTGTAGGGAAGGACATATATATAATATCTTAGGGGTCATGAACTAGCATGTTTATGAAATAGTGTAAATTTTCCTATTTGGGGTTCGAGCTATATGGCCAACTCATGTAATGTATGGACAGAGGTGACATAGGCTTGTATGTGAGGATATGGGATGCTCATATTTAGTTAGTTTAGATTTTGCTAGGTAAATTTAGTCAAATTTGTGTAGTATAAGTATATTTTTTGATAGATTTAGATGAATTTAGGTTTTAATAGGATGCATTTTTGATAAGATATAGCAAATTTGCTTAAAATTATCATAGAAAATTATGACTTCACCTAACCTAACATAACTAAGGCTAGAACAAATAAGTCTGTTAGATGGTTTGCATAAATAAATATGGGTGGTCTGATTGGAGAGGATGTAACAAGGAAGGTATTAATAAGACATTAAAAACAATGGACATATGTTAGATGAAAAGTTAAGCACTAATAATGTTGAAATATTAATGGAAAATGAATGTGTTTTATATTGAGCTCATCGGAAGTCATATGTACCTTTTTTATATGTGAAATTCTGACTTTTGGGGAGTTGGTTAAACTCAGCATATTATTATTAATGTCCTAAATATACTTAGAAAAATATCATGCAAATTGTGTATTGTTTGACCTAGTTGGTTGTGTTTGTATTTGTACATATATTGCACAATTAATATACTTGTGTATTAATTGTGCAGATTATGTATTTTGCATAAGTTGTATGATTATTGCAATTATGTATTGATTATATCTCTATAAATTGTGTATTGTTTTGTGCAAGTCGTATGTATATGTTTTGTATGTGTATTTGTGGAAATTTTCTAGTTGTGTATTTAATGAATATGTGCTAGTTATGTATTGTTCAGTTGTGTATTGATTTTATTTTTGAGCAATTTGTGCAAATGTCGCAATTGTATTTGTGTAAATCGTGTATTTATGCTAGTTGTGTATTTTCATATTTGGGGTAGTTATGTATTGTACGTACTTGTGCTAGATATGTATTTGTGCAAGTTGTGTAATAATTATGAAAGATGTGTAATATATGTGAAAGTCGTGTATTAATTGCGCATGTCGTGTAATTGCATATGGACGAATTGATTATTTATACCTTTGTGTATTGATTGTCATTGCGCAAGTCGAGAAATTATATAGCAAGTTTTCTTGTATTAATTGTGCAAAGATGTACAATAATTACACAAATTGTGTAATAATCGTCCATGTTTTATAATAATTTTTGTGCTAATAGTGCATTTATGCAAGTTGTGTTTTTAATTTGTTGAAGTGGAACTGGTGCAACTGTATTTTTGTGTGCAAATTGTGTATTTTGTGTAAGCTCTGTAATCTGAAAAAATAGACCTTAATGGTGTAAGTGTATTTTGGTTTATGAGACAATGTATGAGTATTTTGTGAAAATTATGTATGTGGAAATGTGGAATTTTAGTGAAAGCGCATTTTTGTTTGTCTAAATGCATAAGCATTTTGATATATTTGTGCAAATACCATACTTTGTGTAAATTTTATACTCTGAGTGTACATGCAATATTGTGTAAATGGTATATTTTTGTGTGCAACTGACATATTTCGTATGTAAATGTTATATTTTTGTGTGATGGTAAATTTTGAGTGTAAATAATATATTTTGCGCATAAATGGCATATTTGGCGTGTAACTGCTGTATTTTCTGTGTATGGCATAAATCACATCTGATTAATGGGGGGAAATGGTGGCAAAAAACTAGGCTATTCTCTATGAATGTATGGGTTGTGGAGTATGTGTAGGTATGTATGCATGTATTTGCGAGTGTTGGTTTAGAAACTAGGATTTTTTATTTTTGAGGTGTAGAAATGATTAGGCTATGAATATAGTGGCTAGCTTCCAGCTGAGTTGCTAGATGGATGAATTGAGGTGCGACATTTGGATAGCTATTTGATGGATGTGAGGACAGTTGACTAGCCTATCAACACAGCTAATAATCCGCTGTGCTGCCAGATGTGTGGTAACTACTTGTGGATTACAGTAGGATATCTAGCTATAGGGTTTCATAATTGCTGTTGTGTATAAAACTAAAATGAGAGCTATTTATTAAAACTATTATTGTAAACTAATACCTTAAGTGGATCCCTTGGTTGTTTTAAGCATAGGGTGGACATGAATATGAATGAGATTGGGTGGAGATATATAGGAGCCTCGTATGGGCCAATAGGACTTCTGCAGTTACCTTTATTCTTATGTTCAGCTTACCTACAATGCTGCCAGATGTACGATTCTACAAAAATTGTGGTATGACATTTGGGTTGCTGTTATACTTTTGCACTTATCACCGAATAATGATTACAGTTGTGGATAATTAAAATGTATATTCTTAAACCTCTGATTAGGTTAGGTGGGGATGGTTAGTCTAGTCATTTTTTGAATAATAACATCAAATACACATGCCAGTAGGACGATAAAGGCCGCATTGGCCATCTAGTGACGTCACACATAGTTGACCAGTCAGGTGCTGTGATACCTTGACACTTATATGCTAATGGCCAGCAATATCTTATCGACGGGAGACATCTCCCGTCACACAGGGTGCAGTCGCACCTCCACAGATCTCCCGTATCATCTATTGATACTGGTAATGACTCAAATGGGCCACCACTTACGGGCTATTCATGCCCGTGCCACCTTTTGGGTGGCTTAATCTTCATCAATGAATCAATCAATCAATACCTTATCCCTATACCTGAGGTCGCTTGTCGTGATGTCACTATATAACAACAACAACTGGTCTGTAGAATGTATTTGTTTGTTATATAATAAGTTAGGTTAAGATGGTTTGATCGGGTTTATGAATAACAGAAAATATGAGCAATGAGCGAAAATACGAGCTATTGTAGCTGAATACAGTTTAGGTATTAAGAGTACAGTTTAGGTATTAAGAGTACAGTTTAGGTATTAAGCCCGATTAAGAGTTCACACTTAGGTGTGAACCTCCTGGGATCCGCATTTAGCACGTTGGCGCCTCGCACTGCATTAGGGATGATGATGATGTCAGAAAAGAAGGTAACTGCAGAAGGATTTATTTTCAAAACATGAGAGGCTTGCTTTTACTGAGTGTAGTCCATACATATGTACACTGAATGAGTATTTTTTGATTTGTTATATGCTATAGCAAGGTGTGGGGGAGGCATGTTTTTGAGTGAATGCGAGATGTGCATATATATTTATGCACATGCATATACATTTATGCGTTTATGCAGCAATATTGGATAACTACTGAAATCGCATTGAAGTCACCACGCCTAGCAGGGGACTATTTTCATACAAATGGATGATAGCAGGTTTTCTTTTTTATTTGACCTATGCTCAATAAACGATCCTTGAAGAAAGATGGACAAAGCTCAAATTACATTCTCTAGATAGATGAAGAAATAGGGGTGACATGATAGAGCTGTGAATGAATGGACATGTCAAAGGGGGATATTAATAACCTATTAAACGTATCAACATGAAACAGAACAGGAATAAATTTGGTAGGTTTTATATTTAGGAAAAAGCCTGGGTAAATACAGGTAACAGGGGACGAACTCGAAAATACACATAACGTCATGCAGTGCTGTTCCCCTTTGATACATGTAATGGGCGATGGTTGGAAGTAAATATGAAATTAAAAATAGACTAGGGATGATGGTATTTTACATTAGGTTCAGGGTTACTGTTGTATCGCAAAACACACGACTCATAGACCGGCTTTTTAATCCCCTTGAACGTGCCTGTGCAGGAACGCTGAGCGGCTAGCTGGTGACGTCATTGACCATTAGCGATGTCTGTGCAAGGCTCGCTGGGGTAACGAAAATTAACCGGGCCATAGAGGGGCCAAAGCCTAAAGTAACGAAAAACACCCGGGCCATAGAGGGGCCGTCGAAAAAAGCAAAACGGCCCCTCTATGGCCCTGTTTACACTATTATCAATCCCCAGGTCTTTCTCTCTTTTTGACTCTTGAAGTATTTCATCTCCCAAATGATACGTTGTATCTGGTCTCCTGCTTCCTATGCCTATCTTCATTACATTACATTTGCTCGGGTTAAACTCCAACAACTACTTGTGCGGCCATTCCTGCAGCTTGTCCAGGTCCTCTTGAATCCTCTAGCTGTCCTCCTCTGTCTTAATCCTTCTCATAATTTTGGCGTCGTCAGCGAACATTAAGAGAAATGAGTCTATACCCTCTGGGAGATCATTTACGTATATCAGAAACAGGATAGGTCCGAGCACAGAGCCCTGTGGGACCCCGTTGGTGACTTCACGCCAGTCTGAGATCTCACCTTTCATTGTAACTCTCTGCTCTCTATTGCTTAGGTACTCCCTTACCCACTTGAGCACCCTACCAGTTACTCCTGCATGTTTCTCCAGCTTATTCATCAGTCTCTTATGGGGTACTGTGTCAAAGGCTTTCCGACTGTCCAAGAAAATGCAGTCCGCCCATCCTTCTCTTTCTTGCTTAATCTTTGTCACCTGATCGTATAATTCTGTTAAGCCCTTATGCAAGATTTACTCTCCCTGAACCCATGTTGATGGGTTGTTACGCAGTCCCTTCTCTCCAGATGTGTTACTAGTTTTTTTTCTCGCGATCTTCTCCATCACCTTGCATGGTATACAAGTCAAGGACACTGGCCTGTTGTTCAGTGCCTCTTGTCTGTCACCCTTTTTGTATATTGGGACTACATTACCCATCTTCCATATTTTGGGTAGGTCTCCCGTCTCCAGTGACCTATTATACACTATGGAGAGTGGCAAGCAATATGCTTCTGCACACTCTTTCAATACTCATGGCGAGATTCCGTCTGGGCCAACAGCTTTTCTCACGTTCAGCTCCAACAGATGCCTCTTGACCTCATCTCTTGTAATTTTGAATCCTTTCAAGACCGTCTGGTTCACTGCCACCTCTCCAAGTGCAGGGAGTTCAACTCATTCTATTGTGAAGACCTCCAGGACCCTCTTGTTGAGTTCTTCACACACCTCTCTGTCATTCTCTGTGTACCTGTCCTCACCCGTTCTAAGTTTCATCACCTGTTCCTTCACTGTTGTTTTCTTCCTGATGGGACTGTAGAGTAACGTTGGTTCGGTCTTGGCTTTATTAGCTATATCATTTTCATACTTTTTCTCAGCTTCTCTTCTCACACTAACATACTCATTCCTGGTTCTCTGTTCTCTGGTATCTCTCTCTGCTTTCAGGTGTTCTATTATTTCGAAAGTTTCTCCACGCCCTTTTGTGCAGTTCCTTTGCTTCCATACATGCCCTATTAAACCACGGATTTTTGTTTTGCTTCTCGTTTTTTTCCTTTCGGGCCGGGATAAACCTGTTTACTGCCTCCTGACACTTTTTGGTGACATAGTCCATCATGTCGTGTACGGACTTAGTTCTGAGTTTTGTGTTCCATGGTATATTCCTTAGGAATTTTCTCATCTCCTCATAATTTCCCTTTCGGTACGCCAGCCCTTTCTTTCCTGGTTCTTTTTTTTGGGAGATAAATGGTACTCAAAGATCAATCCACTGTGATCACTCATTCCCAAGTGGGCTTTCAATTTATCTTCCCTTATATCCGACTCAATTAGGGTAAATATCAGATCAAGACTAGCTGGCTCATCCTCTCCTCTCATTCTTGTCGGTACCTTGATGTGTTGGCTTAGAAAGTTTCTTGTTGCCACATCCAGCAGCTTAGATTTCCATGTGTCTGGTCCTCCATGTGGGTCTCTGTTCTCCCTCTGTGTGCGTGTTTGTCTGTTCTGGGTATGTGCAGTGTGCTTGACTCGGGTCCTGGCCGTGTTGTATGTTTGGCTTTTGCGTGTGGACCTGTTTCGCGCTCGGCTGTGTTTCGGTAGTGTTTCCCGTATGTTTACCTTGTTGTTACGACCCTGGGTTCTTAGTTGGAAATCAGAGGTCAAATTGAGTTTCAAATAATCATGTGAGAAGGATATTTAAGTAACAATAACGTTTATACTAAGAGCTTCTCATACCTCGGTTCCGTTTTCCTTGCCAGACGTAAGATGAATCTTGTTTCTCACAGAGCATTCAGGCTCTGAGCTTGTTGATTATTAAATATAATATTGAACTAGTCATCAGCTATTCTTAGAACTGTTAAAGTAACTAGAAATGAATGTCGGTGAAGACTTGTAATGTTTATGGCTGCACGATCAACTAGGCACCCTTCCCGGCAGCATATTTAAGAGAGCGGAGCAATACCTTAAATTTAATATATAATACCTAATATTTGGCCAGCAATACCTTATCGACGGGAGACATCTCCCGTCACGCAGGGTGCAGTCGCACCTCCACAAATCTCCAGTATCATCTATTGATACTGGTGATGGCTCAAAAGGGCCTCCACTTACGAGCTATTCATGCCCGTGCCACCTCTTGGATGGCTTAATCTTTATCAATCATCAATCAATCATCAGCTGCTCTCGATCTCCTCTGGTCTGGCTGTTGTGGTGTTCACACTCTCCCTCGTGGGCTCTGTACTACTCTTCCTTTCCTCTCCCCTTACCTTATCCTGGTTCTCTATTCTACAAGTTAAGTACCTTATACTGTGTTACCGTGTTCTGGCAAAGTGTGTAGTTAATTCTTGTGTAGCCTAAGCTAGTGTATCCATAAGATTACTCTAGGGTGTTTTAGTGAAGCCACGAGTGCTCAAGTTACCCAGGCTACCAAGAGCCTTTACAAGTGTCTTTCTCCAAGGAGTCTTTACCCTAGTTGCAATTGTAAACCTTGCATCCTGTCTATGTAGACCAAGGTGTTTAACAAAGTAGAGTGGTAAAGTGATTTATTGTATTGATGTATATGGGGGGTTATTAGAGGGTTTTATAAATAAGTTAGATTTTGAGATGTATCAATTCATCCTGTTAAAGTGGAGTAGATGATTAGCTACTAGACAGCAGACCTGTAATTTAAAACACTGAATCATTACTAGGAACCTTCTTCCTTGGGGGCCGGGCCTATCTATCCCACAACTTTAGATACATCTTGACTCTAGCTATTGGCCCTTCTCAGTATAACCACTGCCCCCTACTTGTCTACTTAGGTCTCTTTTAGTTGTGTGAGTTTCCTTGGATGCTTGCGGTGAGTTACCGTTCTGTAACTTTTTTGCTTGCTTGTGTGTTGTTTGTGGTTGTGTGTTAAGCATGTGCGTGTGGCCGGAACAACCTTGGACATTTTCAAGAGAAAACTGGACGGTTTTCTAAGAGAAGTTCCGGATCAGCCGGGCTGTGGTGGGTACGTGGCCCTGCGGGCCGCTCCAAGCAACAGCCTGGTGGACCAAACTCTCACAAGTAGAGCCTGGCCTCGGGCCGGGCTTGGGGAGTAGAAGAACCCTATCAACCAGGTATCAACCAGGTATCAACCAGGTATCAACTTATATCCACATTCCACGTGCTTCGGCACTGCCTATTCCTTCCTGTGTGTCTGTGTGTGCCTCTTTCGAGGTACTGTCTTGTAGTACCCGGTTCCTATGCGTTAAGGCTCTTCCTTTCCAGTGTGTATTTCTTATTCATGTGTACTTCTTGTTTATGTGTGATGCCTGTAGCCCATTCGGCTAATGTTCACATTTTTAATTTTCTCTACCGGTGGTCTTTTCCATTGTTTGGTTATTGTATTTTATATGTACATGTTATCACGTCATTTGTTTGTATTCCTGTTTATGTATTCCTGTTTCTGTGATCATGTATTCCTGTTTATGTATTCCTGTTTCTGTGATCATGTATTCCTGTTTATGTATTCCTGTTTCTGTGATCATGTATTCCTGTTTTTGTATTCCTGTTTCTGTGATCATGTATTCCTGTTTATGTATTCCTGTTTCTGTGATCATGTATTCCTGTTTATGTATTCCTGTTTCTGTGATCATGTATTCCTGTTTATGTATTCCTGTTTCTGTGATCATGTATTCCTGTTTATGTATTCCTGTTTCTGTGATCATGTATTCCTGTTTATGTATTCCTGTTTCTGTGATCATGTATTCCTGTTTATGTATTCCTGTTTCTGTGATCATGTATTCCTGTTTTTGTATTCCTGTTTCTGTGATCATGTATTCCTGTTTATGTATTCCTGTTTCTGTGATCATGTATTCCTGTTTATGTATTCCTGTTTCTGTGATCATGTATTCCTGTTTATGTATTCCTGTTTCTGTGATCATGTATTCCTGTTTTTGTATTCCTGTTTCTGTGATCATGTATTCCTGTTTATGTATTCCTGTTTCTGTGATCATGTATTCCTGTTTATGTATTCCTGTTTCTGTGATCATGTATTCCTGTTTATGTATTCCTGTTTCTGTGATCATGTATTCCTGTTTCTGTGATCATGTATTCCTGTTTATGTATTCCTGTTTCTGTGATCATGTATTCTTGTTTATGTATTCCTGTTTCTGTGATCATGTATTCCTGTTTATGTATTCCTGTTTCTGTGATCATGCATTCCTGTTTTTGTATTCCTGTTTCTGTGATCATGTATTCCTGTTTATGTATTCCTGTTTCTGTGATCATGTATTCCTGTTTTTGTATTCCTGTTTCTGTATTCCTATTTATGTATGTTTGGGTAGTTGCCCTTCTTATTGTATTTTTGTCTTTTATTATAAAAAACAAAACAAAAAACAAAACTCAATAGTGCCGATTTATACTTTCTAATTTCGTTGTACGTCGGTATATATACAATGGTCCTCTTCGTTACTATACGTACTACCAAAACAGGAGGATGGGGTGTAATCAATCACATGAATAATTAATCACTGATATATATAATAATAATAAATCACACGAATCCGAGACTCATTGCAAATAAACATAGCCGCAAACAAACACTATTTAACTTCAAGCGCTGGTACAGTCTCGGTCTAAAGTCTCTTTCAAATGTTGGGGGAAGGGAAGGCGCGTGTGTGTGTGTGTGTTGGGGAGGGGGGGTGGGAGGGAGAGTCGATGTGTTAAACTTTGCAACAATGCTTTTCGAGGTGCCAAGTAGTTTCAAGAATTAACACAATTTGTTTTTACATTATCGACTAAGTAATATCTGCATTATATTGGTGAATAAAACTGTTCTTTACTGTTAATATTTTTATAAATGCTATTTGATATCAACACTTTTCTTGACAAAATACATCAGATGATCGAATATCATCATGGAAGCACGTAGCACAAACCGTAGAGTCCACTGACCTTAGTAAACACGCAACATAATGACTGAAATCCCAGGTTGGTTATGTTATTGATTACTGTTGTATTTTCAAACTGATTGCAATATGTTTTTATTATACTGTTTTAATATTATCACCAATTATATGAGTACTGTTTATTTCATTATTCACGCCTAGTATATATTCACTGAGGGAGCCGGTCGGCCGAGCGGACAGCACGCTGGACTTGTGATCCTGTGGTCCCGGGTTCGATCCCGGGCGCCGGCGAGAAACAATGGGCAGAGTTTCTTTCACCCTATGCCCCTGTTACCTAGCAGTAAAATAGGTACCTGGGTGTTAGTCAGCTGTCACGAGCTGCTTCCTGGGGGTGGGAGGAGACCAGCTGACGCAGTCTGCTGGTCTCCTTCTCATTTGATTTGACATTAAAAGATAAAATATGATCTTTTTAATCAAAATATTTATCTTTTAATGTCAAAACATGATTTGACATTAAAAGATAAATGATCGTTTTAAAATGTGTGATATGCCTATAATAGCTGCATATTTTTAATTTATTATTTGGCAAATTTCGATTTCGTTTCTTAAAATTCGTTTCTAAACCAAATCAAGTTATTACCTAAGTGTAATTACCAAAGTGTAGTTACAGGATGAGAGCTACGCTCGTGGTGTCTTTCTTCCCAGCATTCTGTGTCATATAACACTATGAAACTACTGACAGTTTTGGCCTCCACCACTTTCTCACTTAACCTGTTCCAACAGTCTACCATTCTGATTGCGGAGGTGTTTTCTTATATTTCTTAGACAGCCTTGTTTAGTTAGCTTAAATATATGACCTCTTGTGGAAGTTCCGGATCTCAGAAATTCTTCCTTATCAATTTTGTCGATTCCCGTTACTATTTTGTACGCAGTGATCACATCGCTTCTTTTTCTCCTGTCTTCTAGTTTTGGCATATTGAATAGCTCTAACCTGTCCTCGTAGTTCTTGTCTTTCAGAATTATATGCTCTCCTCGCCTGCCAAATCGACCAAAGTCTTTGCAGTTTACATTTACATTTTTTTATTTTTACATGCGTACATGCGAATAAATACAATAAAACAAGAACAAACAAACAGAACACAAACACAAATACAAAAGCACAAAACATAGAAAGTCAAATACACAAAATACCGGCCTGAAGGGCTGACAACAAAAACACAACAATGAGCATAAACACAATATAACACAGTAAAAAATGAACAACAACACAATACAGGAGGGTAATGGAAATAAACACAAGAAAACTACACAAATTACAAAATATCAAAATCACAGAAAATACCAGCCTGAAGGACCGACAACAAAAACCAAACATAATGCAAGACAGTAGAAAAAGAACAGTGCAAGACCTGTCGTTCAGTTTTAAGCATACAGGCAAGCATACGTAAGGCAGACAGAACACAAAAGCACTAATCACAAAGGCACAAAGTTATAAATTACCAAATACACAAAAGATCGGCCTGAAGGGCCGACAACAAAAACAATAAGCACAGCAGTACAGCAGTACAATTACAAAGTAGCCAAACCCGCACCCAACAACCCAACCCTTGAATCAACACAAAACAAGTCTACTGGCCCCGAAACCCACACGGAGAGGTACAAATACATAACAAAAACAAATTAAACAAAATACTCCCACACATGCACGCACGCATGCAACCGCACCCCACGCACACAAACGGACACAACACCACAACACATAGCACACACACACACACACACGGGAGTCGACTACTAGCGGTCGTAGAGTGAGGATGTTTACCGACCCTCCGTGGCTGTTGGAGTTGTTTGCTGTTTTGGTCGCCAGGTGGTGTGGGCGTCCCTGCCCTACCAGTTTTGTTGCCTGCCTGGCTGGTTGACGTGGCAGTTCTGACATGGGGGGCCATCTTCCTCCTGTTCAGCGTGTGAACTCCGTGGGCCTGGAGTTCACTTGTAAGGCTGGTTATCCGACCATCGAGATGGTGATGTGTGACATGCTTCGTATCCCGGTGGAAGCTGTTTACGGTGTGGAGCTAGTTACGGCCCATCGGGTTGTTATTAAGTTCGTGGGGGAGGACGAGTACCGGGACTTCCTCCGTCGGAAGTCCCGGTACCACCACCATTCCCCCCTCCCCAATACCATTGTCTTCCCCACCCCCCCTGTCTTCTTGTCCTCCCCACCATTCTCCACTCATCCTGTCCTCTCGTTCTCCCCACCATCCCCCACTCTCCCGTTCCCTCGTCCTCTCCACCATTGCCCCCATCCCCCGTCCTCTCGTCTTCTCCTCCATCCCCACTCCCATCCCCCTCGTCGTCCTCACAATTCCCCACTTCCTCGTCCGATGTGTTTCCAAATGATCTGATGTTCCCATCAGAAAAACGGGAACATATAATGATCTGATGTTCCCATCACTGAAAAATAAGAACAGTTAAATAAAACGAAATAAAAATAATGTAAAAAAATTAACTATACTCACGAAATATACGGTATGGTAAACAACACAGCTCAATTCCAATGCAATATCACACAAAATAATTAAATCACAATGAAAATACATCGAAATCTATGAAAATTCAATTATTACTGCAATTGGAAACATCGAAATGGAATCGTAACACATTTAGTGTAGCGTGTGTGGTTTTTATGTGCAACAGATGTTGCTGTGTTTCCGTAAATGCATATTTTTACCTGTCACAGGTGTTTCATCTATATAGTAGGTATATAAAACACGCACGTATTTGAATGGAATTTTGTGTCAAAATTTCAAAGCAACTGGTGAAGAACTTTTGGTGATTACAGTGTGTGTTGCTTTTATGTGCAACAGATGGTGCTGTTTTCAAAAAGGATGTTTTTTACCAGTCACAGGTGTGGCATGTATATAGTAGGTGTATAAAACACGCACGTATTCGAATGCAACATTATGTCAAAATTTCAAATCATTCGGTAATGAGGTTTCGGAGACTTCCCTCATATGAAAACTCAAATGAATAACACAGTTTTAAAAAAGCATGGTTTTTACCTGTCATAGACGTAACATTTATATAGTAGGTATATAAAAACATGCTTTTATGCGAATGGAACCTTGTGTGAAATTTTCAAAGCAATCGGTGAAGAACTTTCGGGGATTAGTGATTTTGAACAAACGAACATTTGCATTTTTATTTATATAGATTAGCGGTACCTGGCCACGTGTCGCTGTGGCTCAGCAATGCATGTGTGTTGCTGAGCCACAGTAACCTTCCCCTGTCCCCCAGTCCTCCCCACCATTCCCCCCTTCCCCATCCACTCATCCTCCCAATCATTCCCCAGTTCCCCATCCCCTCATCCTCCCAACAATTCTCCACCTCCCCCCATTCCCTCATCTTCCCCACCATTCCCCTCCCCCATCCCCTTGTCCTCCGCACTATCACCCACTCCACCATCCCCTCGTCCTCTACTCCATTTCCCTCTCCACCATCCCCTCGTCTTCCCCACCATCTCCCACTCTTCTGTTCCCTCGTTCTCCCTACCATTCCCCCTCCCTTGTCCCCCTCTTCCTCCCCACCATTCCCCACTCCCCTGTCCCCTTGTCCTCCCAACCATTCCCCACTCCACTGTCCCCTTGTCCTCCCCCACCATTCTCCAGTCCCTCATCCGATGCATTCCGAAATGATCTGATGTTCTGATAAAAAATTGGGAACATCAAATTATCTGATGTTCCAATCACTGAAAAAAAAGAACAGTTTAAAAAACGAAATGAAAAAAAAGAAAGAGACTATACTCAAGAAATGAACGGTATGGGAAACTACACAACTCAATTACAATGCAATGTCACACAAAATTATTAAATCAAAATGAAAATAAATCAAAATCTATGAAAATTCAACTTATCAATGCAATCAGAAACACTAAAATGGAATTGTAACATATTTAGTATTGCGTGTTTTGCTCTTACGTGCAGCAGATGGCATTGTTTCTTAAAAAAAATATTTTTACCTGTCACAGGTGTGGCATCTATACTTATACTTACAATATGGTAAACATCACAGCACTATTCCAACACAATGTCACGCAAAATAATTATATCAAAATTAAAATAAATCAAAATCTATGAAAATTAAATTTATCAGTGCAATCAGAAACATTGAAATGGAATCGTACCATATTTAGTATTGTGTGTGTTTGTGTTGCTATTATGTACAACAGATGCCGCTGTTTTTAATAAAAAAACATATTTTTACCTGTCACAGGTGTGGCATCAATTTATATAGATGATATGTGACATATAATGATCTGATGTTCCCATCACTGAAAAATAAGAACAGCTGAAAAAAACGAAATAAAAAACAAGGAAAAAAAAATTAACTATACTCACGAAATGAACAGTATGGTAAACAACACAGCTCAATTCCAACACAATGTCTCACAAAATAATTAAATAAAAATGAAAATACATCGAAATCTATGAAAATTCAATTATTACTGTAATCAGAAACATTGAAATGGAATTGTAACATATTTAGTATAGAGTGCGTGTTGCTTTTTCGTGCAACAGATGGTGCTACTTTTAAATAAAAGCATGTTTTTACCTGACACAGGTGTGGCATCTTCCTAGGTGACTTCAACTTGCCGAGTCTCAGGTGGAGAATAGCAAACAATAATATTATACCAGGAAATCTATCGGGACCTAACCAACCACAGATTAGAGAACTACTTAGATTCTGTGACAAATTTTCACTCAACCAGCAGATATAGGAGCCAACGAGAAAAGAAAATATTCTAAATCTGGTCTTTACGAACAATGAAGACATTATCAGAGACATTACGATATCAGATACCACATACTCAGATCACAAGCTCATTGAAGTGCAAACGACCATCAATACTCAGAATAAACCTACATCGTTGATAAAGCGAGAGGGGCTATTCAGTAAATTCAATTTTAATAATAAAAGGATAGACTGGGAGATAATAAACAGGGAACTTACAAACATTCCATGGGAAACTGTTTTAAGTAATACAAGTCCTACAGAAGGAATAGAAAAACTGACTTCGGAAGCGTATCAAGTCTGCCTGAAATATGTTCTTTTGAGGAAAGCCAGAAAGAGATCCAACGTAGAAAGAGAACGCAGACGACACTATAAACGAAGGAAAAAAATAACGGAAATGCTTATGCAGACATGAATTTCCCTTCAAAGAAGGAATAATTTAAATAGGGAGATTGAAGAAATTGAGCAGAAATTGAAACACCCATATGAAACTGAAGAAAGGCAGTTAGAACAGAAAGCAATTCAGGAAATAAAGAAAAATCCAAAATGCTTCTTCACATATGCGAAATCAAAAGCAAAAACCACTGCCAGTATTGGACATATTCATACAAGTGAAGGCTCATACACGGAGGATGACAAAGAAATTAGTGAAATCCTAAAAAAGCAGTATGAGGACATGTTTAGCACTCCAATAAACAACATGAAAGTGGAAGATCCAGACAATTTTTTTATGCGGGATATTCAATCCACTGTAAATATAACTGATATCAACACGAGCACACTTGATTTTGAAAAAGAAATTGAAAACATGCCCATGCACTCGGCCCCAGGTCCAGATTCATGGAATTCAATATTTATAAAGAAATGCAAAATGCTGGTAGGACAGGCACTCAGTATAGTGTGGAGGAAGAGCTTGGACACGGGGGAGATACCAGATGCACTTAAAGTAGCAGACAGCCCCTCTACACAAGGGAGGGAGCAAAGCATTGGCAAAGAATTATAGACCAGTTGCACTAACATCGCACATAATAAAAGTATTTGAGAGAGTGATTAGGAGTCAGGTCACCAATTTCATGGAGACCAATGACCTTCACAACTCGGGCCAACATGAATTTCGAGCGGGAAGATCGTGCCTCTCACAGCTACTTGAGCACTACGACAAAGTCACTGAGGCATTAGAAGAAAAACAGAATGCTGATGTGATATACACGGACTTCGCAAAGGCTTTCGATAAATGTGACCATGGCGTGATAGCACATAAAATTAAGTCAATGGGAATAACCGGTAAAGTAGGAGGCTGGATACTCAGTTTTCTGTCAAACAGGACTCAGCGTGTAACGGTCAACCATATAAAATCTAGTCCGCACAGTTAAAAGCTCTGTACCTCAGGGTACAGTCCTTGCACCGCTGCTTTTCCTTATTCTCATATAAGATATAGACAAAAATACAAGTCACAGCTTCGTATCATCCTTTGCAGATGACACAAAAATCAGTATGAAAATTACCTCGGCTGAAGACATTGAAAAACTTCAAGCTGATATTAATAAAGTTTTCGACTAGGCATCAGAAAATAACATGGTGTTTAACAGTGATAAATTCCAGGTACTCAGGTACGGTAAAAATGAGGACCTTAAACATAATACAGAGTACAAAACACAATCAAATGTGCCCATAGTAGGAAAACAGCATGTAAAAGATTTGGGAATAATGATGTCTGACGACCTAACGTTTAGGGAGCATAACCAAGCAAATATTGCGACAGCCAGAAAAATGATAGGGTGGATTACGAGAACTTTCAAATTCAGGAATCCCATCACAATGATTGTACTCTTCAAGTCACTTGTGTTGTCCCGTCTTGAGTACTGCTCAGTACTCACTTCCCCCTTCAGAGCAGGAGAGATTGCTGAAACAGAGGGAATACAGAGAACATATACGGCACGCATAGACGCGATAAAGCACCTAAATTATTGGGATCGTCTCAAAGCCCTCCAAATGTACTCACTAGAAAGAAGACGAGAGAGATATCAAATAATATACACCTGGAAGATACTGGAGGGCCAAGTACCTAATCTACACATTAAAATATCAACGTAATGGAGTGAACGATATGGAAGAAAATGCAGAATAAAACCAGTGAAGAGCAGAGGTGCCATAGGCACAATCAGAGAACACTGTATAAACATCAGAGGTCCACTGTTGTTCAACACCCTCCCAGCGAGCATAAGAAATATTGCGAGAACAACAGTGGCCATCTTCAAGAGGAAACTAGATTTATTCCTCCAAGGAGTGCCGGACCAACCGGGCTGTGGTGGGTATGTGGGCCTGTGGGTCGCTCCAAGGAACAGCCTAGTGGACCAAATTCTCACAAGTCAAGCCTGGCCTCGGGCCGGGCTTGGGGAGTAGAAGAACTCCCAGAACCCCATCAACCAGGTATCTATATAGTAGATATATAAAAAATGCACATATTCGAATGGAACGTTGTGTCAACATTTCAAAGCAATCGATGAAGAACTTTCGGAGATTACAGTGTGTTTTGCTTATATGTGCAACAGATGGTGCTGTTTTTCACCTGTCATAGGTATGGCATTTAGATAGTAGGTATATAAAAACCCGCACGTATTTGAATGCAAAGTTGTGCCAAAATTTCAATGCAATCGGTAATGAGGTTTTGGAGATTTCCCTCACGTGAAAAACACAGTTTTTTTTTTAAAAGCATGGTGTTTACCTGTCAAAGACGTTCCATTTATATAATATGTATATAAAAACATGCTTGAACCCGAATGGAACATTGTGTGAAAATTTCAAAGTAATCGGTGAAGAACGTTCAGAGATTAGCGATTTTGAACAAACGAACATTTACATTTTCATTTATATGGACTAGCTGTGCCTGGCCACGTGTTGCTGTGGCTCATCAATGCATGTGCGTTGCTGAGCCACAGCAACCTTCCCCTGTCCCCCAGTCCTCCCCACCATTCCCCCTTCCCCTCGTCCTCTCAACCTTTCCCCACACCCCGTCCCCTCATCCTTCCAACCATCCCCCACTCCACCGTCCCCTCGTCACCCCCCCCATTCCCCACTCCATCGTCCCGTTGTTCTCAGCACCATCTTCCACTCCTCCGTCCCCTCGTCCTCCCTACAATTCTTCCCTCTCTCCCTCGTCCTCCCCACCATTCTTCATTCTCCAGTTCCCTCGTCGCCACCGTCACTAACTCCCTCGTCTTCTCGTCCTTCCCACCATTCACACTCCCTCGTCCAATACTTTCCCAAACGATTTGATGTTCCCACCAGAATGTTGTTGTTTAAGATTTGCTACTTGGAACAAAAAGTTTCAAGTAGCACGGGCTATGGTGAGCCCGTCTCCCACCAGAAAATTGAGAACATCAAATGATCGGATGAGCCCAGCACTGAAAAATAAGAAGAACAGTTTAAAAAGACGAAATGAAAAAAATGAACAAATAAAAAGATAAACTATACTCACGAAATGAACGGTGTGGTAAACAACACAGCTCAATTCCAACGCAATGTAACACAAAATAATTAAATCAAAATGGAATTAAATTGAAATCTATGAAAATTTAATTTATCAATGCAATCAGAAACATTGAAATAGAATCGTAACTTATTTATTATAGTGTGTGTTGATATTGCGTGCAACAGATGGCTCTGTTTTTAAAAAAACGAATGTTTTTACCTGTCACAGGTATTTCATCTATATAGTAGGTATATAAAAACATGTCTGTATTTGAATGGAACGTTGTGTCAAAATTTAAAAGCAATCAGTGAAGAACTTTCAGAAATTACAGTGTGTGTTGGTCTTACATCCAACAGTGTGCTGTTTTAAAAAAACATGTTTTTTCCTGTCACAGGTGAGGCATGTATATAGTAAATATATAAAACACGCGCCTATTCGAATGCAACGTTGTGTCAAAATTTCAAAGTAATCTGTAAAGAGGTTTAGAAGATTTCCTTCACATGAAAAACCCATGAAAAACTCACTTTAAACAAAAAAAAACATGTTTTTTTTCGCATCACAAGCGTGACATCAATATAGTATGTATATAAAAACCCGCTTGGATGCGAATGGAACGTTGTGTGAAAATTTCAAAGCAATTGGTGAAGAACTTTCGGAGATTAGCGATTTTGAACAACGATCATTTCCCTTTTTATTTATATAGACTAGCAGTACCCGACCAGCGTTGCTGTGGCTCAGCAACGCATGTACGTTGCTGAGCCACAACAACCTTGCGTGTCCCCCAGTCCTCCCCACCATTCCCCCCCTCACCCGTCTCCTCGGCCTCCCAACCATTCCCCACTCCACCTTCCCCTCGTCCTCCCACACCATTCCCCACTCTACCATCCCCTTTTCCTTCCCACCATGCCCCACTCCCCTGTCCCATTGTCCTCTCCACCATTCTCTTTTCCCCCATCCCCTCGTCCTTCCCCACCATTACCCCCCTCCATTGTCCCCTCGTCCTCCGCACCATCTCTCACTTCCATCCCCTCATCATCCCCACCATTCCCCACTCCTTCGTCTGATGCCTTCCCAAATGGTCTGATGTTCTCCTCAGAAAATGGGAACATAAAGTGATCTGATGTTCCCATCACTGAAATATATGAAAAACAGTTAAAAATGAAATGAAAATATGAAAAAATATATAAATAACCTATTCTCACGAAATGAACGGTCTGGTAAACAACACAGCTCAATTCCAAGGCAACTTACACAAAAAATTAAATCAAAATGAAAATAAATAAAAATCTATGGAAATTCAATTAATCATTGCACTCAGGAACATTGAAATGGAATTGTAACATATTTAGTATAGCATGTGTGTTGCTCTTACATGCAACAGATAGCGCTGTTTTTCAAGAAAGGCTTAGTTTTACCTGTCACAGGTGTGGCATCTATACTTATACTTATAAAATGAACGGTATGGTAAACAACAAAGCTAAATTTCAATACAATGTCACAAAAAAGTTCACTAAAAAATAAAATAAATCGAAAACTAATAAAATATAATTTATCAATACAATCGGAAACATTGAAATAGAATTCGTGATATATTTAGTATAGCGTGCATGTTGCCATTATGTGCAACAGATGGCGCTGTTTTTCAAAAACGCATGTTTTTATCTGTCACAGAGTTGGCCTTTATATAGTAGGCATATAAAAAGTTGCTCCTATTCCCTATTCGAATGCAACGTTGTATCCAAATTTCAAAGCAATTGGGGAAGAACTTCCAGAGATTACAGCGTGTGTTGCCGTTACGTCCAACAGATGGTGCTGTTTAAAAAAAACGCATATTTTTTCCTGTCACAGGTGAGGCATGTATATAGTAGATATATAAAAAGACGCACCTAAGAGAATGCAACGTTGTGTCAAAATATCAAAGCAATCGGTAATGAGGTTGCAAAGATTTCCCACACATGAAAAACACAGTTTTTCAGAAAAAGCATGTTATTTTTTACCGTCTCAGACGTGACATCTATATAATTTGTATATAAAAACCTGCTCGGATGCGAATGGAACGTTGTGTGAAAATTTCAAAGCAATCGGTGAAGTACTTTCGGAGATTAGCGATTTTGAACAAACGAACATTTCCATTTTTATGTATATAGATTGTCTACCTTGGCAACCTGTTGGTCCCAATCTGGGCTTCACATGCTACCTTCCCAAATTAACAGCAACTGCATCGTGTTCCCTGCGAAGGCAACGCCCCAAAGTCCCCTCTCTATGCAGGGCAAATGTCGTCTGTACTTTACCCTGTTTTTTAATAACACCCAAATATAATACGTACACACAATATTTACTCAAACGTATAAAAGTTACCTGCTGCAGTCAAATTTATATTTCATTCTCCAGGAGAATCGGAGCCACAAACCACCCACCAAGTAAAACGAAATTTCTCACTATAAGTATAACAACCAGCTGTGGAAAACCTTGCCACCCCAGAATAGCATCGGATGGGAATTTGTTCTCATGAGAACAGACCTGTGTTCGTGTCGGTCAAATCGGAGTAACTGCATGGCACAGAATTATGTGTGTCCCGTCCTGAAGCTGCGTCCGTCCATCTCGAGAAACGTCTCTGAGGTAGCTAAGACCTGACCTGATCTGACCCTGGGATGTGGGAAAGGGAGGTAATCCGGGGCCCATGGATGTATACCTGGACCCTAGTTAGGTTAGCCTGGTTAGGTTAGGTTAGGAAAGGTCAAATGAATTTAGGTTAGCTTAGCTGAGGTCATGCGAGGTTAGGTCACTGGTACACTCAGATTCTTTTTAGTTCATATGCGAATTGTTAGGTTACGTGAGGTTAGGATAGGTCATGTCTGGTCAGGTTGTGTCAGGCCAGGTCAGGTTGTGTTGTGTAAGGTTAGGTCAGGTTGTGTCAGGTCAGGTCAGGTTGAGTCAGGTGAGGTGAGGTTGTGATAGGTCAGGTTAGGCCATATGAGACTCTGTTAGGCCATATAAGATTGTGTCAGGTCAGGTCAGGTCAGGTTAAGTGAGGTGAGTTGATATAACGTTAGACTAAATTAGGTGTGTTTACCAAGACCATGATTGGCATATAAAGATGAGAGAATCTGTGTTCGAGTAATATGTGTGAGTGAATTCGTGTGTTCCACATTAGTAGATCTACATTTGATAGGGCGAGACACTTTTGTTATCGACATAATCATGATGATGTAACGTGGTTCTTATCAGATAAACTATCAAGGAACATGCTTTTTCCATTCATTAAGAGTGATTATCAGTGATTAATTGTGATTATCAGTGTTTGAGGTGTGTAACCCTAATTGTGCTTACGTGGAGTTGAGCTTCAGCTCTTGGGTCCCGCCTCTCAGCAGATGAATGTTTTGTGTGTGCGTGCGGGCGTGCGTGTGTACTCACCTAATTGTACTGGCGGGGGTTGAGCTTTGGCTCTTTGGTCCCGCCTCTCAACTGTCAATCAACTGGTGTACAGATTAAAATAAATAAATAAATAAATATGTTTATTCAGGTAAGGTATATACATACAAGTGATGTTACATTAATGGATTGATATATAGATAGAGCTAGTACATACAATGCCTAAAGCCACTATTACGCAATGCGTTTCGGGCAAGAAAAACATTAATATCTAGAACTTAATACTAATTGAGCATAAAGAATAAAAAGTGTTGAGAACAAATACAAATAAAGATAAAAAAAAGGGGGAACATGACTGAAAAAGCAGCACAAATACAATAGGTTGACAAACAGTGTTGATTAATAAAAGAAAATAACAGACATGGGTTGACAATAGAGGAGTGAGGTAGGTTACAGGGAATTTATTAGGTAGTGTTTAGTTTTTATCTTAAACTGGTTGAGAGAGGTACAGTCTTTAACATGGTTGGGAAGGTCATTCCACATTCTGGGCCCCTTGATTTGTAGAGCATTTCTAGTTTGATTAAGTCGTACTCTAGGAATATGAAAACTGTATTTATTTCTGGTGTGGTGCTCATGGGTTCTGTTACAACCTTCTATGAAGCTTTTGAGATCAGGATTGGCATTATAGTTTAGCGTTTTATATATGTATAATACACATGAGAGAATGTGCAGTGACTTAATGTCTAACATATTCAGAGATTTGAGTAGGGGTACCGAGTGATGTCTGGGGCCAGAGTTGGATATTGTTCTAATAGCAGCTTTGTGTTGGGTAATTAGAAGACGTAAGTTATTTTGGGTAGTAGAACCCCAAGCACAAATACCATAGTTGAGATATGGATAGATAAGGGAGTAATAGAGAGTCACCAGGGCAGGGCGTGGTACATAATATCTGATCTTAGAAAGAATGCCCACAGTTTTTGAAACTTTTTTTGATATATTTAGAATGTGTCCCTGGAAATTCAGCTTGTGGTCAATGAGAATGCCAAGGAATTTGCCATCTAATTTGTTACAAATTTGGGTATTGTTTATTTTGAGATTTATTTGACTAGAGGATTTATTGCCAAACAGAATATAGAAAGTTTTGTCAATGTTAAGGGTGAGTTTGTTGGCAGTTAGCCAAAGATGGACTTTATTTAGCTCAGTATTTACTGTGGCATTTAGAGCAAGGGGGTCAGGACTGGAGTAAATGAAGGTTGTGTCGTCAGCAAATAGAATTGGTTTGAGGTGTTGGGAGGCATTTGGAAGGTCATTAATGTAGATGAGAAAGAGGAGAGGGCCAAGTATGCTGCCCTGAGGAACACCAATGTTCATGGGTAGGGTGGGAGAAATTGTATTATTCACAGAAACATATTGGAGCCTGTCAGTAAGGTAGGATTCGAGGTATTGTAGGGAGTGTCCTCTGACTCCATAATGATGTAATTTAAGAAGAAGGTTTTGGTGGTTGACAGTATCAAAAGCTTTACGCAGGTCCACAAATAACCCAACAGGGAACTCCTTTTTATCAAGAGCTGTATGAATCGAGTTAAGCATAAGTGCATCGTTAGTGCTTTTTTTGGGTCTGAAGCCATATTGGCAAGGGCTAAGTATATTGAGTTTGGCTAGATATGAGTAAAGCAGCTTATAGATTAGTTTTTCAAAATTTTTTGACAAGTTTGGCAGGATTGATATAGGTCTGTAGTTGTTAACATCTGTGGGATCACCACATTTGTGGACAGGCGTTACTCTCGCTTTTTTTAGAATATCTGGAAAGGTTTGGAGTTCAAGTGACTTGTTGAAGAGCAAAGCAATAGCAGGGGCTAAAGATCTGGAGGCTTTTTTGTAAATTAAAGTTGGTATCTCCTCAAGGGCACCAGACTTGGTTTTAAGGGAAAGGATTATCTCATTGACGTCAGTGGAGTTAATAGGCTTTAGGTACAGAGACTGTGGATAGTTACCTGTAAGATAGTCCTTAACATCAGTACTGGAAGATGGAATATCATTTGCAAGGGATGAACCAATGGAAGAGAAGAACCTATTGAACTCAATAGCAGAATCAGAGGCTGAAAGCTGACCATCGTTATTAGACAGGAGAGTCGGTTTGTTATTTAAAGATTTCTTTGATCCCAATATTTGTGAAATTGTGCTCCAAGTTTGTTTAATGTTGCTCTTTATTTGGGTAAATTTATCTTCGTAGTATTTAGTTTTGGCTCGTCTAATTATCTTAGATAGCAATAATGAGTAATTCTTTGAGAATTCTTTGGAGACAATTCCTAACCTATACTTCTTCTCAAGGTCGTGTTTTTTGTTAATGGATTTAAGTATTCCCTTTGTAAGCCAAGGATTGTTAAGCCTCTTGCTTGTGACTTGTTTTGTAAGCATAGGACAGTGGGTGTTATAAAGGCTAAGAGTTGTTTGTAGAAAAGATTGCACTGCTAGGTTGATGTCCCCTATGTTACCTAACTCGAACTCCCAGTTGACATTATCAGCAGCAGTTATAAAATTGTTTATAGCAGTTTCATTGTGCAGCCTAAAGCTTAACTCCCTTGTTTCTAGAGGTGGTTTGCTAATGTTAGTTAAGAGAAATGTGGGGTAATGGTCTGTAGGGCTATCGGTGATTATACCTGAAGTAAGCGGAGAGGTTATGTTGGTCCAGATGTGATCTAGAGAGATTCCTGAGCCTACTGGGCTCTATCATATCTACATTTGAAACTGTGTATGGAGTCAGCCTCCACCACATCACTTCCGAATGCATTCCACCTGTTAACTACTCTGACATTGAAAAAGTTATTTCTAACGTCCCTGTGGCTCATTTGGGTACTCAGTTTCCACCTGTGTTCCCTTGTCTACGTACCACTAGTGTTGAATAGTTTATCCTTGTCTACCCTGTCAATTCCCCTGATAATTTTGTAGGTAGTAATCATGTCTCCCCTCACTCTTCTGTCTTCCAGTGTCGGAAGGTGCATTTCCCGCAGCCTTTCCTCGTAACTAATGCCTCTTAGTTCTGGGACTAGTCTAGTGTCATACCTCTGAACTTTTTCCAGCTTCGTCTTGTGCTTGGCAAGGTGCGGGCTCCATGCTGGGGCCACATACTCCAGGATTGGTCTTACGTATGTTGTGTACAAGATTCTAAACAATTCCTTACACAGGTTCCTGAAGGCTGTTCTGATGTTAGCCAGCCTCACATATGCCGCAGACGTAATTCTTTTTATATGGGCTTCAGGAGACAGGTTTGGTGTGATATTAATTCCTAGAGCTTTCTCTCTGTCCGTTTCATTAAGTACTTCATCTCCTATTCTGTATCCTGTGTCTGGCCTCCTGTTTCCCCCGCCTAGTTTCATTACTTTGCATTTACTCGAGTTAAACTTTAGCAACCATTTGTTGGACCATTCATTCAGTCTGTTTAGATCGTCCTGTAGCCTCCTACTATCATCCTCTGTTTCAATCCGCCTCATAATTTTTGCATCTTCAGCAAACATTGAGAGAAATGAATCTATACCATTTGACCATTTACCATAAAATTTGACCATAAATCTAGACCATTTACGTATATCAGAAACAGTATAGGTCCAAGGACTGACCCCTGCGGGACTCCACTTGTGACGTCACGCCAATCCGAGACCTCACCCCCACACAGTGACTCGTTGTCTTCTGTTGCTTAGGTACTCCTTTATCCAATAGAGTACCTTCCCTGTCACTCCAACCTGCATCTCCAGCTTTTTCACTAGCCTCTCGTGTGGTACTGTATCAAAGACTTTCTGGCAATCCAAAAATATGCAGTCTGCCCACCCCTCTCTTTCTTGCCTGATTTTTGTTGCCTGGTCGTAGAATTCAAGTAGCCCTCCGAGGCAGGACGTACCATCCCTGAACCCATGTTCATGCTGTGTTACAAAGTTCTTTCGCTCGCTACACCCGTCTCCGTGGGGTAGTGGTAAGACACTCGCCTGGCGTTCCGCGAGCGCTTTGTCATGGGTTCGTATCCTGGCCGGGGAGGATTTACTGGGTGCAAATCCTTAACTGTAGCCTCTGTTGAACTCAACAGTAAAATGTATACTTGGTTGTAAAAACGATTCTTCGCGGCGGGGATCGTATTCCAGGGACCTGCCCGAAACTCTACGCGTACTAGTGGCTGTACAAGAATGTAACAACTCTTGTATATATCTAAAAAAAAAAAAATGATATTCAACTAGCTTTCTTCGCACAATCTTCTCCATCAGCTTGCATGGTATGCAGGTTATGGACACTGACCTGTAGTTCAGGGCCTCCTGTCTATCCTTTTTCTTGTATATCAGAACTACCTTAGCTGTTTTCCAAATTTCTGGCAGTTCCCCTGTTGCCAGTGATTTGTTATACACTATGGAGAGTGGCAGGCACAGTGCTTCTGCTCCTTTCTTTAGTATCCAATGGGAGATTCCATCTGGGCCTATAGCCTTTCTAACATCCAACTCTAGTAAACACTTCCTTACTTCCCCACTGGTAATCTCAAACTTGATTGTTGCCGCCGAAGGCGGCTAGTTTATTGTGCACCCCATACTCATCCTGTGAGCGGTAGCGCAAAAAGCATTACAGAAGGCACAAAAGGTCTTTATCTGACCTCATCTTAGATTATTACATAAACAATTTCATCTATCGTTCACACCTTATAGTTACAATGTCAGCTAGTTACAGAGAAAGTTCTATTTCAAGAGCTATATATTTACAGTAAGTTATTATACATTAATGGTAGGTCTTATCGCTAATGCATAATAGTTTGACCAATGGGGATATTACAGTCATAGGGGAGCTTCTGTTTATTATTAGTCCTCACAATACACTACTTGTTTCTGAATCTCATTTGTCGTTCATCTACTGGAAACGAAATGTGGGTACAGTGCAAGGATTTCAGGTAATTTATCCATGTTAATAAGATAGGTTGTCATATCATACAGAGTGAGCTTAGATTTATCTCTAAAAGGCTCAATTTTACTACAATCCAAGATATAGTGTTCGAGCGTGTGGCCCTGTCTTTGTCCACACACTTTACACTTTACTTCATCTAGATCCCTATACAAGCCGAACTGCCAGAGATACTTGTAGCCAAGTCTTATTCGAGCTGTGACAACATCTGTTAGTCTACTGACTTTGTTACTTGCCCCATACACATGTTTTACTTCACACATTTCATTGTAATGAACAATGGACCTGCTAGTTCCAGTTTGCACTGTTCTACTTTCTTCAAATCCATCTAGAAGTTCTCGTCTAATGTCACTTTTAAGGGACCTATTTGATAACTCAAGATTCCGTTCAATACTGTCTTTATTTACTGCAGCCTTAGCAAGGGCGTCAACTTTGTCATGTTCCTGCAGGCCAATGTGAGAAGGAATCCACAACATTTTTATATTTACCCTCTTGCTATGTATTCTTATATATCTACGTCTAGCTTCCAAGACAAGCACGTTATTACTTGATTGCAAACTGTTTATTGCTCGTAGTAAGTAAAGGGAGTCGGAAATAATTAAGCTGTCTACTTCAGTGTTGTCAATAATTTCAAGTGCTACCAGTATTGCTACCAACTCGGCTTGCATTGTGGATAAACAGTTAGTAATTCGGATATTCCTTTGGATTGTGCTGCCATCGGGCTGATGAGCAATAACAGCACTTCCTGCCCTCCCTGTAGCTGTATTGAGCGATCCGTCAGTGTATATGGTCTGTGCAATGTTGTTTTCAGCTTGTATATTGTGAATGTGTTCTATGGTGCTTAATTTAGCAGCAAGCTGAGCATGAGGGTTGTTTGTGATTAGTTTCTTGGTGGGGTATGCAGGGGTCAGGATGTCAAAAGGTACTATCCGCCAGGGTGGAAGGAAGTGCTGTACTCTTTCATCTGTATGTACATCGTGCAGTCCCATCATTTTAAAATGAGTGGCTGTTCTTTGAATCCATTTAGACTCGCTAGTTCCATTTCGTATGTGTTCTAACAGTGCAACTGACACAATGTTGTTTTTGTTATCACGCAGAAGCTTTAGTCCCATCATAAGATTAATTTCAAATATTCTGTCTAATGCTAAGTATATTTAATTATTTCCGCATGTTGAGAACTTTGGTAGTTATAGGACAGCCAAGTATAATTCTGTGTGCTTCATTTTGCATTTTTTCCAGTCTATCAATACTTTTGCCATTCTGCAGGACCAAAGCTGGTGCATGATAGTTTATCAGAGACCTTATATATGCTAAATACATCCTTTTTGCTATTCTAATATTAACACCATATTTCGGGCTGTACCCCACTACAGTTCTGAGAGCCTTGAGTCTGTCTCTACATTGTTGATGTAACTTATTGACTGCAGTTGAGGTACAAGGGACAGAGACACCAAGGTATTTGAAAGAAGAGACATAGTCTATTGTTATGTTATCTATCTTAAGTTTTCGTGGTCTACTTTTGCGGTTGCCAATTTGTCTGTTAAATACCTTAGTTTTAGCAGCGTTGATTACAAGACCAAGGCTCTCACAAGCTGTATTTATACAATTTAAGACTGTTTGCATTTCGCGGTGGGTTTTAGTATGCACAAGGATGTCATCTGCATAGCTGGTAGTGATGTTTGCCGGACTAGTTGGGATAGATTTTAGTAAAGCATTAATTAGAACATTAAACAAGGTAGGACTAAGTACTCCTCCTTGTGGGGTGCCTAGTTGCATTACTTTAGTTTCACTCTTGTAACCTTGGAACAGTGCAGAGGACTTCCGGTTGGTAAGATAGCCTCGTATCCATTGTAATAATTGTCCACCTATATCCAATCTCGCCAATTCATACATAATCACTTCCCTATTAGCAATATCAAAGGCATTTTTTAAATCAAGAAATGTTGTGTACTTGTGCCTTTTATCTCCATGAACAGTAAGAAAGGTTGTGATACAGTTGTGTACACTTTTACCATGTGTGAAACCATTGATATCAGGTGACATGTGCTCTTTAACTCTATACAATAATCTATTGAGCACCATTCTCTCAAAGGTTTTGCACATGCAACTGGTTAGTGAGATGGGACGGTGCATCAGGTTGGCCAGGCTTTGGTATAGGTACCGTAAGACTGGTGGTCCATGATACTGGCAACTGCCCAGTGACATAACTGGCATTAAACAATTCTAATAATGGGTTACCGGGTACACGATGTAGGAGTCTTAGAATATCATTGGTGATACCGTCCTCACCAGGAGCAGTGCTAATGCCCCTGGAGAGGGCTGCATCCAATTCATAATCTGTATATGGAACATCACACTCATCATGTTGCTTGCTCAACATGAAATTAAGAGAGCATTTCTGTCTGTGGACCTCTCCCGCAATTTCTCCCTAGTGCTAGCTGGTAACATTCCAAGGCTGGAAACCTGAGCCCATTTTGTAATTAACTGATTGGCTTTCTGTAGCGGGTTTGGGTGTGAAACTTGTCTACTATTTTTACCAATAATTTTGTTTATGCCTTTCCAGGCTTTGCCCAGGGGAGTATGCAGGTTAAGTCCACTAACAAAACCCTCCCATTCATTTTGTCTCAGTTCTGTCATTCTCTTCCTTGCCGCTGCAAGCGCGGCCTGAAACAGTTTTAACATTTGAGGAGTTCTAAGGTTCTTATATGCTTTACCCGTCTGTCTAGCAATTGATTTAAGCTCTTTCAGTTTAGCATCATCATAGTACTGGCTGTGTCTGACCTGTTTACCGGTACGTCTTTTTGTTTGGTGTGACTCACTATTTTTGATAGCCTCATAGGTTTTATTTACGAGGTCATTATAAAACTGTTGTACAGTCTCAGGCTCATAATTGTTATACCAATGTTTTATGCTGTCTATAAAGAATTTTTCTTGCCCTTTCCTTACTGTTAGCCTGCGTCTACTCAGCTTAGTGCCAGGTAGGTTAACATTAGCCACGTGTATGTTAGCTGTTATTCGCGTGGAGTGCATCTCAAACTCTTCCAGTGGTTCCTGTTAACTATTCCCTCTTTTATCTCTTGAATTTCTCCTTGCTCTAAGGCGAAGACCTCCTGGAATTACTTATTCAGTTCCTCACACACTTCCTTGTCGTTTGTAGTGAATCCTTCTGCCCCCTATCCTTATTTTCATTACCTGTTCCTTTACTGTTGTTTTTCTCCTGATGTGGCTATGCAGCAATTTAGGGTGAGTTTTTGCCTTGCTTGCGATGTCATTTTCGTATTGTCTTTCTGCCTCTCTTCTCATCCTGACATATTCATTCCTGGCACTCTGGTATCTTTCTCTGCTCTCAAGTGTCCTGTTATTCCTATAGTTTCTCCACGCCCTTTTACTTTGCTGCTTAGCTAGCCTACATCTCTGATTAAACTATGAGTTTCTCATCTTCATTTCATTGTTTTCCTTTTGGACTTGTTTGCTGCTTCCTTGCACTTCTGCTAGATGAAGTCCATCAAGGCTTGGACCGTCTTTCCGCTGAGCTCTGTTTCCCATGTTATATCTGTTAGGAATTAACTTATCTCCACATAGTTTCCCTTTCGGAATGCCAGCCTTTTGTTTTCAGTACCCCTCCTCGAGTTCAATAACCCTTCCTCAACCAGATACTCGAACGTCAGTACACTGTGGTCGCTCATTCCTACTGGGGCCTCAAAGCGGATTTCCCTGATGTCGGAGTCGTTCAGAGTGAAGACTAAGTCGAGTCTCGCTGGTACTAGGTCGAGTCTCGCTGTGTGTGTGTGTGTGTGAGTGTGTGTTTACTAGTTGTGTTTTTGCAGGGGTTGAGCTTTGCTCTTTCGGCCCGCCTCTCAACTGTCAATCAACTGTTTACTAACTACTTTTTTTTTTTTTTTTTTTTTCCCCACACCACACACCCACCCCAGGAAGCAGCCCGTGACAGCTAACTAACTCCCAGGTACCTATTTACTGCTAGGTAACAGGGGCACTTAGGGTGAAAGAAACTTTGCCCATTTGTTTCTGCCTCGTGCGGGAATCGAACCCGCGCCACAGAATTACGAGTCCTGCGTGCTATCCACCAGGCTACGAGGCCCCTAGGTGTGTGTGTGTGTGTGTGTGTGTGTGTGTGTGTGTGTGTGTGTGTGTGTGTGTGTGTGTGTGTGTGTGTGTGTGTGTGTGTGTGTGTGCGCGCGTGTGTGTGTGTGTATTCACGTAGTTGTGCTTGCGGGGGTTGAGCTCTGCTCTTTCGGCCCGCCTCTCAACTGTCAATCAACTGTTTCTACTACTACTAATTTTTTTCCCACACACCACACACACACCCATCCCAGGAAGCAGCCCGTGACAGCTGACTAACTCCCAGGTTCCTATTTACTGCTAGGTAACAGGGGCATATGGTGAAAGAAACTCTGCCCATCGTTTCTCGCCGGCGCCCGGGATCGAACCCGGGACCACGGGATCACGTCTCCAGCGTGCTGTCCGCTCGGCCACCGGATCCCGTGTGTGTGTGTGTGTGTGTGCGTGCGTGTGTGGAACTTATAAGACTAACAAGTCTTTTTTTTATATTTAGGTAACATGAGTGGACAGCTGACATATTGTGAAGTGTGTAGAAGACGAGCGCTATCCTGGGAGCGACATTTGTTGTTCACGTGTTCATACTGCAGTCGAGATGTGTGTCTGGAGTCGTGTGGGGTGCATTTGCGTCGATGTAGTAGGCCGAGGACATCATACAACACACGACAGACCCTACAGTGTGCTGCGTGTGGTCTTGCATCTTCCAAACCTCACACATCTTTCATCTGCAGTTTCTGTAAGACGCCCGTGTGTCAACATGCTTCCTTAAATCACACTCAGATTTGCACTGGAGGTAATGATGACCGGTGTAAAAGCCCTCAAGCGGAGCCTAGTGGTGCTGTCATGTGTTATAGTGTTCTTAGATATATATATATATATAGTAGATCTTAACTAAGCCACATATTATTGATAGACAAGAGTCTCTGGGGGATCTGTTCACCAGACTGCAATCCTCTATACCCCGAGAATATGCAGCAGACCCTATAGGTTTATTGAGTAATTTTCGGCAGCATTTCCTAGAACAAATACACACATATCTAAAACATAATAAAAACAACCCTGTCTAAACAATGCAATTTTACTCCATCTTTCAAAATACAGCTAGAGGTGAAATTAACCCTTTTTAAACAAGGAGTCGTTAATGATGAGTTGAGAGATCATTATATAACTCCCCCCTCACGCATAGTTACACTTGAAGACATTGGGGATGTGCTAGAGTTTTGGATTGAATACCTAATGTCTCGTTTAGAGACTTTACTCTCTGAGACTGAAGGAAGTGGCTTCATTCTCCACAATATTAAATTTTTCAAACTTGTATTTTGTAATAACTCCATTCGCAGCAGAATAGGAACATATGTACCATATCCACAGTTCCTAAGGGGGCAAGACTAAAGTTTTTAATCCACAAAAAAATAACGAAAGTTGCATCATTAATTGCTTATTAGCTTTTAAGGCCCAACAACGTAATTGGTCATGGAAACGCATAGGGAGACTGAAGGACTATCCTAATAGAGTTAGCAAATTTGTTAACTATGAGCATTTAACCCTCTCACTTTCGCGGGAAGACCTCAGCAGATTAGAAAGGCTTAATGAATTAAGCATATACTTGTACTCTGTAAGTAGATATTCAGATGAAGTGTAGCATATTACTTTATGTCGCCGTGGGGCAAAACAGAACCCAACCATTGAACCTTTGTTACTGCTGGGAGAAAGTCACGTGGCTTTAATAAAAGACCTGACTCCTTTCCTAAGAAACTCTGCTCGTAGCCACTCCAGAAATGCAGTATTCTGCCGCAAATGCCTTTCAGAATACCATGAGCAGGATGAATATATATATATTTATATATATATACATATATATATATATATATATATATATATATATATATATATATATATATATATATATATATATATACATATATATATATATATATATATATATATATATATGTATATATATATATATATATATATATATATATATATATATATATATATATATATATATATATATATATATGCGAACAAGCCAGAATGGTCCCCTGGACAATATGCAACTGAAAACTCACACCCCAGAAGTGACTCGAACCCATACTCTCAGAAGCAACGCAACTGGTATGTACAAGACGCCTTAATCCACTTGACCATCACGACCGGACATAATGAGGTGATAGCCGAGGCTATTTGAACCACCCCACCGCCGGCACTCGGATAGTTATCTTGGGCATAGCATTTTACCAAATCACCTCATTCTTAGGGGCACACGTGAGAAACACAAATGCGAACAAGCCAGAATGGTCCCCTGGACAATATGCAACTGAAAACTCACACCCCAGAAGTGACTCGAACCCATACTCCCAGAAGCAACGCAACTGGTATGTACAAGACGCCTTAATCCACTTGACCATCACGACCGGACATAATGAGGTGATAGCCGAGGCTATTTGAACCACCCCACCGCCGGCACTCGGATAGTTATCTTGGGCATAGCATTTTACCAAATCACCTCATTCTTAGGGGCACACGTGAGAAACACAAATGCGAACAAGCCAGAATGGTCCCCTGGACAATAGGGGATGCTATGCCCAAGATAACTATCCGAGTGCCGGCGGTGGGGTGGTTCAAATAGCCTCGGCTATCACCTCATTATGTCCGGTCGTGATGGTCAAGTGGATTAAGGCGTCTTGTACATACCAGTTGCGTTGCTTCTGGGAGTATGGGTTCGAGTCACTTCAGGGGTGTGAGTTTTCAGTTATATATATATATATATATATATATATATATATATATATATATATATATATATTAGTATATTTTGGTAGCAGTCTTTCCTGTAGACATATATTATTAAATATGACCGAAAAAGTAAGATTAATAATTCTAACACGAATTTTCTCAATCTTTCGTACATTACGCTTCACTGTTGGAGGTAAATCAAAAATCACTTCTCCAAAATTCATTTTTATTTCTAGTCTGACGCGACACGGGCGCGTTTCGTAAAACTTATTACATTTTCAAAGACTTCACAAATACACAACTGATTAGAACTTGCGTTTCCCTGATTTTATATCTACATTTGAGTGAGGTGGGAAGGGTGATGTGGCATTACATTTGAGTGAGGTGGGAAGGGTGATGTGGCATTAACACAAGACAGAACACTAGGGGATATTAATAGGGTATTAAAAGTATCAACACAAGACAGAACAGAAACAATGGGTATTGAATAGAAGTGTTTGTAGAAAGCCTATTGGTCCATATTTCTTGATGCTTCTATATTGGAGCGGAGTCTTGAGGTGGGTAGAATATAGTTGTGCAATAATTGGCTGTTGATTGCTGGTGTTGACTTCTTGATGTGTAGTGCCTCGCAAACGTCAAGCCGCCTGCTATCGCTGTATCTATCGATGATTTCTGTGTTGTTTACTAGGATTTCTCTGGCGATGGTTTGGTTGTGGGAAGAGATTATATGTTCCTTAATGGAGCCCTGTTGCTTATGCATCGTTAAACGCCTAGAAAGAGATGTTGTTGTCTTGCCTATATATTGGGTTTTTTGGAGCTTACAGTCCCCAAGTGGGCATTTGAAGGCATAGACGACGTTAGTCTCTTTTAAAGCGTTCTGTTTTGTGTCTGGAGAGTTTCTCATGAGTAGGCTGGCCGTTTTTCTGCTTTATAGTAAATTGTCAGTTGTATCCTCTGATTTTTGTCTGTAGGGATAACGTTTCTATTAACAATATCTTTCAGGACCCTTTCCTCTGTTTTATGAGCTGTGGAAAAGAAGTTCCTGTAAAATAGTCTAATAGGGGGTATAGGTGTTGTGTTAGTTGTCTCTTCGGAGGTTGCATGGCTTTTCACTTTCCTTCTTATGATGTCTTCGATGAAACCATTGGAGAAGCCGTTATTGACTAGGATCTGCCTTACCCTACAGAGTTCTTCGTCGACTTGCTTCCATTCTGAGCTGTGGCTGAGAGCACGGTCGACGTATGCGTTAACAACACTCCTCTTGTACCTGTCAGGGCAATCGCTGTTGGCATTTAGGCACATTCCTATGTTTGTTTCCTTTGTGTAGACTGCAGTGTGGAAACCTCCGCCCTTTTCCATGACTGTTACATCTAGAAAAGGCAGCTTCCCATCCTTTTCCGTCTCGTAAGTGAAACGCAGCACGGAACTCTGCTCAAATGCCTCCTTCAGCTCCTGCAGATGTCTGACATCAGGTACCTGTGTAAAAATGTCGTCAACATACCTGCAGTATATGGCCGGTTTCAAGTTCATGTCGACTAAGACTTTTTGCTCGATGGTACCCATGTAGAAGTTTGCAAACAGGACACCTAGGGGAGAACCCATGGCGACCCCATCTACTTGCTTATACATGTGCCCATCCGGGCTCAAGAAGGGTGCCTCTTTAGTACAAGCTTGGAGTAGTTTCCTCAGAATACTTTCTGGCATGTCAAGAGGAGTACAGGCTGGATCACGATACACTCTGTCGGCTATCATTCCGATTGTCTCGTCCACAGGTACGTTGGTAAACAGCGATTCTACGTCCAACGAGGCTCTTATCCCTGTGGCCCGTGCGCCCCGCAGTAAGTCCACAAATTCCTTTGGAGACTTCAGGCTGAAGGCGCAAGGAACATAAGGAGTCAGCAGGCCGTTGAGTCGCTTCGCCAGTCTGTACGTGGGTGTGGGTATCTGGCTAATGATTGGCCGAAGTGGGTTTCCAGGCTTGTGCGTCTTGACATTTCCATACGCATATCCAGGTTTATATTCCCCAATGATCTTTGGCAGGTGGAGTCCGGATTTCTTGGCGTTCACAGTTTCGATCAGTTTGTTGACCTTTGCTTTTAATTCGGCTGTAGTGTCCTTCGTTACCCTTTGGAACTTAGTTTGGTCAGAGAGTATGATGTTCATTTTCGCCAGATATTCGTCTTTTTTAAGAATGACATATATTGGCGACTTGTCACCTCTCCTGACAACTATCTCCTTGTTCTCACGAAGGCTTTTAGCTGCCGCTTTAAGTTCGGGGGACAGTATGGTGCTTCTGTAGTTGCCTCGATTCTTTCCTCCTTCTGCAATAAGTTCTGCTTGTAAGGTATCTTTGGTAGTGACCTTCTTTTGTGTCTCGAGGTCGAATATGTCGTCCAACAGAATTTCCAACTCTACTTTCCGGGCCATTTCACTCGGTCTGGACATAACATGACAGTTTATGCCCAGATTTAAGAGAGTGACTTGGTCCTCAGTGAGGTTAATTCCTGCAAGGTTCAGGAAGCCATCTCTTGGTCGTGGAATTGCCATAGGTCCTCCATATAATGTTGTTAGTTTCTTGATAATCCTTGTTTCAGTGCTGAGGTGATGTTGGTCTGTGAGGATGTCGAGGTGTTGTTCAATGCGGGTACGGATACTATGGTCGATGTTGCTATTTCTCCACTCGTTTGTAGCATGAAGTAGTTGCGTTTTGTTGTCTTTGATTTCATTCTCTGCCTTGTATATCTGATCACGAATCAGATCCTGGCGATATTTTATCGTGAAGGCTTGATTCCTTGCTGCTGGGTCGTGCACTTTAACATTAGTATATTTTGGTAGCAGTCTTTCCTGTAGACATATATTATTAAATATGACCGAAAAAGTAAGATTAATAATTCTAACACGAATTTTCTCAATCTTTCGTACATTACGCTTCACTGTTGGAGGTAAATCAAAAATCACTTCTCCAAAATTCATTTTTATTTCTAGTCTGACGCGACACGGGCGCGTTTCGTAAAACTTATTACATTTTCAAAGACTTCACAAATACACAACTGATTAGAACTTGCGTTTCCCTGATTTTATATCTACATTTGAGTGAGGTGGGAAGGGTGATGTGGCATTACATTTGAGTGAGGTGGGAAGGGTGATGTGGCATTACATTTGAGTGAGGTGGGAAGGGTGATGTGGCATTAACACAAGACAGAACACTAGGGGATATTAATAGGGTATTAAAAGTATCAACACAAGACAGAACAGAAACAATGGGTATTGAATAGAAGTGTTTGTAGAAAGCCTATTGGTCCATATTTCTTGATGCTTCTATATTGGAGCGGAGTCTTGAGGTGGGTAGAATATAGTTGTGCAATAATTGGCTGTTGATTGCTGGTGTTGACTTCTTGATGTGTAGTGCCTCGCAAACGTCAAGCCGCCTGCTATCGCTGTATCTATCGATGATTTCTGTGTTGTTTACTAGGATTTCTCTGGCGATGGTTTGGTTGTGGGAAGAGATTATATGTTCCTTAATGGAGCCCTGTTGCTTATGCATCGTTAAACGCCTAGAAAGAGATGTTGTTGTCTTGCCTATATATTGGGTTTTTGGGAGCTTACAGTCCCCAAGTGGGCATTTGAAGGCATAGACGACGTTAGTCTCTTTTAAAGCGTTCTGTTTTGTGTCTGGAGAGTTTCTCATGAGTAGGCTGGCCGTTTTTCTGGTTTTATAGTAAATTGTCAGTTGTATCCTCTGATTTTTGTCTGTAGGGATAACGTTTCTATTAACAATATCTTTCAGGACCCTTTCCTCTGTTTTATGAGCTGTGGAAAAGAAGTTCCTGTAAAATAGTCTAATAGGGGGTATAGGTGTTGTGTTAGTTGTCTCTTCGGAGGTTGCATGGCTTTTCACTTTCCTTCTTATGATGTCTTCGATGAAACCATTGGAGAAGCCGTTATTGACAAGGACCTGCCTTACCCTACAGAGTTCTTGAAGAACTCTGTAGGCCCGGAAAGTAGAGTTGGAAATTCTGTTGGACGACATATTCGACCTCGAGACACAAAAGAAGGTCACTACCAAAGATACCTTACAAGCAGAACTTATTGCAGAAGGAGGAAAGAATCGAGGCAACTACAGAAGCACCATACTGTCCCCCGAGCTTAAAGCGGCAGCTAAAAGCCTTCGTGAGAACAAGGAGATAGTTGTCAGGAGAGGTGACAAGTCGCCAATATATGTCATTCTTAAAAAAGACGAATATCTGGCGAAAATGAACATCATACTCTCTGACCAAACTAAGTTCCAAAGGGTAACGAAGGACACTACAGCCGAATTAAAAGCAAAGGTCAACAAACTGATCGAAACTGTGAACGCCAAGAAATCCGGACTCCACCTGCCAAAGATCATTGGGGAATATAAACCTGGATATGCGTATGGAAATGTCAAGACGCACAAGCCTGGAAACCCACTTCGGCCAATCATTAGCCAGATACCCACACCCACGTACAGACTGGCGAAGCGACTCAACGGCCTGCTGACTCCTTATGTTCCTTGCGCCTTCAGCCTGAAGTCTCCAAAGGAATTTGTGGACTTACTGCGGGGCGCACGGGCCACAGGGATAAGAGCCTCGTTGGACGTAGAATCGCTGTTTACCAACGTACCTGTGGACGAGACAATCGGAATGATAGCCGACAGAGTGTATCGTGATCCAGCCTGTACTCCTCTTGACATGCCAGAAAGTATTCTGAGGAAACTACTCCAAGCTTGTACTAAAGAGGCACCCTTCTTGAGCCCGGATGGGCACATGTATAAGCAAGTAGATGGGGTCGCCATGGGTTCTCCCCTAGGTGTCCTGTTTGCAAACTTCTACATGGGTACCATCGAGCAAAAAGTCTTAGTCGACATGAACTTGAAACCGGCCGTATACTGCAGGTATGTTGACGACATTTTTACACAGGTACCTGATGTCAGACATCTGCAGGAGCTGAAGGAGGCATTTGAGCAGAGTTCCGTGCTGCGTTTCACTTACGAGACGGAAAAGGATGGGAAGCTGCCTTTTCTAGAGGTAACAGTCATGGAAAAGGGCGGAGGTTTCCACACTGCAGTCTACACAAAGGAAACAAACATAGGAATGTGCCTAAATGCCAACAGCGATTGCCCTGACAGGTACAAGAGGAGTGTTGTTAACGCATACGTCGACCGTGCTCTCAGCCACAGCTCAGAATGGAAGCAAGTCGACGAAGAACTCTGTAGGGTAAGGCAGGTCCTAGTCAATAACGGCTTCTCCAATGGTTTCATCGAAGACATCATAAGAAGGAAAGTGAAAAGCCATGCAACCTCCGAAGAGACAACTAACACAACACCTATACCCCCTATTAGACTATTTTACAGGAACTTCTTTTCCACAGCTCATAAAACAGAGGAAAGGGTCCTGAAAGATATTGTTAATAGAAACGTTATCCCTACAGACAAAAATCAGAGGATACAACTGACAATTTACTATAAAACCAGAAAAACGGCCAGCCTACTCATGAGAAACTCTCCAGACACAAAACAGAACGCTTTAAAAGAGACTAACGTCGTCTATGCCTTCAAATGCCCACTTGGGGACTGTAAGCTCCAAAAAACCCAATATATAGGCAAGACAACAACATCTCTTTCTAGGCGTTTAACGATGCATAAGCAACAGGGCTCCATTAAGGAACATATAATCTCTTCCCACAACCAAACCATCGCCAGAGAAATCCTAGTAAACAACACAGAAATCATCGATAGATACAGCGATAGCAGGCGGCTTGACGTTTGCGAGGCACTACACATCAAGAAGTCAACACCAGCAATCAACAGCCAATTATTGCACAACTATATTCTACCCACCTCAAGACTCCGCTCCAATATAGAAGCATCAAGAAATATGGACCAATAGGCTTTCTACAAACACTTCTATTCAATACCCATTGTTTCTGTTCTGTCTTGTGTTGATACTTTTAATACCCTATTAATATCCCCTAGTGTTCTGTCTTGTGTTAATGCCACATCACCCTTCCCACCTCACTCAAATGTAATGCCACATCACCCTTCCCACCTCACTCAAATGTAGATATAAAATCAGGGAAACGCAAGTTCTAATCAGTTGTGTATTTGTGAAGTCTTTGAAAATGTAATAAGTTTTACGAAACGCGCCCGTGTCGCGTCAGACTAGAAATAAAAATGAATTTTGGAGAAGTGATTTTTGATTTACCTCCAACAGTGAAGCGTAATGTACGAAAGATTGAGAAAATTCGTGTTAGAATTATTAATCTTACTTTTTCGGTCATATTTAATAATATATGTCTACAGGAAAGACTGCTACCAAAATATACTAATGTTAAAGTGCACGACCCAGCAGCAAGGAATCAAGCCTTCACGATAAAATATCGCCAGGATCTGATTCGTGATCAGATATACAAGGCAGAGAATGAAATCAAAGACAACAAAACGCAACTACTTCATGCTACAAACGAGTGGAGAAATAGCAACATCGACCATAGTATCCGTACCCGCATTGAACAACACCTCGACATCCTCACAGACCAACATCACCTCAGCACTGAAACAAGGATTATCAAGAAACTAACAACATTATATGGAGGACCTATGGCAATTCCACGACCAAGAGATGGCTTCCTGAACCTTGCAGGAATTAACCTCACTGAGGACCAAGTCACTCTCCTAAATCTGGGCATAAACTGTCATGTTATGTCCAGACCGAGTGAAATGGCCCGGAAAGTAGAGTTGCAAATTCTGTTGGACGACATATTCGACCTCGAGACACAAAAGAAGGTCACTACCAAAGATACCTTACAAGCAGAACTTATTGCAGAAGGAGGAAAGAATCGAGGCAACTACAGAAGCACCACACTGTCCCCCGAGCTTAAAGCGGCAGCTAAAAGCCTTCGTGAGAACAAGGAGATAGTTGTCAGGAGAGGTGACAAGTCGCCAATATATGTCATTCTTAAAAAAGACGAATATCTGGCGAAAATGAACATCATACTCTCTGACCAAACTAAGTTCCAAAGGGTAACGAAGGACACTACAGCCGAATTAAAAGCAAAGGTCAACAAACTGATCGAAACTGTGAACGCCAAGAAATCCGGACTCCACCTGCCAAAGATCATTGGGGAATATAAACCTGGATATGCGTATGGAAATGTCAAGACGCACAAGCCTGGAAACCCACTTCGGCCAATCATTAGCCAGATACCCACACCCACGTACAGACTGGCGAAGCGACTCAACGGCCTGCTGACTCCTTATGTTCCTTGCGCCTTCAGCCTGAAGTCTCCAAAGGAATTTGTGGACTTACTGCGGGGCGCACGGGCCACAGGGATAAGAGCCTCGTTGGACGTAGAATCGCTGTTTACCAACGTACCTGTGGACGAGACAATCGGAATGATAGCCGACAGAGTGTATCGTGATCCAGCCTGTACTCCTCTTGACATGCCAGAAAGTATTCTGAGGAAACTACTCCAAGCTTGTACTAAAGAGGCACCCTTCTTGAGCCCGGATGGGCACATGTATAAGCAAGTAGATGGGGTCGCCATGGGTTCTCCCCTAGGTGTCCTGTTTGCAAACTTCTACATGGGTACCATCGAGCAAAAAGTCTTAGTCGACATGAACTTGAAACCGGCCGTATACTGCAGGTATGTTGACGACATTTTTACACAGGTACCTGATGTCAGACATCTGCAGGAGCTGAAGGAGGCATTTGAGCAGAGTTCCGTGCTGCGTTTCACTTACGAGACGGAAAAGGATGGGAAGCTGCCTTTTCTAGATGTAACAGTCATGGAAAAGGGCGGAGGTTTCCACACTGCAGTCTACACAAAGGAAACAAACATAGGAATGTGCCTAAATGCCAACAGCGATTGCCCTGACAGGTACAAGAGGAGTGTTGTTAACGCATACGTCGACCGTGCTCTCAGCCACAGCTCAGAATGGAAGCAAGTCGACTAGGAACTCTGTAGGGTAAGGCAGGTCCTAGTCAATAACGGCTTCTCCAATGGTTTCATCGAAGACATCATAAGAAGGAAAGTGAAAAGCCATGCAACCTCCGAAGAGACAACTAACACAACACCTATACCCCCTATTAGACTATTTTACAGGAACTTCTTTTCCACAGCTCATAAAACAGAGGAAAGGGTCCTGAAAGATATTGTTAATAGAAACGTTATCCCTACAGACAAAAATCAGAGGATACAACTGACAATTTACTATAAAACCAGAAAAACGGCCAGCCTACTCATGAGAAACTCTCCAGACACAAAACAGAACGCTTTAAAAGAGACTAACGTCGTCTATGCCTTCAAATGCCCACTTGGGGACTGTAAGCTCCAAAAAACCCAATATATAGGCAAGACAACAACATCTCTTTCTAGGCGTTTAACGATGCATAAGCAACAGGGCTCCATTAAGGAACATATAATCTCTTCCCACAACCAAACCATCGCCAGAGAAATCCTAGTAAACAACACAGAAATCATCGATAGATACAGCGATAGCAGGCGGCTTGACGTTTGCGAGGCACTACACATCAAGAAGTCAACACCAGCAATCAACAGCCAATTATTGCACAACTATATTCTACCCACCTCAAGACTCCGCTCCAATATAGAAGCATCAAGAAATATGGACCAATAGGCTTTCTACAAACACTTCTATTCAATACCCATTGTTTCTGTTCTGTCTTGTGTTGATACTTTTAATACCCTATTAATATCCCCTAGTGTTCTGTCTTGTGTTAATGCCACATCACACTTCCCACCTCACTCAAATGTAATGCCACATCACCCTTCCCACCTCACTCAAATGTAGATATAAAATCAGGGAAACGCAAGTTCTAATCAGTTGTGTATTTGTGAAGTCTTTGAAAATGTAATAAGTTTTACGAAACGCGCCCGTGTCGCGTCAGACTAGAAATAAAAATGAATTTTGGAGAAGTGATTTTTTATTTACCTCCAACAGTGAAGCGTAATGTACGAAAGATTGAGAAAATTCGTGTTAGAATTATTAATCTTACTTTTTCGGTCATATTTAATAATATATGTCTACAGGAAAGACTGCTACCAAAATATACTAATGTTAAAGTGCACGACCCAGCAGCAAGGAATCAAGCCTTCACGATAAAATATCGCCAGGATCTGATTCGTGATCAGATATACAAGGCAGAGAATGAAATCAAAGACAACAAAACGCAACTACTTCATGCTACAAACGAGTGGAGAAATAGCAACATCGACCATAGTATCCGTACCCGCATTGAACAACACCTCGACATCCTCACAGACCAACATCACCTCAGCACTGAAACAAGGATTATCAAGAAACTAACAACATTATATGGAGGACCTATGGCAATTCCACGACCAAGAGATGGCTTCCTGAACCTTGCAGGAATTAACCTCACTGAGGAATAAGTCACTCTCCTAAATCTGGGCATAAACTGTCATGTTATGTCCAGACCGAGTGAAATGGCCCGGAAAGTAGAGTTGGAAATTCTGTTGGACGACATATTCGACCTCGAGACACAAAAGAAGGTCACTACCAAAGATACCTTACAAGCAGAACTTATTGCAGAAGGAGGAAAGAATCGAGGCAACTACAGAAGCACCATACTGTCCCCCGAGCTTAAAGCGGCAGCTAAAAGCCTTCGTGAGAACAAGGAGATAGTTGTCAGGAGAGGTGACAAGTCGCCAATATATGTCATTCTTAAAAAAGACGAATATCTGGCGAAAATGAACATCATACTCTCTGACCAAACTAAGTTCCAAAGGGTAACGAAGGACACTACAGCCGAATTAAAAGCAAAGGTCAACAAACTGATCGAAACTGTGAACGCCAAGAAATCCGGACTCCACCTGCCAAAGATCATTGGGGAATATAAACCTGGATATGCGTATGGAAATGTCAAGACGCACAAGCCTGGAAACCCACTTCGGCCAATCATTAGCCAGATACCCACACCCACGTACAGACTGGCGAAGCGACTCAACGGCCTGCTGACTCCTTATGTTCCTTGCGCCTTCAGCCTGAAGTCTCCAAAGGAATTTGTGGACTTACTGTGGGGCGCACGGGCCACAGGGATAAGAGCCTCGTTGGACGTAGAATCGCTGTTTACCAACGTACCTGTGAACGAGACAATCGGAATGATAGCCGACAGAGTGTATCGTGATCCAGCCTGTACTCCTCTTGACATGCCAGAAAGTATTCTGAGGAAACTACTCCAAGCTTGTACTAAAGAGGCACCCTTCTTGAGCCCGGATGGGCACATGTATAAGCAAGTAGATGGGGTCGCCATGGGTTCTCCCCTAGGTGTCCTGTTTGCAAACTTCTACATGGGTACCATCGAGCAAAAAGTCTTAGTCGACATGAACTTGAAACCGGCCATATACTGCAGGTATGTTGACGACATTTTTACACAGGTACCTGATGTCAGACATCTGCAGGAGCTGAAGGAGGCATTTGAGCAGAGTTCCGTGCTGCGTTTCACTTACGAGACGGAAAAGGATGGGAAGCTGCCTTTTCTAGATGTAACAGTCATGGAAAAGGGCGGAGATTTCCACACTGCAGTCTACACAAAGGAAACAAACATAGGAATGTGCCTAAATGCCAACAGCGATTGCCCTGACAGGTACAAGAGGAGTGTTGTTAACGCATACGTCGACCGTGCTCTCAGCCACAGCTCAGAATGGAAGCAAGTCGACGAAGAACTCTGTAGGGTAAGGCAGGTCCTAGTCAATAACGGCTTCTCCAATGGTTTCATCGAAGACATCATAAGAAGGAAAGTGAAAAGCCATGCAACCTCCGAAGAGACAACTAACACAACACCTATACCCCCTATTAGACTATTTTACAGGAACTTCTTTTCCACAGCTCATAAAACAGAGGAAAGGGTCCTGAAAGATATTGTTAATAGAAACGTTATCCCTACAGACAAAAATCAGAGGATACAACTGACGATTTACTATAAAACCAGAAAAACGGCCAGCCTACTCATGAGAAACTCTCCAGACACAAAACAGAACGCTTTAAAAGAGACTAACGTCGTCTATGCCTTCAAATGCCCACTTGGGGACTGTAAGCTCCAAAAAACCCAATATATAGGCAAGACAACAACATCTCTTTCTAGGCGTTTAACGATGCATAAGCAACAGGGCTCCATTAAGGAACATATAATCTCTTCCCACAACCAAACCTTCGCCAGAGAAATCCTAGTAAACAACACAGAAATCATCGATAGATACAGCGATAGCAGGCGGCTTGACGTTTGCGAGGCACTACACATCAAGAAGTCAACACCAGCAATCAACAGCCAATTATTGCACAACTATATTCTACCCACCTCAAGACTCCGCTCCAATATAGAAGCATCAAGAAATATGGACCAATAGGCTTTCTACAAACACTTCTATTCAATACCCATTGTTTCTGTTCTGTCTTGTGTTGATACTTTTAATACCCTATTAATATCCCCTAGTGTTCTGTCTTGTGTTAATGCCACATCACCCTTCCCACCTCACTCAAATGTAATGCCACATCACCCTTCCCACCTCACTCAAATGTAGATATAAAATCAGGGAAACGCAAGTTCTAATCAGTTGTGTATTTGTGAAGTCTTTGAAAATGTAATAAGTTTTACGAAACGCGCCCGTGTCGCGTCAGACTAGAAATAAAAATGAATTTTGGAGAAGTGATTTTTGATTTACCTCCAACAGTGAAGCGTAATGTACGAAAGATTGAGAAAATTCGTGTTAGAATTATTAATCTTACTTTTTCGGTCATATTTAATAATATATGTCTACAGGAAAGACTGCTACCAAAATATACTAATGTTAAAGTGCACGACCCAGCAGCAAGGAATCAAGCCTTCACGATAAAATATCGCCAGGATCTGATTCGTGATCAGATATACAAGGCAGAGAATGAAATCAAAGACAACAAAACGCAACTACTTCATGCTACAAACGAGTGGAGAAATAGCAACATCGACCATAGTATCCGTACCCGCATTGAACAACACCTCGACATCCTCACAGACCAACATCACCTCAGCACTGAAACAAGGATTATCAAGAAACTAACAACATTATATGGAGGACCTATGGCAATTCCACGACCAAGAGATGGCTTCCTGAACCTTGCAGGAATTAACCTCACTGAGGACCAAGTCACTCTCCTAAATCTGGGCATAAACTGTCATGTTATGTCCAGACCGAGTGAAATGGCCCGGAAAGTAGAGTTGGAAATTCTGTTGGACGACATATTCGACCTCGAGACACAAAAGAAGGTCACTACCAAAGATACCTTACAAGCAGAACTTATTGCAGAAGGAGGAAAGAATCGAGGCAACTACAAAAGCACCATACTGTCCCCCGAGCTTAAAGCGGCAGCTAAAAGCCTTCGTGAGAACAAGGAGATAGTTGTCAGGAGAGGTGACAAGTCGCCAATATATGTCATTCTTAAAAAAGACGAATATCTGGCGAAAATGAACATCATACTCTCTGACCAAACTAAGTTCCAAAGGGTAACGAAGGACACTACAGCCGATTTAAAAGCAAAGGTCAACAAACTGATCGAAACTGTGAACGCCAAGAAATCCGGACTCCACCTGCCAAAGATCATTGGGGAATATAAACCTGGATATGCGTATGGAAATGTCAAGACGCACAAGCCTGGAAACCCACTTCGGCCAATCATTAGCCAGATACCCACACCCACGTACAGACTGGCGAAGCGACTCAACGGCCTGCTGACTCCTTATGTTCCTTGCGCCTTCAGCCTGAAGTCTCCAAAGGAATTTGTGGACTTACTGCGGGGCGCACGGGCCACAGGGATAAGAGCCTCGTTGGACGTAGAATCGCTGTTTACCAACGTACCTGTGGACGAGACAATCGGAATGATAGCCGACAGAGTGTATCGTGATCCAGCCTGTACTCCTCTTGACATGCCAGAAAGTATTCTGAGGAAACTACTCCAAGCTTGTACTAAAGAGGCACCCTTCTTGAGCCCGGATGGGCACATGTATAAGCAAGTAGATGGGGTCGCCATGGGTTCTCCCCTAGGTGTCCTGTTTGCAAACTTCTACATGGGTACCATCGAGCAAAAAGTCTTAGTCGACATGAAATTGAAACCGGCCATATACTGCAGGTATGTTGACGACATTTTTACACAGGTACCTGATGTCAGACATCTGCAGGAGCTGAAGGAGGCATTTGAGCAGAGTTCCGTGCTGCGTTTCACTTACGAGACGGAAAAGGATGGGAAGCTGCCTTTTCTAGATGTAACAGTCATGGAAAAGGGCGGAGGTTTCCACACTGCAGTCTACACAAAGGAAACAAACATAGGAATGTGCCTAAATGCCAACAGCGATTGCCCTGACAGGTACAAGAGGAGTGTTGTTAACGCATACGTCGACCGTGCTCTCAGCCACAGCTCAGAATGGAAGCAAGTCGACGAAGAACTCTGTAGGGTAAGGCAGGTCCTAGTCAATAACGGCTTCTCCAATGGTTTCATCGAAGACATCATAAGAAGGAAAGTGAAAAGCCATGCAACCTCCGAAGAGACAACTAACACAACACCTATACCCCCTATTAGACTATTTTACAGGAACTTCTTTTCCACAGCTCATAAAACAGAGGAAAGGGTCCTGAAAGATATTGTTAATAGAAACGTTATCCCTACAGACAAAAATCAGAGGATACAACTGACAATTTACTATAAAACCAGAAAAACGGCCAGCCTACTCATGAGAAACTCTCCAGACACAAAACAGAACGCTTTAAAAGAGACTAACGTCGTCTATGCCTTCAAATGCCCACTTGGGGACTGTAAGCTCCAAAAAACCCAATATATAGGCAAGACAACAACATCTCTTTCTAGGCGTTTAACGATGCATAAGCAACAGGGCTCCATTAAGGAACATATAATCTCTTCCCACAACCAAACCATCGCCAGAGAAATCCTAGTAAACAACACAGAAATCATCGATAGATACAGCGATAGCAGGCGGCTTGACGTTTGCGAGGCACTACACATCAAGAAGTCAACACCAGCAATCAACAGCCAATTATTGCACAACTATATTCTACCCACCTCAAGACTCCGCTCCAATATAGAAGCATCAAGAAATATGGACCAATAGGCTTTCTACAAACACTTCTATTCAATACCCATTGTTTCTGTTCTGTCTTGTGTTGATACTTTTAATACCCTATTAATATCCCCTAGTGTTCTGTCTTGTGTTAATGCCACATCACCCTTCCCACCTCACTCAAATGTAATGCCACATCACCCTTCCCACCTCACTCAAATGTAGATATAAAATCAGGGAAACGCAAGTTCTAATCAGTTGTGTATTTGTGAAGTCTTTGAAAATGTAATAAGTTTTACGAAACGCGCCCGTGTCGCGTCAGACTAGAAATAAAAATGAATTTTGGAGAAGTGATTTTTGATTTACCTCCAACAGTGAAGCGTAATGTACGAAAGATTGAGAAAATTCGTGTTAGAATTATTAATCTTACTTTTTCGGTCATATTTAATAATATATGTCTACAGGAAAGACTGCTACCAAAATATACTAATGTTAAAGTGCACGACCCAGCAGCAAGGAATCAAGCCTTCACGATAAAATATCGCCAGGATCTGATTCGTGATCAGATATACAAGGCAGAGAATGAAATCAAAGACAACAAAACGCAACTACTTCATGCTACAAACGAGTGGAGAAATAGCAACATCGACCATAGTATCCGTACCCGCATTGAACAACACCTCGACATCCTCACAGACCAACATCACCTCAGCACTGAAACAAGGATTATCAAGAAACTAACAACATTATATGGAGGACCTATGGCAATTCCACGACCAAGAGATGGCTTCCTGAACCTTGCAGGAATTAACCTCACTGAGGACCAAGTCACTCTCCTAAATCTGGGCATAAACTGTCATGTTATGTCCAGACCGAGTGAAATGGCCCGGAAAGTAGAGTTGGAAATTCTGTTGGACGACATATTCGACCTCGAGACACAAAAGAAGGTCACTACCAAAGATACCTTACAAGCAGAACTTATTGCAGAAGGAGGAAAGAATCGAGGCAACTACAGAAGCACCATACTGTCCCCCGAGCACAAAGCGGCAGCTAAAAGCCTTCGTGAGAACAAGGAGATAGTTGTCAGGAGAGGTGACAAGTCGCCAATATATGTCATTCTTAAAAAAGACGAATATCTGGCGAAAATGAACATCATACTCTCTGACCAAACTAAATTCCAAAGGGTAACGAAGGATACTACAGCCGAATTGAAAGCAAAGGTCAACAAACTGATCGAAACTGTGAACGCCAAGAAATCAGGACTCCACCTGCCAAAAATTATTGGGGAATATAAATCTGGATATGCGTATGAAAATGTCAAGACACACAAGCCTGGAAACCCACTTCGGCCAATCATTAGCCAGATACCCACACCCACGTACAGACTGGCGAAGCGACTCAACGGCCTGCTGACTTCTTATGTCCCTTGCGCCTTCAGCCTGAAGTCTCCAAAGGAATTTGTTGACTTACTGCGGGGCACACGGGCCACAGGGATAAGAGCCTCGTTGGACGTAGAATCACTGTTCACCAATGTACCTGTGGACGAGACAATCGGGATGATAGCCGACAGAGTGTATCGTGATCCAGCCTGTACTCCTCTTGACATACCAGAAAATATTCTAAGGAAACTACTCCAAGCTTGTACTAAAGAGGTACCCTTCTTGAGCCCGGATGGGCACATGTATAAGCAAGTAGATGGGGTCGCCATGGGTTCTCCCCTAGGTGTCCTGTTTGCAAACTTCTACATGGGTACCATCGAGCAAAAAGTCTTAGTCGACATGAACTTGAAACCGGCCATATACTGCAGGTATGTTGACGACATTTTTACACAGGTACCTGATGTCAGACATCTGCAGGAGCTGAAGGAGGCATTTGAGCAGAGTTCCGTGCTGCGTTTCACTTACGAGATGGAAAAGGATGGGAAGCTGCCCTTTCTAGATGTAACAGTCATGGAAAAGAGCGGAGGTGTTCACACTGCAGTCTACACTAAGGAAACGAACATAGGAATGTGCCTAAGTGCCAACAGCGACTGCCCAGACAGGTACAAGAGGAGTGTTGTTAACGCATATGTCGACCGTGCTCTCAGCCACACCTCAGAATGGAAGCAAGTCGACGAAGAACTCTGTAGGTTAAGGCAGGTCCTAGTCAATAACGGCTTCTCCAATGGTTTCATCGAAGACATCATAAGAAGGAAAGTGAAAAGCCATGCAACCTCCGAAGAGACAACTAACACAACACCTATACCCCCTATTAGACTATTTTACAGGAACTTCTTTTCCACAGCTCATAAAACGGAGGAAAGGGTCCTGAAAGATATTGTTAATAGAAACGTTATCCCTACAGACAAAAATCAGAGGATACAACTGACGATTTACTATAAAACCAGAAAAACGGCCAGCCTACTCATGAAAAACTCTCCAGACACAAAGCAAAACGCAACAAAAGAGACCAACGTCGTCTATGCCTTAAAATGCCCTCTTGGGGACTGTAAGCTCCAAAAAACCCAGTATATAGGCAAGACAACAACATCTCTTTCTAGGCGTTTAACGATGCATAAGCAACAGGGCTCCATTAAGGAACATATAATCTCTTCCAACAACCAAACCATCGCCAGAGAAATCCTAGTAAACAACATAGAAATCATCGATAGATACAGCGATAGCAGACGGCTTGACGTTTGCGAGGCACTACACATTAAGAAGTCAACACCAGCAATCAACAGCCAATTATTGCACAACTATATTCTACCCACCTCAAGACTCCGCTCCAATATAGAAGCATCAAGAAATATGGACCAATAGGCTTTCTACAATCACTTCCATTCAATACCCATTGTTTCGTGTTCTGTCTTGTGTTGATGAATTTAATACCCTATTAATACCACCTCACCCCATCCACCTCACTCAAATGTAGATATAAACAAATCGGAGATGTGTAAGTTCTATTCAGTTATGTATGTGTAAACTAAAGTCTTTGAAAATGTAATAAGTTTTACGAAACGCGCTCAAGTGTCGCGTCAGACTAGAAATAAAAATGAATTTTGGAGAATTGATTTTTGAATTACCACCAGCAGTGAAAAGAAATGTACAAAAGATTGAGAAAATTCGTGTTAGAATTATTAATATATATATATATATATATATATATATATATATATATATATATATATATATATATATATATATATATATATATATATTAGTATATTTTGGTAGCAGTCTTTCCTGTAGACATATATTATTAAATATGACCGAAAAGTAAGATTAATAATTCTAACACGAATTTTCTCAATCTTTCGTACATTACGCTTCACTGTTGGAGGTAAATAAAAAATCACTTCTCCAAAATTCATTTTTATTTCTAGTCTGACACGACACGGGCGCGTTTCGTAAAACTTATTACATTTTCAAAGACTTCACAAATACACAACTGATTAGAACTTACGTATCTCTGATTTTATATCTACATTTGATTGAGGTGGGAGGGGTGATGTGGCATTAACACAAGACAGAACAAGAGGGGATATTAATAGGGTATTAAAAGTATCAACACAAGACAGAACAGAAACAATGGGTATTGAATAGAAGTGTTTGTAGAAAGCATGTATATGGACCAATAGGCTTTCTACAAACACTTCTATTCAATACCCATTGTTTCTGTTCTGTCTTGTGTTGATACTTTTAATACCCTATTAATATCCCTTCTTGTTGTGTCTTGTGTTAATGCCACATCACCCCTCCCACCTCACTCAAATGTAGATATAAAATCAGAGATACGTAAGTTCTAATCAGTTGTGTATTTGTGAAGTCTTTGAAAATGTAATAAGTTTCACGAAACGCGCCCGTGTCGCGTCAGACTAGAAATAAAAATGAATTTTGGAGAAGTGATTTTTTATTTACCTCCAACAGTGAAGCGTAATGTACGAAAGATTGAGAAAATTCGTGTTAGAATTATTAATCTTACTTTTTCGGTCATATTTAATAATATATATATATATATATATATATATATATATATATATATATATATATATATATATATATATATATATATATATGTCGTACCTAGTAGCCAGAACTCACTTCTCAGCCTACTATTCAAGGCCCAATTTGCCTAATAAGCCAAGTTTTCTTGAATTAATATATTTACTATAATTTTTTTCTTATGAAATGATAAAGCAACCCTTTTCTCTATGTATGAGGTCATTTTTTTTTTATTGCAGTTAAAATTAACGTAGATATATGACAGAACCTAACCAACCCTACCTAACCTAACCTAACCTATATTTATAGGTAAGGTTAGGTTAGGTAGCCAAAAAAAACTAGGTTAGGTTAGGTTAGGTAGGTTAGGTAGACGAAAAAACATTAATTCATGAAAACTTGGCTTATTAGGCAAATCGGGCCTTGAATAGTAGGCTGAGAAGTGCGTTCTGGCTATTAGGTACGACATATATATATATATATATATATATATATATATATATATATATATATATATATATATATAACTAAAAACTCACACCCCAGAAGTGACTCGAACCCATACTCCCAGAAGCAACGCAACTGGTATGTACAAGACGCCTTAATCCACTTGACCATCACGACCGGACATAATGAGGTGATAGCCGAGGCTATTTGAACCACCCCACCGCCGGCACTCGGATAGTTATCTTGGGCATAGCATTTTACCAAATCACCCAAGATAACTATCCGAGTGCCGGCGGTGGGGTGGTTCAAATAGCCTCGGCTATCACCTCATTATGTCCGGTCGTGATGGTCAAGTGGATTAAGGCGTCTTGTACATACCAGTTGCGTTGCTTCTGGGAGTATGGGTTCGAGTCACTTCTGGGGTGTGAGTTTTCAGTTGCATATGTCCTGGGGACCATTCAGGCTTGTTCGCATATATATATATATATATATATATATATATATATATATATATATATATATATATATATATATATATATATATATATATATATATGTCGTACCTAGTAGCCAGAACGCACTTCTCAGCCTACTATGCAAGGCCCGATTTGCCTAATAAGCCAAGTTTTCATGAATTGATATATTTTCTCTAATTTTTTTCTTATGAAATGATAAAGCTACCCATTTCATTATGTATGAGGTCATTTTTTTTATTGGAGTTAAAATTAACGTAGATATATGACCGAACCTAACCAACCCTACCTAACCTAACCTAACCTATCTTTATAGGTTAGGTTAGGTTAGGTAGCCGAAAGTTTTCATGAATTAATTGTTTTTCGACTACCTAACCTACCTAACCTAACCTAACCTAACTTTTTCCGCTACCTAACCTAACCTAACCCATAAAGATAGGTTATGTTAGGTTAGGTACGGTTAGTTAGGTTCGGTCATATATCTACGTTAATTTTAACACCAATAAAAAAAAATTGACCTCATACATAATGAAATAGGTAGCTTTATCATTTCATAACAAAAAATTAGAGAAAATATATTAATTCATGAAAACTTGGCTTATTAGGCAAATCAGGCCTAATAAGCCTGATATATATATATATATATATATATCATATATATATATATATATATATATATGTCGTACCTAGTAGCCAGAACTCACTTCTCAGCCTACTATTCATGGCCCGATTTGCCTAATAAGCCAAGTTTTCCTGAATTAATATATTTACTATAATTTTTTTCTTATGAAATGATAAAGCTACCCTTTTCACTATGTATGAGGTCAATTTTTTTTTATTGGAGTTAAAATTAACGTAGATATATGACCGAACCTAACCAACCCTACCTAACCTAACCTAACCTATATATATAGGTAAGGTTAGGTTAGGTAGCCAAAAAAAGCTAGGTTAGGTTAGGTTAGGTAGGTTAGGTAGACGAAAAATCATTAATTCATGAAAACTTGGCTTATTAGGCAAATCGGGCCTTGCATAGTAGGCTGAGAAGTGAGTTCTGGCTACTAGGTACGACATATATATATATATATATATATATATATATATATATATATATATATATATATATATTATTAAATATGACCGAAAAAGTAAGATTAATAATTCTAACACGAATTTTCTCTATCTTTCATATATTTCTTTTCACTGTTGATGGTAATTCAAAGATCAATTCTCCAAAATTCATTTTTATTTCTAGTCTGACACGACACTTGAGCGTGTTTCGTAAAACTTATTACATTTTCAAAAGACTTTAGTTTACAAACACACAACTGAAACTGAATAGAGCTTTACACATCTTCGAGGTTTATATCTACATTTGGGTGAGGTGGATGAGGTGAAAAACGAACTTTCAACAATGGGTATTCAATGGGTATTAAATTCCAACACAAGACAGAACACGAAACAATGAGTATTGAATGGGTATTAAATTCAAACACAAGGCAGAACACAAAACAATGGGTATTGAATGTAAGTAATTGTAGTAAGTCTATTGGTCCATATTTCTTGATGCTTCTATATTGGAGCGGAGTCTTGAAGTGGGTAGACTATAGTTGTGCATTAATTGGTTGTTGATTGCTGGTGTTGACTTCTTGATGTGTAGTGCCTCGCAAACGTCAAGCCGCCTGCTATCGCTGTATCTATCGAGGATTTCTGTGTTGTTTGCTAAGATTTCTCTGGTGATGGTTTGTTTGTGGGAAGAGATTATATGTTCCTTAATGGAGCCCTGTTGCTTATGCATCGTTAAACGCCTGGAAAGAGATGTTGTTGTCTTGCTTATATACTGGGTTTTTTTGAGGCTTACAGTCCCCAAGAGGGCATTTGAAGGCATAGACGACGTTGGTCTCTTTTAAAGCGTTCTGCTTTGTGTCTTGAGAGTTTCTCATGAATAGGCTGGCCGTTTTTCTGGTTTTATAGTAAATCGTCAGTTGTATCTTCTGATTTTTGTCTATAGGGATAACGTTTCTACTGACAATATCTTTCAGGACCCTTTCCTCCGTTTTATGGGCTGTAGAAAAGAAGTTCCTGTAAAATAGTCTAATAAGGGGTATAGGTGTTGTGTTAGTTGTCTCTTCAGAGGTTGCATGGCGTTTCACTTTCCTTTGTATGATGTCTTCGACGAAACCATTGGAGAAGCCGTTGTTGACTAGGACCTGCCTTACCCTACAGAGTTCTTCGTCGACTTGCTTCCATTCTGAGCTGTGGCTGAGGGCACGGTCAACATAAGCGTTAACAACACTCCTCTTGTACCTGTCCGGGCAGTCACTGTTGGCATTCAGGCACATTCCTATGTTTGTTTCCTTAGTGTAGACTGCAGTGTGGAAAACTCTGCTCCTTTCCATGACTGTTAAATCTAGAAAGGGCAGCTTTCCATCCTTCTCCATCTCGTAAGTGAAACGCAACACAGAATTCTGCTCAAATGCCTCCTTCAGCTCCTGCAGATGTCTGACATCAGGTACCTGTGTAAAAATGTCGTCAACATACCTGCAGTATATGGCCGGTTTCAAGTTCATGTCGACTAAGACTTTTTGCTCGATGGTACCCATGTAGAGGTTTGCAAACAGGACACCTAGGGGAGAACCCATGGCGACCCCATCTACTTGCTTATACATGTGTCCATCCGGGCTCAAGAAGGGTGCCTCTTTAGTACAAGCTTGGAGTAGTTTCCTTAGACTGTTTTCTGATATGTCAAGAGGAGTACAGGCCGGATCACGGTACACTCTGTCGGCTATTATCCCGATTGTTTCATCCACAGGTACGTTGGTAAACAGAGATTCTACGTCCAACGAGGCTCTTATCCCTGTGGCCCGTGTTTCCCGCAGCAAGCCAACAAATTCCTTTGGAGACTTCAGGCTGAAGGCGCAAGGGACATAAGGAGTCAGCAAACCGTTGAGTCGTTTCGCCAGTCTGTACGTGGGTGTGGGTATCTGGCTGATGATTGGCCGAAGTGGGTTTCCAGGCTTGTGTGTCTTGACATTTCCATATGCATCTCCAGGTTTATATTCCCCAATAATCTTTGGCAGGTGGAGTCCAGATTTCTTGGCGTTCACAGTTTCGATCAATTTGTTGACCTTTGCTTTCAGTTCGGCTGTAGTGTCCTTCGTTACCTTTTGGAATTTAGTTTGGTCAGAGAGTATGAGGTTCATTTTCGCCAGATATTCGTCTTTTTTAAGAATGACGTATATTGGCGACTTGTCGCCTCTCCTGACAACTATCTCCTTGTTCTCACGAAGGCTCTTAGCTGCCGCTTTGAGCTCGGGGGACAGTATGGTGCTTCTGTAGTTGCCTCGATTCTTTCCTCCTTCCGCAATAAGTTCTGCTTGTAAGGTATCTTTGGTGGTGACTTTCTTTTGTGCTTCGGGGTCGAATATGTCGTCCAACAGAATCTCCAACTCCACTTTCCGGGCCATCTCACTCGGTCTGGACATAACGTGACAGTTTATGCCCAGATTTAGGAGAGTGACTTGGTCCTCAGTGAGGTTGATTCCTGCAAGGTTCAGGAAGCCATCTCTTGGTCGTGGAATTGCCATAGGTCCTCCATATAACGTTGTTAGTTTCTTGATTATCCTTGTTTCAGTGCTGAGGTGATGTCGGTCTGTGAGGATGTCGAGGTGTTGTTCAATGCGAGAACGGAGACTTTCGTCGATGTTGCTGTTTCTCCATTCGTTTGTGGCCTGAAGTAGTTGCGCTTTGTTGTCTTTGATTTCATTTTCTGCCTTGTATATCTGATCACGAATCAGATCTTGGCGATATTTTATCGTGAAGGCTTGATTCCTTGCTGCTGGGTCGTGCGTTTTAATATTAGTATATTTTGGTAGCAGTCTTTCCTGTAGACATATATTATTAAATATGACCGAAAAAGTAAGATTAATAATTCTAACACGAATTTTCTCTATGAACCTCCATGGTTCATTCTCAAGTGAACAGATCTTACAATACTAGTTGATTTTATACCCGCACTGGGCCAGGTGATAATACAATAAAGGTGAAAACATGGGGGGATACATAAGGGATAAATGTGAGGTGAAACATAGGGGTAATTGCAGAAGGCTTATTGGCCCATACGAGGCAGCTCCTATCTAAACACAAGATTAATCCAGTGTAATTGGCCTATTATGTTGGACATTGTCTTCTGTGTTGGCATCGATATGTTCTTGTCTTGTCCTTACTCTCATGGTGGGTAGAGTAAATAGTTCCGTGATTTGGGTGTTCATGGTAGGTCGCTCTATTCTTATGTGAATTGCCTCAAGAATTTGTAATCTTCTTGCATCTTGGGTTTTGTCTATTATGCAGGTATTCTTGTTCAACATTTCTCTTGTTAGAGTAATGTCATGGGCTTGTCTCACGTGATTCCTAGGGGCACCGGATTGAAGATGGCATGTCAAACGCCTCGTCAGGTTGGTCGACGTCATACCTATGTACTTACATTGAAGGTTACATCCTTCGTGGGGGCAAGTGTACATGTATACAACGCTTGACTGCTGTAGAGGGTTCTCCGTCGGCTTCGGGCTGTTTTTTATAAGGAGTTCGGAAGTCTTCTTGGTTTTGTAGAATATTATCAGGTTTATGTTTTGGTTAGGAGTAGTGCTTTTTACTCCTTTACGGATTATTTCTTTCATTATTCTTTCCTCTTTTATATATTCACTGTGCATGGTTGATTTGTAATATAATTTTATTGGAGGTGTTGTGGTTTCTGTTCTAGCTTCTGGATTATACCAACGGTCTGGCCTTTCACATGCAACCTCTGAAGAGACAACTAACACAACACCTATACCCCCTATTAGACTATTTTACAGGAACTTCTTTTCCACAGCTCATAAAACAGAGGAAAGGGTCCTGAAAGATATTGTTAATAGAAACGTTATCCCTACAGACAAAAATCAGAGGATACAACTGACAATTTACTATAAAACCAGAAAAACGGCCAGCCTACTCATGAGAAACTCTCCAGACACAAAACAGAACGCTTTAAAAGAGACTAACGTCGTCTATGCCTTCAAATGCCCACTTGGGGACTGTAAGCTCCAAAAAACCCAATATATAGGCAAGACAACAACATCTCTTTCTAGGCGTTTAACGATGCATAAGCAACAGGGCTCCATTAAGGAACATATAATCTCTTCCCACAACCAAACCATCGCCAGAGAAATCCTAGTAAACAACACAGAAATCATCGATAGATACAGCGATAGCAGGCGGCTTGACGTTTGCGAGGCACTACACATCAAGAAGTCAACACCAGCAATCAACAGCCAATTATTGCACAACTATATTCTACCCACCTCAAGACTCCGCTCCAATATAGAAGCATCAAGAAATATGGACCAATAGGCTTTCTACAAACACTTCTATTCAATACCCATTGTTTCTGTTCTGTCTTGTGTTGATACTTTTAATACCCTATTAATATCCCCTAGTGTTCTGTCTTGTGTTAATGCCACATCACCCTTCCCACCTCACTCCTCACTCAAATGTAATGCCACATCACCCTTCCCACCTCACTCAAATGTAGATATAAAATCAGGGAAACGCAAGTTCTAATCAGTTGTGTATTTGTGAAGTCTTTGAAAATGTAATAAGTTTTACGAAACGCGCCCGTGTCGCGTCAGACTAGAAATAAAAATGAATTTTGGAGAAGTGATTTTTGATTTACCTCCAACAGTGAAGTGTAATGTACGAAAGATTGAGAAAATTCGTGTTAGAATTATTAATCTTACTTTTTCGGTCATATTTAATAATATATATATATATATATATATATATATATATATATATATATATATATACATATATATATATATATATATATATATATATATATATATATATATATATATATATATATATATATATATGCGGAAAATCCACAGAGAAATATGAAATGAGGTGAACGTTTCGGCTTGTTAAAGCCTTTGTCAACGCCAGACTGACTAAAGGAGAAGATTGATTGATTGAAAAAGATTAAGCCACCCAAGAGGTGGCACGGGCATGAATAGCCCGTAAGTGGTACAATTTTTTTTTCTCAGTATTCTGAGGTTGTATTTAACCATCAAGCTGTTATCGCGGGGGAGGATACTGCTTCACAGTCTTTATGAGGGTGTCCAGCTGCTGGACACCTTTGTTGACCAGGAGAGTGGCTGTGTTGATGGCTACAGGGTGGCCACTGCATGATTCAGGAACTCTTAAAGCTCTTCTAAGGTCATTGGTTGCTTCACATTCCAGAAGATAGTGAAGTAATGGCTTTTCTGTGACAGTTTGGCAGAAGATGCACTCTCTCTGTCGGGATTCACCAATCTCCCAGTTGCATCTGTAACCTAGACGTAGTCAAACAAGGATTATCAAGAAACTAACAACGTTATATGGAGGACCTATGGCAATTCCACGACCAAGAGATGGCTTCCTGAACCTTGCAGGAATCAACCTCACTGAGGACCAAGTCACTCTCCTAAATCTGGGCATAAACTGTCACGTTATGTCCAGACCGAGTGAGATGGCACGGAAAGTGGAGTTGGAAATTCTGTTGGACGACATATTCGACCTCGAGACACAAAAGAAGGTCACTACCAAAGATACCTTACAAGCAGAACTTATTGCGGAAGGAGGAAAGAATCGAGGCAATTACAGAAGCACCATACTGTCCCCCGAGCACAAAGCGGCAGCTAAAAGCCTTCGTGAGAACAAGGAGATAGTTGTCAGGAGAGGTGACAAGTCGCCAATATACGTCATTCTTAAAAAAGACGAATATCTGGCGAAAATTAACCTCATACTCTCTGACCAAACTAAATTCCAAAGGGTAACGAAGGATACTACAGCCGAATTGAAAGCAAAGGTCAACAAACTGATCGAAACTGTGAACGCCAAGAAATCAGGACTCCACCTGCCAAAAATTATTGGGGAATATAAATCTGGATATGCGTATGAAAATGTCAAGACACACAAGCCTGGAAACCCACTTCGGCCAATCATTAGCCAGATACCCACACCCACGTACAGACTGGCGAAGCGACTCAACGGCCTGCTGACTTCTTATGTCCCTTGCGCCTTCAGCCTGAAGTCTCCAAAGGAATTTGTTGACTTACTGCGGGGCACACGGGCCACAGGGATAAGAGCCTCGTTGGACGTAGAATCACTGTTCACCAATGTACCTGTGGACGAGACAATCGGGATGATAGCCGACAGAGTGTATCGTGATCCAGCCTGTACTCCTCTTGACATACCAGAAAATATTCTAAGGAAACTACTCCAAGCTTGTACTAAAGAGGTACCCTTCTTGAGCCCGGATGGACACATGTATAAGCAAGTAGATAGGGTCGCCATGGGTTCTCCCCTAGGTGTCCTGTTTGCAAACTTCTACATGGGTACCATCGAGCAAAAAGTCTTAGTCGACATGAACTTGAAACCGGCCATATACTGCAGGTATGTTGACGACATTTTTACACAGGTACCTGATGTCAGACATCTGCAGGAGCTGAAGGAGGCATTTGAGCAGAGTTCCGTGCTGCGTTTCACTTACGAGATGGAAAAGGATGGGAAGCTGCCCTTTCTAGATGTAACAGTCATGGAAAAGAGCGGAGGTGTTCACACTGCAGTCTACACTAAGGAAACGAACATAGGAATGTGCCTAAGTGCCAACAGCGACTGCCCAGACAGGTACAAGAGGAGTGTTGTTAACGCATATGTCGACCGTGCTCTCAGCCACACCTCAGAATGGAAGCAAGTCGACGAAGAACTCTGTAGGTTAAGGCAGGTCCTAGTCAACAACGGCTTCTCCAATGGTTTCGTCGAAGACATCATAAGAAGGAAAGTGAAACGCCATGCAACCTCTGAAGAGACAACTAACACAACACCTATACCCCCCTATTAGACTATTTTACAGGAACTTCTTTTCCACAGCTCATAAAACGGAGGAAAGGGTCCTGAAAGATATTGTTAATAGAAACGTTATCCCTACAGACAAAAATCAGAGGATACAACTGACGATTTACTATAAAACCAGAAAAACGGCCAGCCTACTCATGAAAAACTCTCCAGACACAAAGCAAAACGCAACAAAAGAGACCAACGTCGTCTATGCCTTCAAATGCCCTCTTGGGGACTGTAAGCTCCAAAAAACCCAGTATATAGGCAAGACAACAACATCTCTTTCTAGGCGTTTAACGATGCATAAGCAATAGGGCTCCATTAAGGAACATATAATCTCTTCCAACAACCAAACCATCGCCAGAGAAATCCTAGTAAACAACACAGAAATCATCGATAGATACAGCGATAGCAGACGGCTTGACGTTTGCGAGGCACTACACATTAAGAAGTCAACACCAGCAATCAACAGCCAATTAATGCACAACTATATTCTACCCACCTCAAGACTCCGCTCCAATATAGAAGCATCAAGAAATATGGACCAATAGGCTTTCTACAATCACTTCCATTCAATACCCATTGTTTCGTGTTCTGTCTTGTGTTGATGAATTTAATACCCTATTAATACCACCTCACCCCATCCACCTCACTCAAATGTAGATATAAACAAATCGGAGATGTGTAAGTTCTATTCAGTTATGTATGTGTAAACTAAAGTCTTTGAAAATGTAATAAGTTTTACGAAACGCGCTCAAGTGTCGCGTCAGACTAGAAATAAAAATGAATTTTGGAGAATTGATTTTTGAATTACCACCAGCAGTGAAAAGAAATGTACAAAAGATTGAGAAAATTCGTGTTAGAATTATTAATATATATATATATATATATATATATATATATATATATATATATATATATATATATATATATATATATTAGTATATTTTGGTAGCAGTCTTTCCTGTAGACATATATTATTAAATATGACCGAAAAGTAAGATTAATAATTCTAACACGAATTTTCTCAATCTTTCGTACATTACGCTTCACTGTTGGAGGTAAATAAAAAATCACTTCTCCAAAATTCATTTTTATTTCTAGTCTGACACGACACGGGCGCGTTTCGTAAAACTTATTACATTTTCAAAGACTTCACAAATACACAACTGATTAGAACTTACGTATCTCTGATTTTATATCTACATTTGATTGAGGTGGGAGGGGTGATGTGGCATTAACACAAGACAGAACAAGAGGGGATATTAATAGGGTATTAAAAGTATCAACACAAGACAGAACAGAAACAATGGGTATTGAATAGAAGTGTTTGTAGAAAGCATGTATATGGACCAATAGGCTTTCTACAAACACTTCTATTCAATACCCATTGTTTCTGTTCTGTCTTGTGTTGATACTTTTAATACCCTATTAATATCCCTTCTTGTTGTGTGTTGTGTTAATGCCACATCACCCCTCCCACCTCACTCAAATGTAGATATAAAGTCAGAGATACGTAAGTTCTAATCAGTTGTGTATTTGTGAAGTCTTTGAAAATGTAATAAGTTTCACGAAACGCGCCCGTGTCGCGTCAGACTAGAAATAAAAATGAATTTTGGAGAAGTGATTTTTTATTTACCTCCAACAGTGAAGCGTAATGTACGAAAGATTGAGAAAATTCGTGTTAGAATTATAAATCTTACTTTTTCGGTCATATTTAATAATATATATATATATATATATATATATATATATATATATATATATATATATATATATATACATATATATATATATATATGTCGTACCTAGTAGCCAGAACTCACTTCACAGCCTACTATTCAAGGCCCAATTTGCCTAATAAGCCAAGTTTTCTTGAATTAATATATTTACTATAATTTTTTTCTTATGAAATGATAAAGCAACCCTTTTCTCTATGTATGAGGTCATTTTTTTTTTATTGCAGTTAAAATTAACGTAGATATATGACAGAACCTAACCAACCCTACCTAACCTAACCTAACCTATATTTATAGGTAAGGTTAGGTTAGGTAGCCAAAAAAAACTAGGTTAGGTTAGGTTAGGTAGGTTAGGTAGACGAAAAAACATTAATTCATGAAAACTTGGCTTATTAGGCAAATCGGGCCTTGAATAGTAGGCTGAGAAGTGCGTTCTGGCTATTAGGTACGACATATATATATATATATATATATATATATATATATATATATATATATATATATATATATATATATATAACTGAAAACTCACACCCCAGAAGTGACTCGAACCCATACTCCCAGAAGCAACGCAACTGGTATGTACAAGACGCCTTAATCCACTTGACCATCACGACCGGACATAATGAGGTGATAGCCGAGGCTATTTGAACCACCCCACCGCCGGCACTCGGATAGTTATCTTGGGCATAGCATTTTACCAAATCACCCAAGATAACTATCCGAGTGCCGGCGGTGGGGTGGTTCAAATAGCCTCGGCTATCACCTCATTATGTCCGGTCGTGATGGTCAAGTGGATTAAGGCGTCTTGTACATACCAGTTGCGTTGCTTCTGGGAGTATGGGTTCGAGTCACTTCTGGGGTGTGAGTTTTCAGTTGCATATGTCCTGGGGACCATTCAGGCTTGTTCGCATATATATATATATATATATATATATATATATATATATATATATATATATATATATATATATATATATATATATATATATATATATATATATATATATATATATATATATATATATGTCGTACCTAGTAGCCAGAACGCACTTCTCAGCCTACTATGCAAGGCCCGATTTGCCTAATAATCCAAGTTTTCATGAATTGATATATTTTCTCTAATTTTTTTCTTATGAAATGATAAAGCTACCCATTTCATTATGTATGAGGTCATTTTTTTTATTGGAGTTAAAATTAACGTAGATATATGACCGAACCTAACCAACCCTACCTAACCTAACCTAACCTATCTTTATAGGTTAGGTTAGGTTAGGTTAGGTTAGGTAGCCGAAAGTTTTCATGAATTAATTGTTTTTCGACTACCTAACCTACCTAACCTAACCTAACCTAACTTTTTCCGCTACCTAACCTAACCTAACCCATAAAGATAGGTTATGTTAGGTTAGGTACGGTTAGTTAGGTTCGGTCATATATCTACGTTAATTTTAACTCCAATAAAAAAAAATTGACCTCATACATAATGAAATAGGTAGCTTTATCATTTCATAACAAAAAATTAGAGAAAATATATTAATTCATGAAAACTTGGCTTATTAGGCAAATCAGGCCTTGCATAGTAGGCTCAGCAGTGCGTTCTGGCTACTAGGAGCGACATATATATATATATATATATACATATATATATATATATATATATATATATATATATATATATATATATATATATATATATATATATATATATATATATATATATATTATTAAATATGACCGAAAAAGTAAGGTTAATAATTCTAACACGAATTTTCTCTATCTTTCATATATTTCTTTTCACTGTTGATGGTAATTCAAAGATCAATTCTCCAAAATTCATTTTTATTTCTAGTCTGACGCGACACTTGAGCGTGTTTCGTAAAACTTATTACATTTTCAAAAGACTTTAGTTTACAAACACACAACTGAAACTGAATAGAGCTTTACACATCTTCGAGGTTTATATCTACATTTGGATGAGGTGGATGAGGTGAAAAACCTAACTTTCAACAATGGGTATTCAATGGGTATTAAATTCCAACACAAGACAGAACACGAAACAATGAGTATTGAATGGGTATTAAATTCAAACACAAGGCAGAACACAAAACAATGGGTATTGAATGTAAGTAATTGTAGTAAGTCTATTGGTCCATATTTCTTGATGCTTCTATATTGGAGCGGAGTCTTGAAGTGGGTAGACTATAGTTGTGCATTAATTGGTTGTTGATTGCTGGTGTTGACTTCTTGATGTGTAGTGCCTCGCAAACGTCAAGCCGCCTGCTATCGCTGTATCTATCGATGATTTCTGTGTTGTTTGCTAAGATTTCTCTGGTGATGGTTTGTTTGTGGGAAGAGATTATATGTTCCTTAATGGAGCCCTGTTGCTTATGCATCGTTAAACGCCTGGAAAGAGATGTTGTTGTCTTGCTTATATACTGGGTTTTTTTGAGGCTTACAGTCCCCAAGAGGGCATTTGAAGGCATAGACGACGTTGGTCTCTTTTAAAGCGTTCTGCTTTGTGTCTTGAGAGTTTCTCATGAATAGGCTGGCCGTTTTTCTGGTTTTATAGTAAATCGTCAGCTGTATCTTCTGATTTTTGTCTATAGGGATAACGTTTCTACTGACAATATCTTTCAGGACCCTTTCCTCCGTTTTATGGGCTGTAGAAAAGAAGTTCCTGTAAAATAGTCTAATAGGGGGTATAGGTGTTGTGTTAGTTGTCTCTTCAGAGGTTGCATGGCGTTTCACTTTCCTTTGTATGATGTCTTCGACGAAACCATTGGAGAAGCCGTTGTTGACTAGGACCTGCCTTACCCTACAGAGTTCTTCGTCGACTTGCTTCCATTCTGAGCTGTGGCTGAGGGCACGGTCAACATAAGCGTTAACATCACTCCTCTTGTACCTGTCCGGGCAGTCACTGTTGGCATTCAGGCACATTCCTATGTTTGTTTCCTTAGTGTAGACTGCAGTGTGGAAAACTCTGCTCCTTTCCATGACTGTTACATCTAGAAAGGGCAGCTTTCCATCCTTCTCCATCTCGTAAGTGAAACGCAACACAGAATTCTGCTCAAATGCCTCCTTCAGCTCCTGCAGATGTCTGACATCAGGTACCTGTGTAAAAATGTCGTCAACATACCTGCAGTATATGGCCGGTTTCAAGTTCATGTCGACTAAGACTTTTTGCTCGATGGTACCCATGTAGAGGTTTGCAAACAGGACACCTAGGGGAGAACCCATGGCGACCCCATCTACTTGCTTATACATGTGTCCATCCGGGCTCAAGAAGGGTGCCTCTTTAGTACAAGCTTGGAGTAGTTTCCTTAGACTGTTTTCTGATATGTCAAGAGGAGTACAGGCCGGATCACGGTACACTCTGTCGGCTATTATCCCGATTGTTTCATCCACAGGTACGTTGGTAAACAGAGATTCTACGTCCAACGAGGCTCTTATCCCTGTGGCCCGTGTTTCCCGCAGCAAGCCAACAAATTCCTTTGGAGACTTCAGGCTGAAGGCGCAAGGGACATAAGGAGTCAGCAAACCGTTGAGTCGTTTCGCCAGTCTGTACGTGGGTGTGGGTATCTGGCTGATGATTGGCCGAAGTGGGTTTCCAGGCTTGTGTGTCTTGACATTTCCATATGCATCTCCAGGTTTATATTCCCCAATAATCTTTGGCAGGTGGAGTCCAGATTTCTTGGCGTTCACAGTTTCGATCAATTTGTTGACCTTTGCTTTCAGTTCGGCTGTAGTGTCCTTCGTTACCTTTTGGAATTTAGTTTGGTCAGAGAGTATGAGGTTCATTTTCGCCAGATATTCGTCTTTTTTAAGAATGACGTATATTGGCGACTTGTCGCCTCTCCTGACAACTATCTCCTTGTTCTCACGAAGGCTCTTAGCTGCCGCTTTGAGCTCGGGGGACAGTATGGTGCTTCTGTAGTTGCCTCGATTCTTTCCTCCTTCCGCAATAAGTTCTGCTTGTAAGGTATCTTTGGTGGTGACTTTCTTTTGTGCTTCGGGGTCGAATATGTCGTCCAACAGAATCTCCAACTCCACTTTCCGGGCCATCTCACTCGGTCTGGACATAACGTGACAGTTTATGCCCAGATTTAGGAGAGTGACTTGGTCCTCAGTGAGGTTGATTCCTGCAAGGTTCAGGAAGCCATCTCTTGGTCGTGGAATTGCCATAGGTCCTCCATATAACGTTGTTAGTTTCTTGATTATCCTTGTTTCAGTGCTGAGGTGATGTCGGTCTGTGAGGATGTCGAGGTGTTGTTCAATGCGAGAACGGAGACTTTCGTCGATGTTGCTGTTTCTCCATTCGTTTGTGGCCTGAAGTAGTTGCGCTTTGTTGTCTTTGATTTCATTTTCTGCCTTGTATATCTGATCACGAATCAGATCTTGGCGATATTTTATCGTGAAGGCTTGATTCCTTGCTGCTGGGTCGTGCGTTTTAATATTAGTATATTTTGGTAGCAGTCTTTCCTGTAGACATATATTATTAAATATGACCGAAAAAGTAAGATTAATAATTCTAACACGAATTTTCTCTATGAACCTCCATGGTTCATTCTCAAGTGAACAGATCTTACAATACTAGTTGATTTTATACCCGCACTGGGCCAGGTGATAATACAATAAAGGTGAAAACATGGGGGGATACATAAGGGATAAATGTGAGGTGAAACATAGGGGTAATTGCAGAAGGCTTATTGGCCCATACGAGGCAGCTCCTATCTAAACACAAGATTAATCCAGTGTAATTGGCCTATTATGTTGGACATTGTCTTCTGTGTTGGCATCGATATGTTCTTGTCTTGTCCTTACTCTCATGGTGGGTAGAGTAAATAGTTCCGTGATTTGGGTGTTCATGGTAGGTCGCTCTATTCTTATGTGAATTGCCTCAAGAATTTGTAATCTTCTTGCATCTTGGGTTTTGTCTATTATGCAGGTATTCTTGTTCAACATTTCTCTTGTTAGAGTAATGTCATGGGCTTGTCTCACGTGATTCCTAGGGGCACCGGATTGAAGATGGCATGTCAAACGCCTCGTCAGGTTGGTCGACGTCATACCTATGTACTTACATTGAAGGTTACATCCTTCGTGGGGGCAAGTGTACATGTATACAACGCTTGACTGCTGTAGAGGGTTCTCCGTCGGCTTCGGGCTGTTTTTTATAAGGAGTTCGGAAGTCTTCTTGGTTTTGTAGAATATTATCAGGTTTATGTTTTGGTTAGGAGTAGTGCTTTTTACTCCTTTACGGATTATTTCTTTCATTATTCTTTCCTCTTTTATATATTCACTGTGCATGGTTGATTTGTAATATAATTTTATTGGAGGTGTTGTGGTTTCTGTTCTAGCTTCTGGATTATACCAACGGTCTGGCCTTTCACATGCAACCTCTGAAGAGACAACTAACACAACACCTATACCCCCTATTAGACTATTTTACAGGAACTTCTTTTCCACAGCTCATAAAACGGCGGAAAGGGTCCTGAAAGATATTGTTAATAGAAACGTTATCCCTACAGACAAAAATCAGAGGATACAACTGACGATTTACTATAAAACCAGAAAAACGGCCAGCCTACTCATGAGAAACTCTCCAGACACAAAACAGAACGCTTTAAAAGAGACTAACGTCGTCTATGCCTTCAAATGCCCACTTGGGGACTGTAAGCTCCAAAAAAACCAGTATATAGGCAAGACAACAACATCTCTTTCTAGGCGTTTAACGATGCATAAGCAACAGGGCTCCATTAAGGAACATATAATCTCTTCCCACAACCAAACCATCGCCAGAGAAATCCTAGTAAACAACACAGAAATCATCGATAGATACAGCGATAGCAGGCGGCTTGACGTTTGCGAGGCACTACACATCAAGAAGTCAACACCAGCAATCAACAGCCAATTATTGCACAACTATATTCTACCCACCTCAAGACTCCGCTCCAATATAGAAGCATCAAGAAATATGGACCAATAGGCTTTCTACAAACACTTCTATTCAATATCCATTGTTTCGTGTTCTGTCTTGTGTTGATGAAATTAATACCCTATTAATACTCTTGTTCTGTCTTGTGTTGATGAAATTAATACCCTATTAATACCACATTTTGTTCTGTCTTGTGTTAATGCCACATCACCCCTTCCACCTCACTCAAATGTAGATATAAAATCGGAGATACGTAAGTTCTATTCAGTTGTGTATTTGTGAACTAAAGTCTTTGAAAATGTAATAAGTTTTACGAAACGCGCCCGTGTCGCGTCAGACTAGAAATAAAAATGAATTTTGGAGAATTGATTTTTGATTTACCTCCAACAGTGAAGCGTAATGTACGAAAGATTGAGAAAATTCGTGTTAGAATTATTAATCTTACTTTTTCGGTCATATTTAATAATATATGTCTACAGGAAAGACTGCTACCAAAATATACTAATATATATATATATATATATATATATATATATATATATATATATATATATATATATATATATATATATATATATATATAAATATATATATATATATATATATATATATATATATATATATATATATATATATATATATATATATATATATATATATCCATGAGAACATGAAGGGCACCGTGATCTTTGATGGCCTAACATCAGACGCCTTTTGACATTCGATGTGGAATAAAGCAGGGCTGCGCACTGGCTCCAACCCTATTCAGGATTTTCTTCGCAGTTATGCTGCAGCACGCCTTCGGATCTGCCACGGAGGGCATTTACCTCCGGACCAGGTTGGATGGATAGCTTTTTAACCTCGCCAGGCTGAGAGCTAAGACGAAGGTTCGGCTGAGGTGTCTGCGCGACTTCCTTTTAGCGGACGACGCAGCAGTCACTGCCCACTCAGCTGAAGACATCCAACGGCTCATAACCCGCTTCAGCGAGGCCTGTCAGGCTTTCGGACTCACCATCAGTCTGAAGAAACACAAGTAATGGGACAAGGAGTGGACTCCCCACCTGACATCGGCATCTCTGATTCCAAACTGGAAGTCGTTCACGACTTCGTGTACCTGAGTTCCACAATCTCTGACTTCCTCTCACTTGATACAGAGCTAAACAAACGCATCGGTAAGGCATCTACTATCATGTCCAGACTGACAAAGAGAGTGTGGGCCAACAACAGGCTGACTGAGTATACAAAGATTCAGGTTCACAGAGCCTGTGTCCTGAGCACTCTTCTTTATGGCAGTGAGTCTTGGACACTCCACGCCCGTCAGGAAAGACGGCTAAATGCCTACCACATGCGCTGCCTTCGACACATCTTGGACATCACCTGGCAGGACAAGGTGACAAACAACAACGTCGTGGGGGGAGCAAGAATCACCAGCATATACACAATGCTGAAACAGAGACGAATGCGCTGGCTCGGGCACGTTGAGCGAATGGGCTACAGCAGGATCCCCAAGGATCTCCTGTACGGAGAGCTGATGCAGGGAAAGCGGCCAACAGGCAAGCCCCAGTTACGGTACAAAGACGTATGCAAGAGGGACCTGAATGCCATGGATGTCGATCTTGCTATGTGGGAGACAACGGCTGCAGATCGTTCAGCCTGGAGGCAGTCTGTTCAAAGAGCTCTCTCCAAGTTCGAGGAGTCATTTGCCAAGAAATCGGAGGCAAAGAGACAGAGAAGGAAAGCCGGTAGCCAGGAAGACAGACCAGAATTGGACTTCGCTTCTGCTCAGTGTGGGATGGACTGCCACTGTCGGATTGGCCTCGTCAGTCACACCAGACGCTGCACTCGGATTGACAACCAGGGCGCAACTCTATAGTCTCCTGAGACTGAAGGATGCCTACCACTACTACTAATATAAATATATATATATATATATATATATATATATATATATATATATATATATATATATATATATATATATATATATATATATATATATATATATATATATATATATATATGTACATATATATATATATATATATATATATATATATATATATATATATATATATATATATATATATATATATATATATATATATATATATATATATATATGTATATATATATATATTATTAAATATGACCGAAAAAGTAAGATTAATAATTCTAACACGAATTTTCTCAATCTTTCGTACATTTCTTTTCACTGTTGGAGGTAAATCAAAAATCAATTCTCCAAAATTCATTTTTATTTCTAGTCTGACGCGACACGAGCGCTTTTCGTAAAACTTATTACATTTTCAAAGACTTTAGTTTACAAATATACAACTGAATAGAACTTACGCATCTCCGATTTTGTTTATATGACATTTGAGAGAGGTGGATGGGGTGAGGTGGCATTAATAGGGTATTAATTTCATCAACACAAGACAGAACAAGAGGTGGCATTAATAGGGTATTAATTTCATCAATACAAGACAGAACACGAAACAATGGGTATTGAATAGAAGTGATTGTAGAAAGCCTATTGGTCCATATTTCTTGATGCTTCTATATTGGAGCGGAGTCTTGAGGTGGGTAGAATATAGTTGTGCATTAATTGGCTGTTGATTGCTGGTGTTGACTTCTTGATGTGTAGTGCCTCGCAAACGTCAAGCCGCCTGCTATCGCTGTATCTATCGATGATTTCTGTGTTGTTTACTAGGATTTCTCTGGCGATGGTTTGGTTGTGGGAAGAGATTATATGTTCCTTAATGGAGCCCTGTTGCTTATGCATCGTTAAACGCCTAGAAAGAGATGTTGTTGTCTTGCCTATATACTGTTTTTTTTTGAGCTTACAGTCACCAAGAGGGCATTTGAAGGCATAGACGACGTTAGTCTCTTTTAAAGCGTTCTGTTTTGTGTCTGGAGAGTTTCTCATGAGTAGGCTGGCCGTTTTTCTGGTTTTATAGTAAATCGTCAGTTGTATCCTCTGATTTTTGTCTGTAGGGATAACGTTTCTATTAACAATATCTTTCAGGACCCTTTCCTCCGTTTTATGAGCTGTGGAAAAGAAGTTCTTGTAAAATAGTCTAATAGGGGGTATAGGTGTTGTGTTAGTTGTCTCTTCATATATATATATATATATATATATATATATATATATATATATATATATATATATATATATATATATATATATATATATATATATATATATATATATATATATATATATATATATATATATTCTGATTGTGATCGCTGATTGTGTAATATTGTCTTATAAGACTTGATCTACTTGGTGAGGTTGGTGGTATAAGTGGTGAGTCAGGAGTTAGGCTACCACTTGATAAGCAGATGACAGAGTCCTGACGGTATTGGAGTGCAACCTGACTACAATAGTATAGAGTGTTGGAGTCAAATTATTATACGTGTATATGTATTGTGCATGTGCTTTGTCCAGTAAATGTATTCAAGTTTGCCGGTGTTTGCCCTTGTCCTAGTGAGGCTTCCCAGAATGTAGAAGAAAGAGAGAGAGAGAGAGAAAGAACCACAGCCGTGGACAGGGTGGTATAGTATTACAATAAAATAAAGGGGGATTGAAGAGGTCATATCAAATAAGGAGAGAGTGGGGAGTCGTGGCACCTCGAGTGGGTGTATGCACGTGACAATGAAGTGAGTATTGGAGCCGCATCCCCTAAACGTGTGACGTTGAGCCCCTCTCCAAGTGCCAGAAGCACCCTGGGTGATCTCCTGGTCAAAATAAGCACTCTATGGAATCTTGGGTTGGTTGTCCGTGAGGAAAGACGACCAACATCATCATAAAAATACCAACTGTTTTAGAGACTTTCTTAGTTATGTGTTGTTTGTGGGTGCTGAAGTTGAGTCCCTTGTCTAGGAATTGGCCAAGTAACTTTCCATCATTTGTATTACTATTCCTATATATTTATTCGTATTTATTACTTTATATTCTATTATTTATTACTAGATAATCTATGTCTATTACTAATCTTTTCTGATAAGAACCACGGTTACATCATAATTATGACGAAAACAAAGTGACCCTCCCAGTCGAAGTCAATAAGGGATATACTCACATATATAGGTGATATAGCCTTTATGTACCAGATATATATGTATGTTTAACTGTTTTATGACTGAGAGAGAGAGAGAGAGAGAGAGAGAGAGAGAGAGAGAGAGAGAGAGAGAGAGAGAGAGAGAGAGAGAGAGAGAGAGAGAGGGAGAGAGAGAGAGAGAGAGAGAGGGAGGGAGAGAGAGAGAGAGAGAGAGGGAGGGAGAGAGAGAGGGGGGGGAGAGGTCATAAAAAATAGTGAGTCACACCAAACAAAAAGACGTACCGGTAAACAGGTCAGACACTACCAGTACTATGATGATGCTAAACTGAAAGAGCTTAAATCAATTGCTAGACAGACAGGTAAAGCATATAAGAGCCTTAGAACTCCTCAAATGTTAAAACTGTTTCAGGCCGCGCTTGCAGCGGCAAGGAAGAGAATGACTGAACTGAGACAAAATGAATGGGAGGGTTTTGTTAGTGGACTTAACCTGCATACTCCCCTGGGCAAAGCCTGGAAAGGCATAAACAAAATTATTGGTAAAAATACTAGACAAGTTTCACACCCAAACCCGCTACAGAAAGCCAATCAGTTAATTACAAAATGGGCTCAGATTTCCAGCCTTGGAATGTTACCAGCTAGCACTAGGAAGAAATTGCGGGAGAGGTCCACAGACAGAAATGCTCTCTTAATTTCATGTTGAGCAAGCAACATGATGAGTGTGATGTTCCATATACAGATTATGAATTGGATGCAGCCCTCTCCAGGGGCATTAGCACTGCTCCTGGTGAGGATGGTATCATCTATAATATTCTAAGACTCCTACATCGTGTACCCGGTAACCTATTCACACTTACACAGAAATATGAAATATTTACTTGTTTGTTAATATTTAAATATTAAAAGTAAATATTTACTTCTTTATTTTGACTTCGGGATTCTAGGCTCGATCCCAGAGAGCGATAAAAAAAGTTTGGGCACATTATTTTCACTGTTCACAACTGTTCACAGCAACTGTTCACAACTGTTCACAGCAACTGTTCACAAAGCAGTAAATATTTTACCAGGATTTAGTCCGCATGTTGTGGGATTACATTTTGGGAAACCGAGGGAAAGGGAGATACAGACAGATTCAAAGAGACAGAGATAGACAGGCAAACAGACACATAGAAAGTCAGACTGACAACTAGAGACAGGTAAAAAGAGAAAGATACAGACAGAGATCGAAACTGTAAAAGAAAATTTAGTGCCCTCACGTCTGCTCTCCTGAGACTGAGAAAGACCTACAATGTTGATTACCCTTTACACACACAAATCACAATTGCGTGATGCATCAAATGAACAAATCCACAAGGGCCGTGACGAGGATTCGAACCTGCGTCCGAGAGCATCCCAGACGCTGCCTTAATCAACTGAGCTACGACATGTAATTTGTGGATTTGTTCATTTGATGCATCACGCAATTGTGAGATCTGTGTGTAATGAAGTAAGGGCGAAGAGGGATAACGGCCTATTGACATAGCTCGAGTGCATGGGGGGAGTTGTGTAAAACCCTGGTTTGTGCCTCGGAGAGGCTGAAGAATCCAGTAAGTTCAGTAGAACTTAGGTTTCAACTCCTTTTCCATGCCGTAGCTCAGTCGATTAAGGCAGCATCTGGGATGCTCTCGGACGCAGGTTCGAATCCTCGTCACGGCCATTGTGGATTTGATTACCCTTTAGTTTGTAACTAATATCTTGCCTCAATTCTTGTAACATCTTTCCCAAAGTGAAAATTGTCATGTATAGTATTATAAAAGTTTCTAAATTGTTAATATAAATATAAGAACCAGCTGTGGCTAACCTGGCCACCCCAGAATAGCCTAGTCAGATGGGAATTTGTTCTCATGAGAACAGACCTGTGTTCGTGTCTGTCAAAACCGAGTAACTACTTATGTGAATTATGTGTGTCCCGTCCTGAAGCTGCGTCCGTCCATCTCAGTAGTAGGGAAGAAGGCATGTGAGTCATTTTTTTCAGCCCCGAAGAAAATAGTCAGGATTAACCTCGTTCAATATTGTTCATAACTAAAATACTCTCTCACTTCGTTAAAATAGTCAAATGTAACTTCTTTCAGCACTTTCTTAACGTTTTGTCAAGTAAGAAAAAATAGCCAACAATATCTTTCATCACCGTCTAAGACATCTAAAGTTATTCTCAGAGCTGTCGAAATGTTATTCTCAAAGCCATCAAAAGTTATTCTCAGAGCAAACAAAAGTTAATCTCAATCATCAAAGTTATTTCAGTCAGCAAAGTTATTCTCAATCATCAAAGTTATTCTCAGAGTCATCAAAAGTTAATCACAGTCATTATAGTTACTCTCTAAGTCACCTTCATTCATCAGAGAAGCTTTCTAAGACATCTTCGTTCATCAAAGTTATTCTCAGAAACATCAAAAGTTATTCTCAGAAACATCAAAATGTATTCTGAGTCATCAAAATACTATTCAAGTTCTCAAAATTATTCTCAGAGCTATCAAAAAGTTAAACTCAGTCATCAAAGATGTTCTCTAAGATATCAAAGTTATTTTCAGAGTCATCAAAGGTAATATCTAACTCACCTTCGTTGATCAAAGTTATTCTCAAAGTCATCAATGTTGTTCTCTAAGACATCTTCAGGCATAAAATTTCTCTCCAAAATGTAAGTAGTTCATCTTATCATTTCAAACTTGCACTTCTGTTAAAATATATTTTCTGAGCCACATTACCTTATAACTGTTCTCTGAACTTCACTGCATAACCCTAACTAAAATAGATTACCCAAACTGACTTGACCTAACCTATCCTAACTTAGCTTACCTATCCTAATTTAACTTATCTAACCTAACTTAACTTACCTAACCTAACCAAACTTAATTAAACTTAACCTAACTTAACTAAACATAACTTACCTATTCCAACTTAAAATAACTAACCTAACCTAACCTAACTTATTTTACTTAACTTACCTATTCTAACCTAACTTAACCAATCCTAAATTAACTAACTAAATGTACCTAACCTAATCCAACTTAAGGTACTTAACCTAACTTAACTAAACGTAACCTAACCTAACTAACCTAACCTATCCTAACTTACATAACCTAACCTTATCTATCCCAACTTAATGCAACTTACCTAACCTAACCTTTCCTATCTTGCCTAACATAACTTAACTTACATAACCTAACCTAACCCAACTTAATGTACCTAACTTAACTAAACCTAACCTAACCTAAGATTGGGTTAGATTAGGTAAGTTAAGTTAGGTTAGGTTAGTTAAGTTAGGTTAGGTTTTGCAAGTTAAGTTAACCAAAGGCATTAGGTTAACCAAACCTAACTTACCTAGCCTATCCTAACTTAACTTGCATAATTTAACCTAACTTAACTAACCTACCTAACTTAAGCTTATCTAACTTAACTTACCTAATCTAACCCAGCTTAACCTAACTTACCTAACCTAACTTACCTATGTTAACCTGACTAACCTAATCTAACTTAACTAACCTAACCTAAATTACCTAATATAACCTAACCTATCTTACCTAACCTAACCCAACTTATTGTACCTACTTAAACTTAACCTAACTTACCCAAACCTAACCTAACTTAACTTGCAAAACCTAACCTAACTTAACTAACCTAACTTAACCTAACCTAACTTAACTTACCTAATCTAACCCAACTTAACTTTCCTAACCTAACTTAACATAACCTACCTAACCTAACTTACCTAACCTAACCTAACTTAACTAACCTAACTTAACCTAGCATAACTTAGTTTAAACCTCGTTTTGATCTTAGTATATCTATTAGGTTTTATATAATTTGTTCTTATTCTCCACCCTTTAACCTAACCTTTCAGATGTAGTTGCAGATATATTTTGCTGAATATATTATCCTTAACCTAACATTTGTTTCTCCTCTTTGTACATTTTTTTATCCAAATTCACCTTCCCACTTAACCTTCCCACTTAACCTTCCCACTAACCTTCCCACTTAACCTTCCCACTTAACCTTCCCACTTAACCTTCCCACTAACCTTCCCACTTAACTTTCCCACTTAACCTTCCCACTTAGCCTTCCCACTTAACTTTCCCACTCAACCTTCCCACTCAACCTTCCCACTTAACCTTCCCACTTAACTTTCCCACTTAACCTTCCCTCTTAACCTTCCCACTTAACCTTCCCACTCAACCTTCCCACTCAACCTTCCCACTTAACCTTCCCACTTAACCTTCCCACTTAACCTTCCCACTTAACCTTCCACTTAACCTTCCCACTTAACCTTCCCACTTAACCTTCCACTTAACCTTCCCACTTAACCTTCCCACTTAACCTTCCCACTTAACCTTCCCACTTAACCTTCCCACTTAACCTTCCACTTAACCTTCCCACTTAACCTTCCCACTTAACCTTCCCACTTAACCTTCCCACTTAACCTTCCCACTTAACCTTCCCACTTAACCTTCCCACTTAACCTTCCCACTTAACCTTCCCACTTAACCTTCCCACTTAACCTTCCCACTTAACCTTAATGGAGCCCTGTTGCTTATGCATCGTTAAACGCCTAGAAAGAGATGTTGTTGTCTTGCCTATATACTGTTTTTTTTTTAGCTTACAGTCACCAAGAGGGCATTTGAAGGCATAGACGACGTTAGTCTCTTTTAAAGCGTTCTGTTTTGTGTCTGGAGAGTTTCTCATGAGTAGGCTGGCCGTTTTTCTGGTTTTATAGTAAATCGTCAGTTGTATCCTCTGATTTTTGTCTGTAGGGATAACGTTTCTATTAACAATATCTTTCAGGACCCTTTCCTCCGTTTTATGAGCTGTGGAAAAGAAGTTCTTGTAAAATAGTCTAATAGGGGGTATAGGTGTTGTGTTAGTTGTCTCTTCATATATATATATATATATATATATATATATATATATATATATATATATATATATATATATATATATATATATATATATATATATATATATATATATTCTGATTGTGATCGCTGATTGTGTAATATTGTCTTATAAGACTTGATCTACTTGGTGAGGTTGGTGGTATAAGTGGTGAGTCAGGAGTTAGGCTACCACTTGATAAGCAGATGACAGAGTCCTGACGGTATTGGAGTGCAACCTGACTACAATAGAATAGAGTGTTGGAGTCAAATTATTATACGTGTATATGTATTGTGCATGTGCTTTGTCCAGTAAATGTATTCAAGTTTGCCGGTGTTTGCCCTTGTCCTAGTGAGGCTTCCCAGAATGTAGAAGAAAGAGAGAGAGAGAGAGAAAGAACCACAGCCGTGGACAGGGTGGTATAGTATTACAATAAAATAAAGGGGGATTGAAGAGGTCATATCAAATAAGGAGAGAGTGGGGAGTCGTGGCACCTCGAGTGGGTGTGTGCACGTGACAATGAAGTGAGTATTGGAGCCGCATCCCCTAAACGTGTGACGTTGAGCCCCTCTCCAAGTGCCAGAAGCACCCTGGGTGATCTCCTGGTCAAAATAAGCACTCTATGGAATCTTGGGTTGGTTGTCCGTGAGGAAAGACGACCAACATCATCATAAAAATACCAACTGTTTTAGAGACTTTCTTAGTTATGTGTTGTTTGTGGGTGCTGAAGTTGAGTCCCTTGTCTAGGAATTGGCCAAGTAACTTTCCATCATTTGTATTACTATTCCTATATATTTATTCGTATTTATTACTTTATATTCTATTATTTATTACTAGATAATCTATGTCTATTACTAATCTTTTCTGATAAGAACCACGGTTACATCATAATTATGACGAAAACAAAGTGACCCTCCCAGTCGAAGTCAATAAGGGATATACTCACATATATAGGTGATATAGCCTTTATGTACCAGATATATATGTATGTTTAACTGTTTTATGACTGAGAGAGAGAGAGAGAGAGAGAGAGAGAGAGAGAGAGAGAGAGAGAGAGAGAGAGAGAGAGAGAGAGAGAGAGAGAGAGAGAGAGAGAGAGAGAGAGAGAGAGAGAGAGAGAGAGAGAGAGAGAGAGAGAGAGAGAGAGAGAGAGAGAGAGAGAGAGAGAGAGAGAGAGAGAGAGTGAGAGAGAGAGAGAGAGAGAGAGAGAGAGAGAGAGAGAGAGAGAGAGAGAGAGAGAGAGAGAGAGAGAGAGAGAGAGAGAGAGAGAGAGAGAGAGAGAGAGAGAGAGAGTGAGAGAGAGAGAGAGAGAGACAGTGAGAGAGAGAGAGAGAGAGAGAGAGAGAGAGAGAGAGAGAGAGAGAGAGAGAGAGAGAGAGAGAGAGAGAGAGAGAGAGAGAGAGAGAGAGAGAGAGAGAGAGAGAGAGAGAGAGAGAGAGGGGGAGAGAGAGAGAGAGAGAGAGAGAGAGAGAGAGAGAGAGAGAGAGAGAGAGAGAGAGAGAGAGAGAGAGAGAGAGAGAGAGAGAGAGGGGGAGAGAGAGAGAGAGAGAGAGAGAGAGAGAGAGAGAGAGAGAGAGAGAGAGAGAGAGAGAGAGAGAGAGAGAGAGAGAGAGAGAGAGAGAGAGAGAGAGAGAGAGAGAGAGTGAGAGAGAGAGAGAGAGAGAGAGAGAGAGAGAGAGAGAGAGAGAGAGAGAGAGAGAGAGAGAGAGAGAGAGAGAGAGAGAGAGAGAGAGAGAGAGAGAGAGAGAGAGAGAGAGAGAGAGAGAGAGAGAGGGGGGGAGAGAGAGAGAGAGAGAGAGAGAGAGAGAGAGAGAGAGAGAGAGAGAGAGAGAGAGAGAGAGAGAGAGAGAGAGAGAGAGAGAGAGGGGGGGGGGAGACAGAGAGAGAGAGAGAGAGAGAGAGAGAGAGAGAGAGAGAGAGAGAGAGAGAGAGAGAGAGAGAGGGGGGGGAGAGAGAGAGAGAGAGAGAGAGAGAGAGAGAGAGAGAGAGAGAGAGAGAGAGAGAGAGAGAGAGAGAGAGAGAGAGAGAGAGAGAGAGGGGGGGGGGAGACAGAGAGAGAGAGAGAGAGAGAGAGAGAGAGAGAGAGAGAGAGAGAGAGAGAGAGAGAGAGAGAGAGAGAGAGAGAGAGAGAGGGGGGAGAGAGAGAGAGAGAGAGAGAGAGAGAGAGAGAGAGAGAGAGAGAGAGAGAGAGGGAGGGAGAGAGAGAGGGGGGGGAGAGGTCATAAAAAATAGTGAGTCACACCAAACAAAAAGACGTACCGGTAAACAGGTCAGACACTACCAGTACTATGATGATGCTAAACTGAAAGAGCTTAAATCAATTGCTAGACAGACAGGTAAAGCATATAAGAGCCTTAGAACTCCTCAAATGTTAAAACTGTTTCAGGCCGCGCTTGCAGCGGCAAGGAAGAGAATGACTGAACTGAGACAAAATGAATGGGAGGGTTTTGTTAGTGGACTTAACCTGCATACTCCCCTGGGCAAAGCCTGGAAAGGCATAAACAAAATTATTGGTAAAAATACTAGACAAGTTTCACACCCAAACCCGCTACAGAAAGCCAATCAGTTAATTACAAAATGGGCTCAGATTTCCAGCCTTGGAATGTTACCAGCTAGCACTAGGGAGAAATTGCGGGAGAGGTCCACAGACAGAAATGCTCTCTTAATTTCATGTTGAGCAAGCAACATGATGAGTGTGATGTTCCATATACAGATTATGAATTGGATGCAGCCCTCTCCAGGGGCATTAGCACTGCTCCTGGTGAGGATGGTATCATCTATAATATTCTAAGACTCCTACATCGTGTACCCGGTAACCTATTCACACTTACACAGAAATATGAAATATTTACTTGTTTGTTAATATTTAAATATTAAAAGTAAATATTTACTTCTTTATTTTGACTTCGGGATTCTAGGCTCGATCCCAGAGAGCGATAAAAAAAGTTTGGGCACATTATTTTCACTGTTCACAACTGTTCACAGCAACTGTTCACAACTGTTCACAGCAACTGTTCACAAAGCAGTAAATATTTTACCAGGATTTAGTCCGCATGTTGTGGGATTACATTTTGGGAAACCGAGGGAAAGGGAGATACAGACAGATTCAAAGAGACAGAGATAGACAGGCAAACAGACACATAGAAAGTCAGACTGACAACTAGAGACAGGTAAAAAGAGAAAGATACAGACAGAGATCGAAACTGTAAAAGAAAATTTAGTGCCCTCACGTCTGCTCTCCTGAGACTGAGAAAGACCTACAATGTTGATTACCCTTTACACACACAAATCACAATTGCGTGATGCATCAAATGAACAAATCCACAAGGGCCGTGACGAGGATTCGAACCTGCGTCCGAGAGCATCCCAGACGCTGCCTTAATCAACTGAGCTACGACATGTAATTTGTGGATTTGTTCATTTGATGCATCACGCAATTGTGAGATCTGTGTGTAATGAAGTAAGGGCGAAGAGGGATAACGGCCTATTGACATAGCTCGAGTGCATGGGGGGAGTTGTGTAAAACCCTGGTTTGTGCCTCGGAGAGGCTGAAGAATCCAGTAAGTTCAGTAGAACTTAGGTTTCAACTCCTTTTCCATGCCGTAGCTCAGTCGATTAAGGCAGCATCTGGGATGCTCTCGGACGCAGGTTCGAATCCTCGTCACGGCCATTGTGGATTTGATTACCCTTTAGTTTGTAACTAATATCTTGCCTCAATTCTTGTAACATCTTTCCCAAAGTGAAAATTGTCATGTATAGTATTATAAAAGTTTCTAAATTGTTAATATAAATATAAGAACCAGCTGTGGCTAACCTGGCCACCCCAGAATAGCCTAGTCAGATGGGAATTTGTTCTCATGAGAACAGACCTGTGTTCGTGTCTGTCAAAACCGAGTAACTACTTATGTGAATTATGTGTGTCCCGTCCTGAAGCTGCGTCCGTCCATCTCAGTAGTAGGGAAGAAGGCATGTGAGTCATTTTTTTCAGCCCCGAAGAAAATAGTCAGGATTAACCTCGTTCAATATTGTTCATAACTAAAATACTCTCTCACTTCGTTAAAATAGTCAAATGTAACTTCTTTCAGCACTTTCTTAACGTTTTGTCAAGTAAGAAAAAATAGCCAACAATATCTTTCATCACCGTCTAAGACATCTAAAGTTATTCTCAGAGCTGTCGAAATGTTATTCTCAAAGCCATCAAAAGTTATTCTCAGAGCAAACAAAAGTTAATCTCAATCATCAAAGTTATTTCAGTCAGCAAAGTTATTCTCAATCATCAAAGTTATTCTCAGAGTCATCAAAAGTTAATCACAGTCATTATAGTTACTCTCTAAGTCACCTTCATTCATCAGAGAAGCTTTCTAAGACATCTTCGTTCATCAAAGTTATTCTCAGAAACATCAAAAGTTATTCTTTAAGGTTAGGTAAGATAAGTATGTTGACCAGACCACACACTAGAAGGTGAAGGGACGACGACGTTTCGGTCCGTCCTGGACCATTCTCAAGTCGACCGAAACGTCGTCGTCCCTTCACCTTCTAGTGTGTGGTCTGGTCAACATAGTTCAGCCACGTTGCTGTGACTCATCGCCTGCATATGGAAGATAAGTTGGGTTATGTTAGATTATTTAGGTTAGGTTAGTCAGGTTAGGTTAGGTTAGGTAAGTTGGGTTAGATTATGTAAGTTATGTTAGGTTAGGTTAAATTAGGTTAGGTTAGTTATGTTAGGTTAGGTTATGCAAGTTAAGTTAGGTTAGGTTAGGTTAGATCAGTTAGGTTAGGTTTGGTTTGGGTAAATTAGCTTTGGTAAGTTACGTTAGGTTTGGTAAGGTTTAGTTAAGTTAAGTTAAGTTAAGTTGGGTTAGGTTAAGATAGGTAAGCTAAGTTATGTTAGGTAAGATAGGATAGGTGAGGATAGGTAAGTTACATTAAGTTAGGATAGGTAAGGTTAGGTTGTGTAAGTTAGGATAGGTTAGGTTATGTAAGTTAGGATAGGTTAGGTTAGTTAGGTTAGGTTAAGTTTAGTTTAGTACCTTAAGTTGGATTAGATTAGGTTAGGTACAATAGGTTAGTTAATTTAGGATAGGTTAAGTAAGGTTAGGGTAGGTAAGTTAGGTAAAATAAGATAGGTTAGGTTAGGTTAGTTATTTTAAGTTAGGATAGGTAAGTTATGTTTAGTTAGGTTAGGTTAGGTTTAGTTAAGTTTGGTTAGGTTAGGTAAGTTAAGTTAGGTTAGGTAAGTTAAATTGGGATATGTAAGCTAAGTTAGGATAGGTTAGGTCAAGTCAGTTTGGGTTATCTATTTTAGTTAGGGTTATGCAGTGAAGTTCAGAGAACAGTTATAAGGTAATGTGGCTCAGAAAATATATTTTAACAGAAGTGCAAGTTTGATATGATAAGATGAACTAGTTACATTTTGGAGAGAAATTTTATGCCTGAAGATGTCTTAAAGAACAACATTGATGACTTTGAGAATAACTTTGATCAACGAAGGTGAGTTAGAGATTACCTTTGATGACTCTGAAACTAACTTTGATATCTTAGAGAACATCTTTGATGACTGAGTTTAACTTTTTGATAGCTCTGAGAATAATTTTGAGAACATGGGTAGTATTTTGATGACTCTGAGAATAACTTTTGATGTTTCTGAGAATAACTTTCATGAACGAAGATGTCTTAGAAAGCTTCTCTGATGAACGAAGGTGACTTAGAGAGTAACTATGATGACTGTGATTAACTTTTGATGACTCTGAGAATAACTTTGATGATTGAGAATAACTTTGATGACTGAGAATAACTTCGATGATTGAGATTAACTTTTGTTAGCTCTGAGAATAACTTTTGATGGCTCTGAGAATAACTTCGATGATTGAGATTAACGGTTGTTAGCTCTGAGAATAATTTTTGATGGCTCTGAGATTAACTTTTTGACAGCGCTGAGAATAACTTTAGATGTTTTAGAATAACTTTTGAGGACGCGAGTAGTATTTTTCACATGTTTGTGTCATTGATGTCTTTGATTGTGACACTGATGTCTTGAAAAGTGTCTTTGATGCCCTGATTGTGTCCCAGATGTCTCGAAGAGTGTCCATGGTGTCTCTGAGTGTGTCCTTGGCTATTTTTCCAACCCGTTCTCGCACTTTCTTATAGTCAATATTGACTTATTAAATACGTGCATGTGTGACATACTAAACATACTAGTTTACCTTGAAAAGGTAAACCATACCTAACCTTCTTAGTATGTTAAGATAAGCTTCTTATTGCTTCGTAATAACAATTATTACTTAACCAATACCTATAATAGGTTAAGTAATAATTGTAATTACGAAGCAATAAGATGCTTATCTTAATATACTAAGAAGGTTAGGTAAGGTCGGTGTTTTCTATGAAGCTTTTCAAGGTAATCTAGTATGTTTAGTATGTCACATATCACATCATATATATATATATATGTCGTACCTAGTAGCCAGAACGCACTTCTCAGCCTACTATGCAAGGCCCGATTTGCCTAATAAGCCAAGTTTTCCTGAATTAACATATTTTCTCTAATTTTTTTCTTATGAAATGATAAAGCTACCCATTTCATTATGTATGAGGTCAATTGTTTTTTATTGGAGTTAAAATTAACATAGATATATGACCGAACCTAACCAACCCTACCTAACCTAACCTAACCTATCTTTACAGGTTAGGTTAGGTTAGGTAGCCGAAAAAGTTAGGTTAGGTTAGGTTAGGTAGGTTAGGTAGTCGAAAAACAATTAATTCATGAAAACTTGGCTTATTAGGCAAATTGGGCCTTGCATAGTAGGCTGAGAAGTGCGTTCTGGCTACTAGGTACGACATATATATATATATATATATATATATATATATATATATATATATATATATATATATATATATATATATATATATATATATATATATATATATATATATGTCGTACCTAGTAGCCAGAACTCACTTCTCAGCCTACTATTCAAGGCCCGATTTGCCTAATAAGCCAAGTTTTCCTGAATTAATATATTTACTATAATTTTTTTCTTATGAAATGATAAAGCAACCCTTTTCTCTATGTATGAGGTCAATTTTTTTTATTGGAGTTAAAATTAACGTAGATATATGACCGAACCTAACCAACCCTACCTAACCTAACCTAACCTATATTTATAGGTAAGGTTAGGTTAGGTAGCCAAAAAAAGCTAGGTTAGGTTAGGTTAGGTAGGTTAGGTAGACGAAAAAACATTAATTCATGAAAACTTGGCTTATTAGGCAAATCGGGCCTTGAATAGTAGGCTGAGAAGTGCGTTCTGGCTATTAGGTACGACATATATATATATATATATATATATATATATATATATATATATATATATATGTCGTACCTAGTAGCCAGAACTCACTTTTTGGCCTACTATTCAAGGCCCGATTTGCCTAATAAGCCAAGTTTTCATGAATTAATATATTTTTTCTAATTTTTTTCTTATGAAATGATAAAGCTACCCATTTCATTATGTATGAGGTCAATTTTTTTTTATTGGAGTTAAAATTAACGTAGATATATGACCGAACCTAACCAACCCTACCTAACCTAACCTAACCTATCTTTATAGGTTAGGTTTGGTTAGGTAGCCGAAAAAGTTAGGTTAGGTTAGGTTAGGTAGGTTAGGTAGTCGAAAAACAATTAATTCATGAAAACTTGGCTTATTTGGCAAATTGGGCCTTGAATAGTAGGCCAAAAAGTGAGTTCTGGCTACTAGGTACGACATATATATATATATATATATATGTCGTACCTAGTAGCCAGAACTCACTTCTCAGCCTACTATTCAAGGCCCGATTTGCCTAATAAGCCAAGTTTTCCTGAATTAATATATTTACTATAATTTTTTTCTTATGAAATGATAAAGCAACCCTTTTCTCTATGTATGAGGTCAATTTTTTTTTATTGGAGTTAAAATTAACGTAGATATATGACCGAACCTAACCAACCCTACCTAACCTAACCTAACCTATATTTATAGGTAAGGTTAGGTTAGGTAGCCAAAAAAAGCTAGGTTAGGTTAGGTTAGGTAGGTTAGGTAGACGAAAAAACATTAATTCATGAAAACTTGGCTTATTAGGCAAATTTGGCCTTGAATAGTAGGCTGAGAAGTGCGTTCTGGCTATTAGGTACGACATATATATATATATATATATATATATATATATATATATATATATATATATGTCGTACCTAGTAGCCAGAACGCACTTCTCAGCCTACTATGCAAGGCCAAATTTGCCTAATAAGCCAAGTTTTCCTGAATTAATATATTTTCTATAATTTTTTTCTTATGAAATGATAAAGCTACCCATTTCATTATGTATGAGGTCAATGTTTTTTTATTGGAGTTAAAATTAACGTAGATATATGACCGAACCTAACCAACCCTACCTAACCTAACCTAACCTATCTTTATAGGTTAGGTTAGGTTAGGTAGTAGAGAAAGTTAGGTTAGGTTAGGTTAGGTAGGTTAGGTAGTCGAAAAACAATTAATTCATGAAAACTTGGCTTATTAGGCAAATCGGGCCTTGCATAGTAGGCTGAGAAGTGAGTTCTGGCTACTAGGTACGACATATATATATATATATATATATATATATATATATATATATATATGCAAACAAGCCTGAATGGTCCCCAGGACTATATACAACTGAAAACTCACACCCCAGAAGTGACTCGAACCCATACTCCCACAACTGGTATGTACAGGGACGCCTTAATCCGCTTGACCATCACGACCGGACATAAGGAAGTGATAGCCGAGGCTATATGAACCACTTCCCCGCCGGCACTCGGATGGTAATCTTGGGCATAGCATTTTATCAAATCACCTCATTCTTTGGGGCACACGTGAGGAACACAAATGCAAACAAGCCTGAATGGTCCCCAGGACTATATACAACTGAAAACTCACACCCCAGAAGTGACTCGAACCCATACTCCCACAACTGGTATGTACAGGGACGCCTTAATCCGCTTGACCATCACGACCGGACATAAGGAAGTGATAGCCGAGGCTATATGAACCACTTCCCCGCCGGCACTCGGATGGTAATCTTGGGCATAGCATTTTATCAAATCACCTCATTCTTTGGGGCACACGTGAGGAACACAAATGCAAAAAAGCCTGAATGGTCCCCAGGACTATATACAACTGAAAACTCACACCCCAGAAGTGACTCGAACCCATACTCCCACAACTGGTATGTACAGGGACGCCTTAATCCGCTTGACCATCACGACCGGACATAAGGAAGTGATAGCCGAGGCTATATGAACCACTTCCCCGCCGGCACTCGGATGGTAATCTTGGGCATAGCATTTTATCAAATCACCTCATTCTTTGGGGCACACGTGAGGAACACAAATGCAAACAAGCCTGAATGGTCCCCAGGACTATATACAACTGAAAACTCACACCCCAGAAGTGACTCGAACCCATACTCCCACAACTGGTATGTACAGGGACGCCTTAATCCGCTTGACCATCACGACCGGACATAAGGAAGTGATAGCCGAGGCTATATGAACCACTTCCCCGCCGGCACTCGGATGGTAATCTTGGGCATAGCATTTTATCAAATCACCTCATTCTTTGGGGCACACGTGAGGAACACAAATGCAAACAAGCCTGAATGGTCCCCAGGACTATATACAACTGAAAACTCACACCCCAGAAGTGACTCGAACCCATACTCCCACAACTGGTATGTACAGGGACGCCTTAATCCATAATGATTTGATAAAATGCTATGCCCAAGATTACCATCCGAGTGCCGGCGGGGAAGTGGTTCATATAGCCTCGGCTATCACTTCCTTATGTCCGGTCGTGATGGTCAAGCGGATTAAGGCGTCCCTGTACATACCAGTTGTGGGAGTATGGGTTCGAGTCACTTCTGGGGTGTGAGTTTTCAGTTGTATATAGTCCTGGGGACCATTCAGGCTTGTTTGCATTTGTGTTCCTCACGTGTGCCCCAAAGAATGAGGTGATTTGATAAAATGCTATGCCCAAGATTACCATCCGAGTGCCGGCGGGGAAGTGGTTCATATAGCCTCGGCTATCACTTCCTTATGTCCGGTCGTGATGGTCAAGCGGATTAAGGCGTCCCTGTACATACCAGTTGTGGGAGTATGGGTTCGAGTCACTTCTGGGGTGTGAGTTTTCAGTTGTATATAGTCCTGGGGACCATTCAGGCTTGTTTGCATTTGTGTTCCTCACGTGTGCCCCAAAGAATGAGGTGATTTGATAAAATGCTATGCCCAAGATTACCATCCGAGTGCCGGCGGGGAAGTGGTTCATATAGCCTCGGCTATCACTTCCTTATGTCCGGTCGTGATGGTCAAGCGGATTAAGGCGTCCCTGTACATACCAGTTGTGGGAGTATGGGTTCGAGTCACTTCTGGGGTGTGAGTTTTCAGTTGTATATAGTCCTGGGGACCATTCAGGCTTGTTTGCATTTGTGTTCCTCACGTGTGCCCCAAAGAATGAGGTGATTTGATAAAATGCTATGCCCAAGATTACCATCCGAGTGCCGGCGGGGAAGTGGTTCATATAGCCTCGGCTATCACTTCCTTATGTCCGGTCGTGATGGTCAAGCGGATTAAGGCGTCCCTGTACATACCAGTTGTGGGAGTATGGGTTCGAGTCACTTCTGGGGTGTGAGTTTTCAGTTATATATATATATGTATATATATATATATATATATTTGTCGTACCTAGTAGCCAGAACTCACTTCTCAGCCTACTATGCATGGCCCGATTTGCCTAACAAGCCAAGTTTTACTGAATTAATATATTTTCTCTAAATTTTTTCTTATGAAATGATAAAGCTACCCATTTCATTATGTATGAGGTCAATTTTTGTTCATTGGAGTTAAAATTAACGTAGATATATGACCGAACCTAACCAACCCTACCTAACCTAACCTAACCTATCTTTATAGGTTAGGTTGGGTTATGTAGCCGAAAAAGTTAGGTTAGGTTAGGTTAGGTAGGTTAGGTAGTCGAAAAACAATTAATTCATGAAAACTTGGCTTATTAGGCAAATCGGGCCTTGCATAGTAGGCTGAGAAGTGAGTTCTGGCTACTAGGTACGACATATATATATATATATATATATATATATATATATATATATATATATACATATATATATATATATATATATATATATATATATATATATATATATATATATATATATATATATATATATATATATATATATATATATATATATATGCATGCGTATGTGTGTGAGTGTGTGTGTGTGTGTGTGTGTGTGTGTGTGTGTGTGTGTGTGTGTGTGTGTGTGTGTGTGTGTGTGTGTGTGTGTGTGTTGGTGGGGGATGTGTGTGTGTATGTGTGTTTGTGTGTGTGTGTGTGAGTGGGTGTGCGTGCGCGCGCACAGCGTGCATGCGCACAGGACACAGGTGCATGATAAAGGACCGGATGTTGGACAGAGCTGAACAATAAACATAATTATCTCATTATTGTCTCCCAAACATTTTTGTGATAATAGATTGTGATTTTGTGATATATATATAAATATATTGTGACGGTAAAGCGTTGGTGTTCGGCTGTTTCAAAAGCTGGGGGCAGGGCCTCGTCACATAACAAAAAAAAAAGAGAAGTTTGTCCTTTTGTCTGTGGTAAGGTAATGGGAAGACACACAAAATACAACGTATAAACAATGAAATTTTAATTACTCTAGAAAACAAGACATGAATAAAGACAATCTCGTAAAATTCAAAACAGGTCAACAAACAAAACAACATGAATAATTACTGGCAATGAAAAGTTACTCTAAAACAAGTAAGTGCAAGTTAAAATAAATAAAATAAGTGAGGTGCTGGGAATACTGGCTTCAAGCTGCCACCTCCCTAAGTACACGACAGCCAAGGCTTAGTCTACTAGCCAGAGATGTCAACTCCAAGGAGCACAGAGATATTCTGAGGACTCGGCATGCTGCTGACCCAGACGTCGACTCTTGGGGTGGCGTGAGTGCAGGTGCGGCGAGACACCAGCCAATCAGCAACAGGCAGGCGGAGAATGAGTAGTTTGCTGGTTACGGCGGGCTGTAGCCGGTGTGTCAGGTTGTGCATGGTACGATTTGCTTCCTGGGCAAAACGTTTGGCGATACTGGTGGACGTATCTTCAATATAGTATCTTGTACTTGAACGACGTAAATATGTAGGGAAGAGCAGGCTCAATCTCTCTTGAAAGAGATTATCGTCACAATATATATATATATATATATATATAACTGAAAACTCACACCCCAGAAGTGACTCGAACCCATACTCCCAGAAGCAACGCAACTGGTATGTACAAGACGCCTTAATCCACTTGACCATCACGACCGGACAAAATGAGGTGATAGCCGAGGCTATATGAACCACCCCACCGCCGGCACTCGGATAGTTATCTTGGGCATAGCATTTTACCAAATCACCTCATTCTTTGGGGCACACGTGAGGAACACAAATGCGAACAAGCCTGAATGGTCCCCAGGACATATGCAACTGAAAACTCACACCCTAGAAGTGACTCGAACCCATACTCCCAGAAGCAACGCAACTGGTATGTACAAGACGCCTTAATCCACTTGACCATCACGACCGGACAAAATGAGGTGATAGCCGAGGCTATATGAACCACCCCACCGCCGGCACTCGGATAGTTATCTTGGGCATAGCATTTTACCAAATCACCTCATTCTTTGGGGCACACGTGAGGAACACAAATGCGAACAAGCCTGAATGGTCCCCAGGACATATGCAACTGAAAACTCACACCCCAGAAGTGACTCGAACCCATACTCCCAGAAGCAACGCAACTGGTATGTACAAGACGCCTTAATCCACTTGACCATCACGACCGGACAAAATGAGGTGATAGCCGAGGCTATATGAACCACCCCACCGCCGGCACTCGGATAGTTATCTTGGGCATAGCATTTTACCAAATCACCTCATTCTTTGGGGCACACGTGAGGAACACAAATGCGAACAAGCCTGAATGGTCCCCAGGACATATGCAACTGAAAACTCACACCCCAGAAGTGACTCGAACCCATACTCCCAGAAGCAACGCAACTGGTATGTACAAGACGCCTTAATCCACTTGACCATCACGACCGGACAAAATGAGGTGATAGCCGAGGCTATATGAACCACCCCACCGCCGGCACTCGGATAGTTATCTTGGGCATAGCATTTTACCAAATCACCTCATTCTTTGGGGCACACGTGAGGAACACAAATGCGAACAAGCCTGAATGGTCCCCAGGACATATGCAACTGAAAACTCACACCCCAGAAGTGACTCGAACCCATACTCCCAGAAGCAACGCAACTGGTATGTACAAGACGCCTTAATCCACTTGACCATCACGACCGGACAAAATGAGGTGATAGCCGAGGCTATATGAACCACCCCACCGCCGGCACTCGGATAGTTATCTTGGGCATAGCATTTTACCAAATCACCTCATTCTTTGGGGCACACGTGAGGAACACAAATGCGAACAAGCCTGAATGGTCCCCAGGACATATGCAACTGAAAACTCACACCCCAGAAGTGACTCGAACCCATACTCCCAGAAGCAACGCAACTGGTATGTACAAGACGCCTTAATCCACTTGACCATCACGACCGGACAAAATGAGGTGATAGCCGAGGCTATATGAACCACCCCACCGCCGGCACTCGGATAGTTATCTTGGGCATAGCATTTTACCAAATCACCTCATTCTTTGGGGCACACGTGAGGAACACAAATGCGAACAAGCCTGAATGGTCCCCAGGACATATGCAACTGAAAACTCACACCCCAGAAGTGACTCGAACCCATACTCCCAGAAGCAACGCAACTGGTATGTACAAGACGCCTTAATCCACTTGACCATCACGACCGGACAAAATGAGGTGATAGCCGAGGCTATATGAACCACCCCACCGCCGGCACTCGGATAGTTATCTTGGGCATAGCATTTTACCAAATCACCTCATTCTTTGGGGCACACGTGAGGAACACAAATGCGAACAAGCCTGAATGGTCCCCAGGACATATGCAACTGAAAACTCACACCCCAGAAGTGACTCGAACCCATACTCCCAGAAGCAACGCAACTGGTATGTACAAGACGCCTTAATCCACTTGACCATCACGACCGGACAAAATGAGGTGATAGCCGAGGCTATATGAACCACCCCACCGCCGGCACTCGGATAGTTATCTTGGGCATAGCATTTTACCAAATCACCTCATTCTTTGGGGCACACGTGAGGAACACAAATGCGAACAAGCCTGAATGGTCCCCAGGACATATGCAACTGAAAACTCACACCCCAGAAGTGACTCGAACCCATACTCCCAGAAGCAACGCAACTGGTATGTACAAGACGCCTTAATCCACTTGACCATCACGACCGAGGTGAGGCTATATGAGGTGAGGCTATGACCTCATTTTGTCCGGTCGTGATGGTCAAGTGGATTAAGGCGTCTTGTACATACCAGTTGCGTTGCTTCTGGGAGTATGGGTTCGAGTCACTTCTGGGGTGTGAGTTTTCAGTTGCATATGTCCTGGGGACCATTCAGGCTTGTTCGCATTTGTGTTCCTCACGTGTGCCCCAAAGAATGAGGTGATTTGGTAAAATGCTATGCCCAAGATAACTATCCGAGTGCCGGCGGTGGGGTGGTTCATATAGCCTCGGCTATCACCTCATTTTGTCCGGTCGTGATGGTCAAGTGGATTAAGGCGTCTTGTACATACCAGTTGCGTTGCTTCTGGGAGTATGGGTTCGAGTCACTTCTGGGGTGTGAGTTTTCAGTTGCATATGTCCTGGGGACCATTCAGGCTTGTTCGCATTTGTGTTCCTCACGTGTGCCCCAAAGAATGAGGTGATTTGGTAAAATGCTATGCCCAAGATAACTATCCGAGTGCCGGCGGTGGGGTGGTTCATATAGCCTCGGCTATCACCTCATTTTGTCCGGTCGTGATGGTCAAGTGGATTAAGGCGTCTTGTACATACCAGTTGCGTTGCTTCTGGGAGTATGGGTTCGAGTCACTTCTGGGGTGTGAGTTTTCAGTTGCATATGTCCTGGGGACCATTCAGGCTTGTTCGCATTTGTGTTCCTCACGTGTGCCCCAAAGAATGAGGTGATTTGGTAAAATGCTATGCCAAAGATAACTATCCGAGTGCCGGCGGTGGGGTGGTTCATATAGCCTCGGCTATCACCTCATTTTGTCCGGTCGTGATGGTCAAGTGGATTAAGGCGTCTTGTACATACCAGTTGCGTTGCTTCTGGGAGTATGGGTTCGAGTCACTTCTGGGGTGTGAGTTTTCAGTTGCATATGTCCTGGAGACCATTCAGGCTTGTTCGCATTTGTGTTCCTCACGTGTGCCCCAAAGAATGAGGTGATTTGGTAAAATGCTATGCCCAAGATAACTATCCGAGTGCCGGCGGTGGGGTGGTTCATATAGCCTCGGCTATCACCTCATTTTGTCCGGTCGTGATGGTCAAGTGGATTAAGGCGTCTTGTACATACCAGTTGCGTTGCTTCTGGGAGTATGGGTTCGAGTCACTTCTGGGGTGTGAGTTTTCAGTTGCATATGTCCTGGGGACCATTCAGGCTTGTTCGCATTTGTGTTCCTCACGTGTGCCCCAAAGAATGAGGTGATTTGGTAAAATGCTATGCCCAAGATAACTATCCGAGTGCCGGCGGTGGGGTGGTTCATATAGCCTCGGCTATCACCTCATTTTGTCCGGTCGTGATGGTCAAGTGGATTAAGGCGTCTTGTACATACCAGTTGCGTTGCTTCTGGGAGTATGGGTTCGAGTCACTTCTGGGGTGTGAGTTTTCAGTTGCATATGTCCTGGGGACCATTCAGGCTTGTTCGCATTCGTGTTCCTCACGTGTGCCCCAAAGAATGAGGTGATTTGGTAAAATGCTATGCCCAAGATAACTATCCGAGTGCCGGCGGTGGGGTGGTTCATATAGCCTCGGCTATCACCTCATTTTGTCCGGTCGTGATGGTCAAGTGGATTAAGGCGTCTTGTACATACCAGTTGCGTTGCTTCTGGGAGTATGGGTTCGAGTCACTTCTGGGGTGTGAGTTTTCAGTTGCATATGTCCTGGGGACCATTCAGGCTTGTTCGCATTTGTGTTCCTCACGTGTGCCCCAAAGAATGAGGTGATTTGGTAAAATGCTATGCCCAAGATAACTATCCGAGTGCCGGCGGTGGGGTGGTTCATATAGCCTCGGCTATCACCTCATTTTGTCCGGTCGTGATGGTCAAGTGGATTAAGGCGTCTTGTACATACCAGTTGCGTTGCTTCTGGGAGTATGGGTTCGAGTCACTTCTGGGGTGTGAGTTTTCAGTTGCATATGTCCTGGGGACCATTCAGGCTTGTTCGCATTCGTGTTCCTCACGTGTGCCCCAAAGAATGAGGTGATTTGGTAAAATGCTATGCCCAAGATAACTATCCGAGTGCCGGCGGTGGGGTGGTTCATATAGCCTCGGCTATCACCTCATTTTGTCCGGTCGTGATGGTCAAGTGGATTAAAGCGTCTTGTACATACCAGTTGCGTTGCTTCTGTGAGTATGGGTTCGAGTCACTTCTGGGGTGTGAGTTTTCAGTTGCATATGTCCTGGGGACCATTCAGGCTTGTTCGCATATATATATATATATATATATATATATATATATATATATATATATATATATATATATATATATATATATATATATATATATATATATATATATGTATATATATACACCCAACATAACCCCTCCCCCCCATCCCCACCTCCAGAGGGCCGGAAGCCAGGTGACAACCTTTCTGAAATTTATATATATATATATATATATATATATATATATATATATATATATATATATATATATATATATATATATATATATATATATATATATATAATAGGGGGTACCACCTCTGGTGCAATTATAGGGACCCACAGCCCCAGAGAAGGGAACACAGAGCATTCAGAGAAAAACTTGCCATTTAACTCTGAATACGTAAGAGTGTTCGCTTCTCCTACCACCCCCCCCCCCTTTTTATGGTGTACACTTTATTATGCAAGGTTATACAGTTACATATCTGATTTTATACAAAAAATTAACATTAAGAGGACACAAAAGAAAGTATATATATATATATATTTGATCATTTGTATGCGGAAAAACCACAAAGAAATGGGGAAGAGAGATGAACGTTTCGGCCTGTTAAAGCCGTTGTCAACACCAGACTGTTTAGAGAAAGAGAGAGAGGATACAGGCCAGCACCTGGAACTTGACCAACCCATCTCTAGGGAAAGGATTACCAGAAACAGGAAAGGTCAAAGAGGATTAAGCGGTCAGAGAATAAGGATGAAAGATTAAAGAAAAGCCTCATGAATACACAATAAATGAATATAAAATTGTAATGAGACATTGTAAGCCTCCTTTTCAGAGTTTTTTCTTAAACTGTTGTGTAATATTGTAACTTAAAACAGGGTCAAGTTTGTACATACCAGTACTAACATTGAGAAGATACGTACATTGACTAATTAGGGCTGACTCAATTAAATTCCGTTCCACAAAGCCATTGCAATTGGCAATGCTTTTCGCCCCATCCCAATTAATAGTGTGATCACACAAACTTGTTTGTAGATACAAAGCATTAGACGTTTGGGCAGTTCTTATACTATAAGCATGTTGGGATATACGCAATTGTAAGGATTTTCCTGTTTGTCCAAGGTACACAGACTCACAATCATTGCAGGGAATCGAATACACACAACCTGCTGTACCAGGGGAGTTTCTTATTAAATTAGACTTAATCGTATTACTAGTGAACACCAAATTTCCAATTGATTGATTCATGAGGCTTTTCTTTAATCTTTCATCCTTATTCTCTGACCGCTTAATCCTCTTTGACCTTTTCTGTTTCTGGTAATCCTTTCCCTAGAGATGGGTTGGTCAAGTTCCAGGTGCTGGCCTGTATCCTCTCTCTCTTTCTCTAAACAGTCTGGTGTTGACAACGGCTTTAACAGGCCGAAACGTTCATCTCTCTTCCCCATTTCTTTGTGGTTTTTCAGCATATATATATATATATATATATATATATATATATATATATATATATATATATATATATATATATATATATATATATATATATATATATATATATATATATATGTCGTACCTAGTAGCCAGAACGCACTTCTTGGCCTACAATGCATGGCCCGATATGCCTAATAGGCCGAGTAATTTTCTTTATTTTCAAGAATTTTTTCCAGTTAGTTTATTTGAATTATTATTATTATATTATATTAAGAGCACAAATTCAATGACTTAGTTGTGTTAGTTTAGATTAGTAAACTCTGAAAGTTCTTCTCCGATTGCTTTGAAATTTTGTCACAACGTTCCATTCAATTACGTGCATATTTTAATATACCTACTATCTAGATGTCACACCTGTGACAGGTAAAATCATGCTTTTTTGAAAAAACAGCGCCATCTGTTGCATGTAAGAGCAACACTCACCATTTAAAATACATTAATGTTTCCGATTGCATTGATAAATTGATTTTTCATAGAATTTGATTTATTTTCATTTGTTTCTTTTTTCGTTGTTCTTCATTTCGTTTTTTTAACTGTTCTTATTTTTCAGTGCAATTGGTGGTGAAATTGAGCTGTGTCTATTGATCTACGTTTGAATTGAAATATTTCGTTAGTATTTTTTGTTTTGTTTTTTGAAAACAAGAAAATGGAAAATACGTTTATTTCACAGCTGCAAATGTGCAACAAACAGCTATGAATCCACCGGCTACAACGGTTACTGCTTTCTTCGTGTTATGTCAAAATGACGCGTTTGCAAATATACTGCTGTATTCAGAAGTGCCTACGTATTACACGCGGAATGCCAGTAGAAAATCATTTGAACGACGCAAACGAGGAGAGCGAGTCGACGGACAACCTGGCATATTAAAATAAACTACGATAGACAGACATCCACCGTGCATCCCAATCAAGATGAATGCTTCTTTCTTCGCATGCTGTTGGTAAATGTGCCTTGATCAACGTCTTCCAGCAATTGAGATTTGTGAACGGCGTTACACATGCCACTTTCCGTAGTGCATGTCAACCTCTGAATTAATTATAGGAAGACCGACAGCAGGATGTATGCATTAATGGCGCGTCCAACACGTCACATCCAAATCAAAATCGTGCATTGTTTGCAATCATATTGACCACCGCCTCTCCTTCATCTCCAACAGAGTTATGGAAGAAATATAAATTGCACATGGCTGAAGAAATTGTTTGTCGAATACGCAAGGAAAATTCAAATATGAACATGGATTTGAAGCAGAAATCTACAACGAAGCGTTGATAATGATTGAAGATTTGTGCTTAGAAATCGCAAAGTTCTCAATCAATTGGAAATGCCATCACCGAATCGATCTGCTGCTGCTTCGTTCGATGTAGAATTGCGTCGTGAACAAATTTACAACACGGGAGATCTGATGTCGTGTGTGCAATCAAATATTCCTAATCTAACGGTTAAGTGAAAAGGCATTTACAATCAAATAATTCCAACTGTCAATAACGGGCTTGAGAAATTTTCTTAGATGCGCCAGGAAGAACTAACTGGTAAAACCTTTCTAATTAGATTGATTCTGGCAGCATTTCGATCCCAAAATAGCATAGCCTTAGCTCTTGCATCGTCCGGAAAAGCTGCGACATTGCTACTGGTAAAACCTTTCTAATTAGATTGATTCTAGCAGCATTTCGATCCCAAAATGGCATAGCCTTAGCTCTTGCATCGTCCGGAAAAGCTGCTACATTGCTACTGGTAAAACCTTTCTAATTAGATTGATTCTAGCAGCATTTCGATCCCAAAATGGCATAGCTTTAGCTCTTGCATCGTCCGGAATAGCTGCGACATTGCTACCAAGTGGAAGAACTGCTACCTAGGCTTTGAAATTGCCACTGAACATGCAATTCATTGAAACTCCCACGTGCAGCATTTCGAAAGCATCCGGCACACGAACTTAACAATATTATTCAGTCTAACATTCAAAGCGAGGCAGTCACATACAAGTCTGTCGACACTGTTGAGGAAGCAGACGAAGCGGTTAATTATCCAACAGAATTTTTTAATTCACTCGATCTGCCAGGGATACCATCACACGTACGGCAATTGAAAATCGGCGGCCCAATTATCATGTTGCAAAATATCAAGCAGCCAAAACTTTGCAACGCCACGCGCCTTGCAGTAAACAAATTAATCAGCGACGTCTTAGAAGCAACAATCTTGACAGGACCTTTCAAAGGTGAAGATGTCCTCATTCCCTGCATTCCTGTGATTCCAACAGATATGCCATTTCAAATTAAGAGATTGTAATTTCCAACTCGATTGACGTTTGCAATCACCATCAACAAAGCTCAGGGCCAATCTTCAGACTTGTGCAGTTTATATCTAGACACGGATTGCTTCTCACATGGACAATTATATTTTGTGTGTTCAAGAGTTGGCCAACCAGACAGTCTCTATATCTCCACAGACAATGGAACAACAAAAAATATTATATACCTACAAGGATTGTAAAATGAAATATATATATATGTGTATGT